>NW_025999968.1:19977258-19986229 GCF_001458135.2 Marmota marmota marmota | reverse complement strand
CAGGCAGCCGACAGTCGCCGAGTCGCGCGGGCAGCGGCTGGCGGGTCTGGACCTCTGCGCTGCTTGGCGGAGATTCACTCGTCTAGCGCAGACTGTCCCTCCAAAAATCCTACCGATTCCCGGCCGATCTCTCTTTAGTGGAATTTTGCTAGGAGTTTCTCAGCAGGTCGTATCTAAGCGTATCCATGCGTCTCTCTGACCCCGTTGTTGAGGAGGTACTGAAAGCGCTGCCTCCAGGCAGCCGACAGTCGCCGAGTCGCGCGGGCAGCGGCTGGCGGGTCTGGACCTCTGCGCTGCTTGGCGGAGATTCACTCGTCTAGCGCAGACTGTCCCTCCAAAAATCCTACCGATTCCCGGCCGATCTCTCTTTAGTGGAATTTTGCTAGGAGTTTCTCAGCAGGTCGTATCTAAGCGTATCCATGCGTCTCTCTGACCCCGTTGTTGAGGAGGTACTGAAAGCGCTGCCTCCCCTCTCGCCGCCATGTTCTCTCCCCCGACAATTTTTTTTCTAGTCTGCCAAATATTGAGCTTAGGCCTTTGGTAAGGAGAATATTAGGTAGCATGAGAGGATGTCAGTCAAAATTAGCTTAGGAGTCAGGAAATTGGATTTCAGACCCTGCCTTTCCCTTTCTGTCTGTAGATGCTTATCTGCTGGTGTAGCCTCGTTCCCCGAAATGCTTGGGTTATGCAGAGGTTTTTAGTTTTAAAAGAAACAGTGATGATATTCATATAAATGCCTCAGTTTGGAATCCATAGTCCCTCCAAACATCATTCAACCATTTACTCCCAGCCCTACCCGAAGATCTCTCTATGTCTTCACCTCCAGCATGATAAAATAAGATTTTTGAGGGAATCTCTTGTTCAGAGCTTTTTCCTTCTATTTTCATTCAGGAATACTTTTGCTATCTCCTGCTATCTAAGAGACTGTGAATAAGGATGCAAAGTAACTCTTTTTTTCCCTACATTTTTAATTGATGCATTATAATTATAAATAATGGTAGGATTTGTTATTACATATTCATACATGCACACAACATAACAATATAATTTGGCCAATATTACTCCCCAGCATTTCCCCACTCTGTACCCTCCTCCTACCTCCTGGTCATTTTTTCTCTATTCTACTAATCTCTCTTTGATTTTCATGAAATCCTACCCCCATCTCTCCTCCCTGTTTACCTTTCTTTTCCTTTTTTCTCTAGCTCCACTTCTGAAATAAAACATATGACCCTTGACTTTCTGAGTTTGACTTCTTTTGCTTAACATAATGGTCTCAGGTTTCATCCATTTTCCTACAAATGACATAAATTTTATTTTTCTTAATGACTGAATAAATAAATAAATAAAACTCCATTGTGTATACATACCACATTCTTTATCCATTCATCTGTTGATGGACACCTAGGCTGGTACCATAGTTTGGCTATTGTGAATTGTGCTGCTATAAACATAGGTATACATGTACTACTATAGTATGATGATTTTAGGATAAATATTGAGGAGTAGTATAGCTGGGTCATATGGTGGTTCTATGCCTAGTCTTTTGAGGAATCTCCCTACTGATTTCCATAGTGGTTGCACTAATTTACAATCCTAACAACACTGTAAATGTTTCTTTTTCTCCACATCCTCTCCAGTATTTATTACTGTTCACACACACACACACACACACACCCCTATCTCATGCTAGACAAAGGCACCATAAACATACATTGGAGAAAAGATAACCTCTTCAACAACTGGTGCTGGAAAAACTGGAAATCTATATGTAGCAAAATGAAATCAGACATCTATCTCTCACCCTACACAAAACTCAACTCAAAGTAGATCAAGGATCTAGGCATTAGGCCAGAGACCCTGCACCTACTAGAAGAAAAAGTAGGCCCAACTCTCCATCATGTTGGCTTAGGAACTGACTTCCTTGCCGCAGTCTGGCTGGGCACAAATGCCGCAGTCTGGCTGGGCACACAATCACGAGCCACCACACAGCTTGCAGATTCAAACAGCAACTCTTTATTCCCGAACTCACACCAGCCGTCTACAATCACGTTCTGGGGAAATCCACGTTCTCTGCCCAAATCCACGTTCTCTCCCAAATTCACCTTCACTGGGCTTCTGTCTCCCAAAATATACTGTCTGAATCCCGTGAGAACTCAAGGGGAACTTAGGCAGCAGGATACGCCCTATTCCCAGCAGGAATAATCTTAAACCTTAAACCTGGAACCTAAACTGGGAACGCCCTAAACCCGATTATGTTAAACCGGGAACACCCTAATCCGCCCTGGTCCTTGAGCAAGGTCAACTACATTCAATGTCACTGCAAAATGTCAGCAACATGGGGTACGCTGGCAAGGAAATTGTCATACCTACTTGGCTAATGGCTCCCAGCACTTCCTCTCAACAAGATTCCTAAAGCAAAAGAAGTAAAATCAAGAATCAAGAAATGGATGTTATCAAACTAAAAGATCTTCTTCATTACAAAGGAAACAATCAAGAATTTGAAGAGAGAGCCTACAGAATGGGAGAAAATCGTTGCCAACTGAACCTCAGAGCATTAAGTTCCAAGATATGTAAAAAACCCAAAAAACTTAACACCCCCAAAAATAAACAACCCAATCAATAAATAGACAATGGGACTAAACAGACACTTCACAGAAGAAGAAATATGAGTGGCCAAGAAATACATGAAAAAATGTTCCACATCTCTAGCTATTAGAGAAATGAAAATTAAAACTATACTGAGATTTCATCTCATTCCAGTCAGAATGGCAATTATCAAGAATGCAAGTAACAATAAATGTTGGCGAGGTTGTGCAGAAAAAGTTTCACTCATATGCTGCTGGTGGGACTGCAAATTGGGAAAAGCAGTATGGAGATTTCTCAAAAACTTAGAATGGAACCACAATTTGACCCATTTATCCCACTCCTCGGTCTATACCCTAAGGAGTTAAAATCAGCATGCTAATCAGTGACACAGCCACATAAATGTATTACTTCTTTTGAGAAGTGTCTGTTTAATTCATTTGCCTAATTATTAGCTGGGGTTTTTTTTGGTGTTGTTTTATGAGTTCTTTATACATTCTAGATATTAATAATCTGTCAGAAGAGTAGCTAGCCAAGATTTTCTTCCATTCTATAAGTTCTCTCTTCACATTCTACTTGTTTCCTTTGCTGTGCAGAAGCTTTTTCATTTGATACTCTCCCATTTATTAACTCTTGACATTATTTCTGAGTTGTAGGCATCCTATTGAGAAAATTGTTGCCTGTGCCTACAGGCTGGAGTGTAGACCTTATTTCTGACAGCAACACTAATTTCAGCATAGAAGCCCCTCAAACAAGCTGCTGACTGGAAAATAAGGAATACTACTAAATCCTAATACTAATTCCTCTAAGAGTTGGAGAGTTTCTGGTCTAATTCCTAGGTCTTTGATTCATTTTGAGTTGACTTTTTTTAGGGTGAAAAATAAGGGTCTCATTTTGTTCTTTTATGTATGGATAACCAGTTTTCCCAGCATCGCTTGCTAAAAAGACTCTTTTGTCCAGTGTAAGATTTTGGCCCTGCAAGGTGACTTCTGTTTCCTGGATGGTCTAAGGAGAGGAACTGGTGGCTTTTTACCTGGAGCACGTGGCTTAGCTTAAAATTTAATAGCACGTGTTTCTCTCTGTTTCTTTGTAATTTGCTTGATGAGAGGCAGGATTTAGTAGTATTCCTTATTCTCCAGTCAACAGCTTGTTTGGGGGGGCTTCTATGCTGAAATTAGTGTTGCTGTCAGAAATAGCTAAAGATAAAATCTAGAAGTCTAGAATCATTTCAGTTAGGTAACTGAGGAACTAAGGAGCTATCCTCCATCAAAGTTCCTCAGGGATATACTGTTCCAATCACATATATTGATTATTCTATATTTTTGTATGCATCTGGTTTTTTACTTCAGATGCTACTGCTACTATGATAATGTTGTTTGTTAATAAGCATTATTAACAACAAAGGCAAATAATATTTATTGAGAATCACAATTACATAACAGAAGTCCTAAATGTTATCAATGTTACTATTTCCATTGAAGAAAAGTAATCAAAGTTCAGGGAAATTTAGTATATTTACCAGCTATAATCATTAATTTTTTTTTCCTATGAGAATTCAAGCCTAGTTCTGCCTTACTGTAACATGCAAACTCCATAATACCTTCAGGCACATTTCAAATTATAACTTCAAAATACTACTTGCCCAGTAAGGGTCAAATTTGCTTGTCTTAAACTTACATGTTTTAAATAAGGAGATATTTTTGTTTCTTGGGTTTGGCACATATATGGAGCTCGATAAATATAGAATAAGCAAAAAAAAAAAAAAAAATGGTGTCCTAGTTGCACTAGGAAAGAGCTTTGTGTATCTATTTCAGAAAGACACTGGAAAGCTCTCTGGAGCATGTGTGCAGTTCTGGCCACTACTAAATTGACAATGACTGCTTATGAGTCCTCTGTGGGAGGAGGTGGTTTCTTGCAGGAAGAGGGTTGGGCAATAAAACCACAGAGACTTGCTGATTTATTTGCTAGACACGGTTTCTGGTCGTATAGAAAATCATTTGGTAGCTTCATCAATAAGGTATTTCCCAGTTGCATCACTGCCTCCCTGTCACCCTTACACTGGAGTGAATACCTCTTGGTCTGTAGCTGAGGACAACTGTTCCTTCAACTGCCTACCAACGACCCAGGTCTCCAGATCACTGGACTGCAGTAAGGAGCAGAGGAAATATGTAGTACCCACAAATCGATTTTTGGAAGGAAGAGAATATAACTAATCCTTTAATTTTGAAATGTTTTAATGAAAGATTATCTGAGCAATCTCAGCCATAAATTGTCACTACTGTTTGCATAATTAACAGATGGAGACTAAAGTACTTCTTTTGTAATGGGACTCGTATATTTTGTTTTAGAAACAGTTTACTGATTTTAGAAACTTTTTTATGATTGGAAAATAATATATATGGGTGTTAGCGAACGTTATAACAAAATTTTTGAAAAAAAAATTCAGTCACACTAAAAATGACAATGGCTGCCAACATTTTGGTAGATTTTTCTACTGGTCAACCATACTTATCCAAGGTCACATATTTGGTTATTCACAGAATTAGGATTAGAAACAATTCTCTTAGTCAACTGAAGGCATAATCCAAGTAAGTTTTTGAAGGGCAATATTAAAAGTAGAATTAAATTTTGCTTAAAATTATTCATTCCTAAAGAAGAACCTCACACACTCTACATAGTAAGACATATATGAATGAATTTCGGGGAAGCATTGAATTGGGAAGGAATTGAATGCAGGGAATGAAAAATGCCAGGCACATACTGGGATTTATTTTGCCTGTTAAAGACTATATCATCTTTGTATCTGTATTATATGGAATATAAACAGATTTTTAGTGACATGATATCATGATACTTATTCCAGGTTTGTAGGTCTGTGTTGTGTTATTGTTTAAATTATAACAATTTGATATATAGATTGAGTATGAACACTGAGATCACCAACCCCAAACCTTCCTTGTCATCTTTTATAGATGAAGATATAGGAATGTGGAAGTCTAGCCCTTTGTTTGAGGCCACAGAGGGGAAGGAGTGCATAGCTGGAATGGAAGCCTCAGTCCCTGCCTGAATCCTTGGCTTTGTCCATGGGCCCAACTAGGGACACAAAGCTTTTCTCTTGCCAAGCAGTGACTTTGAGTACCAGCTTTCAAAGATTTATTTGACATTGAATCTAAGCTTTGTGACTAGTAGTTAGCAGGAGAAGAAGGGGAGGAATTACTTATGAGTTTGGAATACATTAACATGCAAATAAGTTCTTTTTCTACATTAGAAGAGTCTAAAATTATCACATATGCAATATATCTTTTATCAATGGTCCTGCATACAAATGTTGCTCTGAAGAATACACATTTAGTGGCCTTCTCCAAACATTTACAGTGCTTTTTTTCCTTAGGATTAGAACTTCTGTTTACTGTCATTCTAACAAAAAGAAAAATATGAATTTCTTCATTTATTTATTAATTCTTAACGCCTCCACAGTCTCTCCTAAATGTTTTAATATGGCTTGCAGCATAAACAACATTGTATGCATCTCTACAAGGAAGCTTTACATTTAACAGAAAAAGTCATAACCACAAAAAGAAAGTACTGTTATAGCCTGCACAAGGTTCAATTCACAAGGTTATATGATTGATCTTTTCTTTAGCTCTGGGTGTTTTGCAGTCTAGGTCAAATTCATATGGAATCTTATTTAATTAATAGAAACTTGAATTTCATTTAATTAATGGAAACAAGATAATTTCAAGTCTTGTACACTTTTCCTGAACTAATTTTTAATGAATTTATTCCAAGTGACTGTTTCATAATGGGGTATAAGCATTGTTTAAAGACAATGATTATTATTAGTTGTAGTGGTATTAGTATTACTTAGTCCTGTAGATTGAACCCTGGATCTTGAGTATGCTAGGCAAGTGCTCTGTTACTGAGTTAGATTCCCAGTCCAAGACAATGGTTATTGTTTGATGGTTAAAGAAAGACTCAATGCTACCAGATGTTTATTGGCTGAGAAATGATCAGCTGGCACTACTGACCATTATGCTGCATACTGTAGGCAATAAAATTTGGGAATATTTGCCCAAAACACTAGAAGAGGACAAAATATCTTAGTAATCCAAATTTCAAAACTGTTTACCAGCAGCAAGATAATTTTGTATTTTAAAAATTATTTTTGGTTTTATGTTTCTCTCTCTAGCTGTGCATTTTTACTTGCCACAGTCTGGCTGGGCACAAAATCACGAGCCACTCACAGCCTTGTAGATTCAAACAGCAATTCTTTATTCCCAAACTCACACCGGCACCCTACAAGCACGTTCTGGAGAAATCTACCGGTACTGTACACGCACGTTGGGGAAATCCACACTTCCACTGGGCTCTGCATCCCAAAATACTCTCTGAATCCGTGAGAACTCAACGGGAACTCAAGGAGCAGGCGGGCGCTTGAGGCAGCAGGATACGCCCTATTCCCAGCAGGGTCCACCTTAAACCTGGAACCGCCCTAAACCCAAGGAGCGGGATACTCCCTATTCCCAGCAGGATACACCCTAAACCTGGACCCACCCTAATCCAGCAGGATCCTCCCTAAACCTGGATCCACCCTGGTCCTTGAGCAGGGTCACCTTACTCAAACATACATGCAATGTCACTGCAAATGACCTGGGTCCAAAGGCAAGCCCATTTCCACAATGGAGAGTCCTTCCTCTAAGCAACATGGGGTAGGCTGACAAAGAAATTGCCATGCGTCATTCCTACTTGGCAATGGCTCTCAGCATCACTGATTTGCAAAAACTTCTTTTTTCATATTAGACATATAGAGCACAAATTTTTCATATCTCTGGTTGTATACAAAGTATATTCACACCAATTCATGTCTCCATACATGTACTTTGGATAATAATGTCCATCACATTACACCATCATTTCTAACCCCCTGCCCCTTCCCTTCCCCTCCCACTCCTCTGCCCTATCTAGAGTTCATCTATTGCTCCCATGCTCCCCCTCCCTATCCCACTATGAATCAGCTTCCTTATATAAAAAAAGTTGACATTTGTTTTTTGGGGATTGGCTAACTTCAATTAGCATTATCTTCTCCAATACCATCCATTTACCTACAAATGCCAAGATTTTATTCTCTTTTATTGCTGAGCAAAGTTTCATTATGTATATATGCCACACTTTTTATGCATTCATCTACTGAAGGGCATCTAAAATGCCCTTAGCATTTTAGCATAGTTTAGCTATTGTGAACTATGCTGCTATAAACAGTGATGTGTCTGTGCCCCTGAAGTATGCTGTTTTTAAGTCCTTTGGGTATAGACCCAGGAGAGGAATAGCTGGGTCACATGGTGGTTCCATTCTCAATTTTCCAAGTAATCTCTATACTGCTTTCTATAATGGCTACACCAGTTTGCAGTCCCAGCAGCAGTGTATGAGTATGCCTTTCCCCCCACATACTCGCCAACACTTATTGTTGTTTGTATGCATAATAACTGCCATTCTGACTGCAGTGAGATAAAATCTTAGAGTGGTTTTGATTTGCATTTCTCTAATTGCTAGTGATGAAGAACATTTTTCTATGTATTTGTTGATTAATTGTCATCATCTTTTGAGTGGTGTCTCTTCAGGTCCTTGGCCCATTTATTGACTGGGTTATTTGTTTTTAGTGTTTCAGTGGTCTTGCTGATTTCTCATTTTCAGTATTAACATATACACTTGTCTGATTTCTTCTCAATTTCTCTCAAGACATTCTCCTTGCTTGGGTCTTCACTGAAATTTCTTCCTGCTCTGTGACCATTCTTCCATTCCACCAAGAAAACACACCTAAACAATCAATCCATGAGGATGGGAGGATAAAATAGGGAGCAAGGGTGTGGATCAGATTCCTTCAAGAGCAAGAAAGTCACAGTTTAGTGAGAACATCTTCTGCACAGAGGTGTGAAGCCAGTATTTCCCTTTGTGACCTGGTGCAGAGCCCTGTCCTGTTGTAAGTAGTCCAACATCACCCCCTACTGGTCTTTGATGCTCTGTTTTCAAACCTCTCTCATAACTTGGAAAGACTCTAGAATGACCATCTGATTATAATAAATGGACCTTTCTGATTTTATTTCCCTGACAATAAAACTACCATGGTCTATTTTACTGAGTACCTTTTTTTTTGGTTTCTAATAATCTCCTGAACTCTAAATACACTGTTTATAGTCCCATATATTTCAGGATTATCTGGTATTTGACTTTGCTTCAGCCAGGTACTTTGGGTTATTCCCAGTCTATGAACTGTTAAAAGAAGTTTAAAACTTGAAAGGAAAGTGACCACATCACTTGGAGAGACCAAGAGACATTTATTGCAGCAGTGCAACAGAGGAGAAGAGAGAGAGAGAGAGAGAGAGAGAGAGAG
>NW_025999968.1:19949051-19977026 GCF_001458135.2 Marmota marmota marmota | reverse complement strand
TCTATTGAAGGGCATCTAGGTTGGTTCCACAGTCTTGCTATTGTGAACTGTGCTGCTATGAACATCGATGTAGCAGTGTCCCTGTAGCATGCTCTTTTTAGGTCTTTAGGGAATAGACCAAGAAGGGGAATGGCTGGGTCAAATGGTGGTCCATTCCTAGTTTTCCAAAGAATCTCGATACTGCTTTCCATATTGGCTGCACCAATTTGTAGTCCCACCAGCAATGTATGAGTGTACCTTTTCCCTCACATCCTCGCCAACACTTATTGTTGTTTATATTCATAATAGCTGCCATTTTAACAGGAGTGAGATGAAATCTTAGGGTAGTTTTGATTTGCGTTTCTCTAGTTACTAGAGATGATGAACATTTTTTCTTATATTTGTTGATTGATTGTATATTCTCTTCTAAGAAGTGTCTGTTCAGGTCCTTGGCCCATTTATTGGGTAATTTGTGTGTGTGTGTGTGTGTGTGTGTGTTTAGCTTTTTGATTTCTTTATATATCCTAGAAATTAGTGCTCTATCTGATGTGTGAGGGGTAAAGATTTGCTCCCAAGATGTAGGCTCTCTATTCACCTCACAGATTGTTTCTTTTGCTGAGAAGAAACTTTTTAATTTGCATCTATACCATTTATTGATTCTTGATTTTAATTCTTGTGCTATAGGAATCTTATTAAGGAAGTTGGGGCCTGATCTGACACAATGAAGATTAGGGCCTACTTTCTTCTTCAATTAGATGCAGGGTCTCTGATTTAATTCCTAGGTTCTTGATACACTTTGAGTTGAGTTTTGTTTGTGGTGAAAAATAGGGGTTTAATTTCATTTTGTTGCATATGGATTTCCAGTTTTCCCAGCACCATTTGTTGAAGAGGCTATCTTTTCTCGAATGTATGTTTTTGGCACTTTTGTCTAAAATAAGATAATTGTAATTTTGTGAGTTAGTCTCTATGTTCTCTATTCTGTACCACTGGTCTACCCATCTGTTTTGGTGCCAATACCATGCTGTTTTTGTTATTATTGCTCTGTAGTATAGTTTAAGGTCTGGTATAGTGATGTCACCTGCTTCACTCTTCCTGCTAAGGATTGCTTTAGCTATTCTAGATCTCTTATTTTTCCAGATGAATTTCATAATTGCTTTTTCTATTTCTATGAGAAGTGCCATTGGGGTTTTGATCAGAATTGCATTATATCTGTATAGTGCTTTTGGTAGTATGGTCATTTTGATAATATTATTTCTGACTATCCAAGAGTGAGGTAGATCGTTCCATCTTCTAAGGTCTTCTTTGATTTATTTCTTTAGGGTTCTATAGTTTTCATTGTATAGCTCTTTCACCTCTTTTGTTAAGTTGATTCCCAAGTATTTTTTTGAGGCTATTATAAATGGGGTAGTTTTCCTCATTTTCCTTTTAGAGGATTTGTTACTGATATATGGAAATGCCTTCAATTTATGTGTGTTGATTTTATATCCTGCTACTTTGCTGAATTCATTTACTAAATCCAGAAGTTTTCTGGTGGAACTTTTTGGGTCTTCTAGGTATAGAATCATATTGTCAGCAAATAGTTCTAATTTAAGTTCTTCTTTTCCTATGTGTATCCCTTTAATTTCTTTAGTCTGTCTAATTGCTCTGGCCAGTGTTTCAAGAACAATATTAAATAGAAGTGGTGAAAGAGGGCCTCCCTGTCTTGTTCCAGTTTTTAGAGGGAATGCCTTCAATTTTTTTCTACTTAGAATGATGTTGGCCTGGGGCTTAGCATATATAGCCTTTACGATGTTGAGATATGTTCTTGTTATCCCTAATTTTTCTAGTGTTTTGAATGTGAGGGGGTTCTGTATTTTGTCAAATGCTTTTTCTGCATCTATTGAGATGATCATATGATTCTTATCTTTGAGTGTATTGATGTGATGAATGCAAAAACTTTTTTTATATAAATGATTTCAACCTTTCTGATATGAAACAAGCATTTTTTAAAAAAATTTTCTTCATTATTACAATTTCTGAATTTTTATCCAAAGTGATGGTGAATCTGATGCAGTGGTTCTCAACCAGGGGTGATTTTGTACCTCAAAGAACATTTCACTGGAGACAGTTTTAGTTGTCACAACTTGCAGGAGTATGCTATGAGCATTTAGTTGTTAGAGATAAGGAAATCTGCTAAGCATCCTGTAGTGCACAATTTGCCTCCCACAATAAAGCAAACATTTGTCAATAATGCTAACATAGAAAAGTGTGGGGTGAGGAGAAGACTAGAAGTTCAGTAGATTAGACAATGGGAATGAAAGGGGAGATAAGAAAAGGAAAGACAGTGGAATGAATCTGACATAATTTTCCCTTATACATATATGAAATAACACAGTGACTCCCACCACCATGTACAACCATAACAATGAGACTCTAATAAACTAGAATAAGACATATCCCATGCTTGTATAATCTCATCAAAATGATTCTACTGTCATGTATAACTAAAAGAATCAATAAGTTAAAAAAAAAGAAAGAAAAACATAAACTCCTGGTCTAAAGAATCACCGTCAAGGTGTACTTTCCCCCCAGTGGATCCCCTGTTTATAAAAGAGAGTATGAAGATTTTCCAAGATTCATTCATTCATTCATTCATTCATGCTGAGGACTGAACCCAGAGGCACTTTACCACTGAGCTACATCCCTAGTCCTTTTTTATATTTTGAGACAGTCTCACTAAATTCCCTAGGTTGGACTTAAATTTGAGATACTCATGACTCAGTCTTCTAAGAATCTGGGATTATCAGCGTGAGCCACCACACCTGGTGAGACTTATTTTCTTAAAGTAGTCTGGTTGAAGAAAGCCTGATTATATCATTCTGATATATCTTTCTTTGGTTCTCGGATTCATCAAGGCCACCATTATGATTTTTAGAGGTCTCTTGGAGAAAACAGGTCAAAATGTAACATTGGCTCTTACATTAAATCATTCAAACTAGCAATACTCCTCTGGAAGACTCCTCTTTGGAATATTCTGTGCCTTCTCCTAATCTCCAGGCAACCTCCTCACTCAATACTCTGACTGGCAAGGCTACCTTTCTACTGTGGGCTTTATTGTCAGAAGTTATAAGTCGTGGTTTCTCTGTGATCAGCTCTGTGACTTAGGTGAATTATAATAGTTTTTCTTTTCATGCTTGATTTCATTAAAAACTATAAACTTACTGCAATATAATTGACATAAACTGCACACACAAAGTACACAATTTAATAAGTTTTGATACTTATAAAACCTTTACCACAATGAAAATAATAAACATGTTCATCACCTGCAAAAGCTTCATTTGTCCCTTCATAGCCCCTCCCCCTTGTCCCTCCCTGCCCCATTCCCTCAGATTCAAGCAACCATTGATCTACTTTCTGTCACTGTATATTAATTTGAATTTTCTACAAATTTTATATAATTAGAAGTGTGCTAGTGTTTTGTTGCTGTGATCAAAACACCCAACAAGAACAATTTAGGGTAAGAACAGTTCATTTTGGCTCATGGTTCCAGAAGCTTAGTCCATGGTCAGCCAAGTCAATTGTTCTTCAACATAAGGCAGAACAACATGGTGGTGGAGGAGCACTGATCCATTCACTGCGTCCAGGGAGCAGAGAAAGAAAAAGGGCACAGGAAGGATGAACACTTCCAGGTCAGCCTCTAGTGAACCACCTCCTCTGGCCACACCCATCTGCCTACAGTTACTATCCAATCAGTCCATTCAAACTAGGATGAACTGATTGTTCCAACTCAGCATTCAATCATTTCACCTCTGAACATTACTGCATTAACACAGGAGCTTTGGGGGGACACCTCATATCCAAACCATCGCAGAAAGAATCTTCTTTTTGAGTCTCTTTTTTTCCACTTAGAAGAATTACTTGAGACATATTTATCTTGTGTGTTTATTGGTAGCTCAATAGTGTTCTGTTGTACGAATAACCTACAATTTATTTACCCATTCATTTAGTGGTGATATTAACATACAATAACTTTTGAACTTCTTTTTCTTTAATAAATTTTTTCACTATTTCTTCATGCTTACTCCGTGAGTGAAAATGAATTTAAAATATATAAATCAAGAGTGACATTTGAGGGTTTTGGCTCAGTGGTGGAGTGCCCTCCTAGCATGTGCAAGGTGCTGAGTTTGATCCTCAGCACCACATAAAAATAAGTATATAAAATAAAGGTATTGTGTCTAACTTCAGCTAAAAAAAATTATGAGTGACATTTGGACCCAGATGGTAATTTGTAGTGACCATTTTTCCTGGTATACTGAAAGGTAATCAGGAAAACTCCTCTAAAATCTTAATTTTTACTTACAAAAAAAAATGTTGCTGGAACACAAGGGAATCTTATTTATTTTTAGAAGTTGACAAATATCTTCATGAAGTAGAAATATACAAGACAAACATTAAAATGACCACCACTAGCACCAAAAAAAAAAAAATTAAAAAAGGAGGAAACAATGAAAATACTGTCTAAATCATCAGCTGCTTTTCTCACATCTTTTAAAGTAATTGTTCTTCTCAGATTCTCAGCTTGAGGGAATGAGATTCTATTCCACTTGGAGAGTGGGAAGCAGTAGGAAAGATAAAAATTACTCAGGAAACATAAAGAACTTGGCTTTTTAAATTGGGTAACTGCCCAGCTCAAACTTAGAATAATGAACTGCCTTCTTACCTGGATGAAATATTTCTCATGGTTCAGATTTCAGCATTATAGCACTCTTTTGGAAAGCTTCCATTTCTCTAATTAGTCGTCAGTGAAACACAAAGAATCTGCTTCCCACTGGCTGTTTGATTTGAAAGATATTGATTAACAATTACCAGCCAGGAGATGGGAACAATCTTTTTTTTATTATTATTTTTTTCTTTGCTAGTTCACCTTTAAACAGACTTTAAGAGCTTCTAGTCATGGTACCCGTGTTACATCAAAGTGTATGCATCCAAAACCCTAAAATATGAAGCAATTTCTGGTTTCTACAGAGTTTTTGAACAGAAGGAAATCTTCCACACTGGAAGCTTTTCAGTCTGGGAGCTGTTCAGGAGAGGCAGGACAGGGAAAGGACACATTCCCAGACATGTGAGACTGTATAATGTGGGCCTTTATTGTGGAATGTTCACATCCTGGCATCAGTTAAACATTTTAGCTGCCTCTTTTTTCTTTTCTTTCTTTCTTTTTTTTTTTTTTTAAAGTAGGCAATTAATCTATCCATTGGTGGACCTATTGATTTGATCAGGTAAGATATTCTCAAGGGAAACTGATTACAATAAGCATTTAAGTTGTCATATCTCTTTATGGAAAATTAGTAAAAACATCATTTGTCTAAAAGGCTCATTTCTTATCTTTTATTATTGGAAAATGAAAAACATATTTTGCTCATGTTACCGAGCAATGCCAAAGGACCCACCCAACTCCCAGGCTACTCACTGTTCTTCCCCTTAATTGCTTTTACGTCATGTCCAAGTCTGAGCATTTGCACTTAACACATGCTTGATAAACTCTGCTGGGCTGGAGGATGCTTGTCTGTTTGACATTCCTCAGCCTGTGAAGGATTTTTTTTTCCTGCTTCACATGCCTAAAGGGGCAAAGGTCAAACCTCCTCAGCTGCAAATGAGGTCATTTCTGCTGATCTCCTGCAGCTGATCACAATAAAAACAGGGTCTCCCATGTGACTAGTCCTCCCCATTTAGGGGCAGTGATGTCATCTCTGTTGAGACAGGATGAGACATACAACTTGTTTTAAATTGCACTACATAAATCTTTCTTTTGACTTTACTGTAACTTTTTATTTATTTTAACAGAAGAATTAGTTTGATCATTTCAAAGTAAAAAGTAAAAAATATATAAATGAAATAGAGGAATATTACATTTTACATGTATTTATTCCTGCCTATTAAGTGGAGACCTATGAAATCACAATTTTCCTCAGTCAAAATGTTTGAATAATGGGTAACCTCATATGGCTCATCATAATAATTCCAGAGCACCTGACCCCCAGATGCGCTGGAATTATTATTTAGACTATTCCAAAATAGTCTAAATTCCAACTCTGCCATTTACTAGTTGAGTGACCTTAAAATTTTACAGTAACTTGCTAAATCTCACTTTACTCCCTTTTTTGAAATGAAAAGCATAATATTTACAGCACAGGGTTATATGTAACATACATAAAGTCCTTTGAAGGTCACTTGCCTATTGGAGACATTCGATGCATGATGAAAGTAATACCAGCTATAATGATACTGGTAGTACCATAGCACAGATAGATCCCTTAGCCAAAGCCCAAGGGTCACATGTGCTTCAGAACTTATAAGTTTTCTGATTTTAGAAAGGTACTACAGTGCTCATACTCATGACTAGCTGCATAATATGCAGGATCTCATGCAAAATGAAAAACACAAGTCCTCTAAGTCAAAAATTGAGGACCTCAAGATAGCAATAGCAGAGTTTTAGAAAAGTGTAGAGGCTTTGCAAGTGTGGAGTTCTGTGTGACTTCCCTGCTTATACAGAATCTCAATCTTTACCCACCTCAAAGTCTGAGAAGAAAAATCAAACACATTAATGTTTCTCTTGTGAAATGTATGAATATTCATGCCATTAAGATATGTAAAAGACTGTAGGTTTTCTCTTGTTAGTTCAGGTTTACTATACCAAATGAATTTACACGAACTTGTACAAAATTCACAATTCTCAAAAGCTTTTTGTACTTTGTAATTCAAGATAAGGGTTCATAGTGGAATTTTCATTGTCTTTCCAAGACAAGTCACTGGGCATTTATGTGAATGATTTAAAGAACAGCCAGAAAATATTAAAGCCAAGAAGAATGGACTCCAGTCCTGTATTGACATAACAGTAGTTGTGAGAGTTTAGGCAAGAAAATTGGTGTCAGAGATATAGTGTTGTTCTCTAGGAGCCTAGGATGAGGGAGATGATGAATGAGAGGGAAATCAAAGCCTTGATTTATTGGTAGATGAATGAGCAAGAAGCATCTAATAATAACAAAAATAGAAGAGCCCATCCTACAATTTGGCTTAACCTTCTATTTGGAGTCTTTCTTTCCTGTAATGTCTTTTCATCACGATGCTAACAACAGTCATCTAGCACATTTTCTTTAAAAATGTGATCAAAGGAAAGTGCTCAGGATGTGTAACTGTGCTCCTGTCTGAGCAATTACTCTATCTCTGTCCTTGGCTAAAGTTTGAGTCTGGAATAATAATAATAATAATAATAATAATAAGAAGAAGAAGAATGGGTACCACTTACTTACAATTAAGTCTTTTGAACAATGGGCAATTGCATGCACGAATAGTAGGGGTTTGGATTTGGGCTTCCCATGAGCATCTATGAGGCATTATCAGAAGCTATACAGACACATATAATCCTGAATGACCGGAGAAATGATCCCTGGAGCAAGCAGTCTTACAAGACCAAGTTGATTTTCCTCACAGTGCAGAAAGAAATCAGATTATTTTGATATGTGTAATATGTCTTATTATTAATTATATAATCTTACTAGGATATAAAATAAGTGGGCAGAATTTTTAAAAGTTTAAGAGGATAGGATTTTAATGGAAAACTGAAAAACAGAAATGAGCAAAAACAGATGCACAGACACGCACCAGGAAAAAAGTGCTATGGTTAAATGCCCTTACAGAATAAACAATAAGACACTTAATGAAATTGTCCTAGTAGATCTTGAGACCATGCAATCATTTCAAACATGTGGAAATTAAGGGCAGGACCTATATTCCACTCATTTGCTTCCTAGAAAATGAGGCTGCCAAAGAAGGAAAGCATGAAAGAGTTAACTCCAATTATTTTTTGCAAGCAGCATGTGCAATTTGCTATAGTTCAATGGAAGTTCTAAAAAGGAAAGTATCTTCCTATGGTTGAGACACACCAAGAAATTTCCAGTTGAAACAATTAGATTGTTAGAGTGACTGGAAATATTCAGAAATGAGTTTATGTGCCTTAAAATATCCAAATTATAGATGCAAAGCATTTCAACATGTCATGCTTTTAATAAGCAGAAATGAACATAAACAATATGATCATTGAGACTGAGAAGGGGTATTTGACAAGAACCAAACATGGCTACTCTTTCTGTGAGAGAGAAGTTTGAATGAATTTCAAATTTTATACCAATAACATAAATCCCAACAATAAGCCTTATATAATTATATTAATATCAACAATAGCAGAAGGTCTTTTAAAAATACCCATGAAATAATAACATTTTATCATAAAATGCCATGCTTCAAGGCCACAGGGGACTCTTCTTTGGTAGGTGCCCATTTAACTTCATGCTTTACTCCTAATCTTGGAAGGTGCAGATTAGTAGTTTCTGTGACTTCTTCCCCTTCAAGGTCTCAGTTTGCACACATTCACCCATTCTGGTAATTTCATTCATTCAGTAAAGTCAGAGATTTTTAAAAGTCAATAGGTGCCAAGAGAGTTAAGTAAAACAACCAAATAGATAAATACTGCTCTTCTCCAATGAAAAGAGCCTTTAGAGCCTTTGTTTCTACCTAGGCTTAGCTGCATCTTATTCCTTGTGTCCTACCCTAAGTAAGTACCTCCTGCTCACCTCTAATCTTATATTCCTCAGAGAATAACGGAATCCTCACAACTGCTGGTGGCATTTATTTATTTATTTATTAGTACCAAGAATTGAACCCAGGAATGCTTAACCACTGAGCTTCATCTGCAGTACCTCCCTTCCTTTTTTAAAATATGTATTTTTATTTAGAGACAAGTCTTGCTAAGTTGCTTAGGGCCTTGCTAAATTGCTGAGGCTGGCTTTGAACTCTGGATCCTCCTGCCTCAGCCTACTGAGCCTCTGGGATTAGAAGCATGCACCACTGTACCTAGCCCCCTGCATTATCTGCTGTAAGTGTGGGGTGTCATGATTTCCTTCAAGATTCGGTACTCAATTTTTATGGTTCGCAATTGATACTTGTCTTGGAAATAAGGATCAGGTCCTTGTTTCCCTGGTGTTGAAGATTAACACCTGAGAAACGCCGAGGCACGCACTTAAGAGAGAGAACCTAGATAGTAGACTCCTCTGGAGAGGAGCCCAGGACCCACAGCTGGTATCCCTGGGAGGGGGTGTGTCTTGCCCCTTTATATATCTCAGGTTTCCTTTCTTCCCACCCCCTCCTCTTCCTAAGTTGCCTAGTGACCAAAAGGCAGGAAAAGAACTGCCCAGGAAGGTACCTCTCCCTATCCTCCATACCTGTCCAAAAGGCCTGAAAAGAGCTGCCCATTAGCAACTCCTTGTGTCAGGAGGCGTGATTCTGAGGTGTTGATAACCTTGATAACAGGTTGAGAGTGGGGAAGTGCTCTGGAGGTGTTAGCATTTCATTTCCTTTTCTTTGAATTAACTTCTGTCTTCCTGACCTGATCATCTTTTATCTACCCCGACTACCTGTCCTTTGCCCCTGTCTTACAATGTCTAGAGATGTTGACTGTCTTTCTTTTCTTTCTTTCTTTTTTTTTTTCTTTTTTTAGTACCAAGGAGTTGAACCCAGGGCCTTGTGCCTGCTAGGCAAGTCTTTATTACTAAGCCACAGCCCCAGACCAACATCGTGGAACTTCTAAACATTTGTTTCATTTTTTTTTTTTTTTGTCATTGAAAGAAAAATGAAAGAGAAAGAAAAGGAAATGGAGACAGACAAGGGATCAGCGATGCTATATTAAGCACCGGAGGAGCACATTTTCAAGAGAGAAAATGGCAACTGGTTACAGTAGGGGTCTGAGTTTTATAGGGTTTAGTGAGACTGAATCATAGCAGAATGTGTGGGTTGGGCAGTCAGGGGAACAATTATAGATCCAGGCTCTGGTTCAGAGCCCATGGTTACTGGGAAATGGTGAAAGTCCAGAGCTCATTGTTTTCTTTCTCTCCCTGGGAGATTTTTTTTTTTTTTTTTCTCCTTGAGGGTTGTTTTTCCATATCCTTCAGTCAAGATCTTCCTTTGTCCAATCTCTTATGATGGTTTTACTTTTGCTCTCCAAGTCGTCTCTCAATTTTGCCTGCTACTTCTGCTCAACAAGTTTAATAATAAAAATAACCCTGCTTACATAGCACAGACACTGTGTCAGGCACTGTTCTGGTGCTTCACAAGTATCCACTCATTCAAACTCACAGAATCTGTAAGAGGAATGCTTTATGTATCATCTCTGACTTAAAAGTGACTAACCAATAGAGATTAAGCACCTTGCCCTAGGTTGCCTTTATAGTAAGTAGCAGATCCCTGACTTCAATCCAGGTAGTCTGGTTTCAAAATCTTGCTTTCAACCACTGGCTATTCTGCTCTCACCTTATCAGACTTGATAGGTTATTTAATTGCTATCTTTAGCCTAGGCCATTTCTTCCCTTGTGTTTAGAAAGACTTCATTTCTTACAACAAACAAGAAACAAATGCTAAAAGTGTTTTTGAAGCCTCGTTAATTTCTAGGTATTTTCTAACCCTATCACCATGGACTTAACTTTCCCAGAATCCCAATAGACTCTCCCATTTAGATTTCTGTGATGAGGCTTCATTTGGTATTTTAGATTCTAGAATCTTAACTTTAAGGATCAATTTAAATAAAGCCAGTTTAGGGATCTATTTAACAGTACTGGAGTGGTTCTTGATCTTGGGATTTTAGGAGTACATTTTTTCAAGGAATCTTTGCATGCACATGCTGTACTTATTACATATTGCTTATTATTCAGATGTGCCAATTATCAAGTTATTCCTTCTTAGCTAGTTTAGTCTTTTTTTTTTTCAATTATTCTCCCTTTTGGCATACTTTGTAATCATATCCTTAATTTACTGTTCTATTTCCTACATAGCTCTTCTATATTTTGTATCTTTATTTTATTTGTTTATTTTTATGTGATGTGAGGGATTGAACGCAGCACCTCACACTTGCTAGGCAAGCACACTAACACTGAGCCACAACCCCAGCCCTAGTTTACTCTTCAATACCTACTCTGGGATAAAGATTGAATTCCTGTAAGCATCTTAGTTTTGCATTGAAGATGATGTTCAGTAGCGGGTGCTAGAAGGACACAGCAGGAGGAAGAAGATCTCCTGCTGTTTCTAGAGATTGCAGGGTCAGTCAGTGGTGTGAAGACTGAACTATGCTTGTTCTGCCTCAGATAAGAGCTCAGAATATGTGGACCCTCCATGACCTTATAGTTCCACCTGGACATGGTGATCAGTTTCTTGCATTTTTCTTGACATGACACTACCTACTCAAGGTCTCCTACCTTGGGGTGCCTTCACCTGCTCAGCATGCCCACATCCCTGACCATTGGCTAAGATTAATCTGTACTCTGCCATGCCTGGGGGTGATTTCTACCTGCTGGCATTCTGGCCACTGGCTGTGTGAGGCCTGATCCTCAAAGAGTTGCTTCTAGCTTGCCCAGTGACCACAGGCCAGATCTGGCTCAGGCAAACTAGCTACCCCCTCAACCAAATACTGGGCTAAGACCTCGCCTTTTTCAATGATGTCTGAATTCAGCTTCAGGGAATAGGATCTCCTTCCTAGATATGCTTTCTCTGAGTCCTGGAGTGGCATATTGTAGTTAGTGAAATTTCTTACAACTACTCTCTGATCATATTTTAGAAATTCTTATATTAAACTAACCCTATTTAAACTAGTGAGTGATTTCTGACTTCTGATTGGACTTGAACTTTTATATTATGCTTCTATGAAACAGAAAAGAAAGGTTTTCAGTTGACCTTCCTTCTCCATCAATTATCTGAGATTCAACCAAGGAGTTAAACCCAGGGATTATGGATGGAAGATATTTGGGGGAAATAATTTTTTCTCCTTCTGTCAACAATAAAGAGAGCTGTTTAAGGCAACATTTCACTCTCTCTAACCTGAGAGTGCTATACTATTGTTAAAGACTTTTTTTCCTTTTTCCTGTGACAAAGTAGCCTCTGCTTGCTGTGACTACAGGAGGGGTTCTAAAGCTGGTTTTACAGGGAAATTCTTCAGGCATGGTGTCTTACAACAAAACAGATCCTCCATTTACTCTGCACATGGTACTTGCTGTGTTAATTCCTTTGCAGAATTCAGCTTCCCTTCATACAATCAGTGTCTTAATCTTGGCAGTGCTGGGAATGCTTTAAGCCACAGGGTTATGACAATATTCAGTAGAAACCAGCTAGACACTTTAAAATCCATAGCTCCTGAAGGACCAATTATGAATGCCTGTGCATTAGAGGTTTCTATTGATTGAGAATGGCTAATAGTCTCCCATAGGGAAAAGCCAATAAGCAACCACTGAGATTCCAGAATAAGCTTTAGGTTTGGGGGTTTGAGGAAAGAGTGAGTCATGAGTAGGTAAGGAAAGCTTTTATTTCCTTTGTACATGGAACTGTTCTATAATTCAGCCTTCTGTCTCCTAAAACCCGACAGTTCTCAGTTGACTCTCCCCTGAGCTCACAGCTTCCCACGATCCTCTTTCTGCGCTCTCAAAACAAATATGCCATAGGTATAGAATAGCAAATTCCCTGCTGTTGAGCACAGTGTAAATGAGAAAACCAAGGAGAACCATTCATCTTTTGCTTATACAGAAGAATTATGATGAGATATGGGCAGGAGATTACATATTTTTCCTTAGGACAGTATTTCCCTCTGCTGGTGAAAGCCTGTAACTTTTTTTCCCCCTCTACTTAATGCAGCACTAAAAAGAATCAACCAGGATTTTTTTGGATTCTAGGGAAACATTTGGTGTTTACTTGCACGTACTGTGTTGCTTTTAGAACCTGCAAAAACTCCAAGGTATTTATGTGTTGTCTCCTTTTTTTTAAAAAAAATTCTCACATGTTCAGTCTTAAAATTTCCTTCCCCAAACAATGCTCTGGGATCTGGAAAGACACTGCATTCATTTTACTGAATGAGTTCAACTCTTTTAGCTTGTCCCTGTGTCCTCTCCCAAGCTCAACTAATTAGAATTTAGAGGGAAGCTCTGTTTATCCCTGGAGATTCTTCTCTGTTTCTCCAGAGAATTAATCATATAATTGTATTCCTGAGTATAGGAATGATATGTAACTTGCATTAAATTTGATTAATATAATAAGATCCTATGACCTAAACTTGAAACTCTACCATAGATTTCTCTCTTCTGGAGAAGGTTAACTCCATTCTGGAGGAAGTAGGCTGTCACAGGATCTCACTTGGGAATGACCCAAAGGCTGATGTCTTACCATATTCAAGGAGGATAACTAAGTTCTACAATATGTATACATCTTAACACTTATGTGAATTTTGCATTGATGTTTAACTAACTGAGGGAGGAGAAAATAAATGTAAGGAGGAGAAAAAGGAAATTGACTTTAGATTACACTCCTCTCTACATTTAGATGAAGGCAATAGGGCCAATAATTAAAATAAAATATTTACAAGTAGTTTTCAGAGTATTACCTAAATACTATTGTAACCTCAGAAAGTTTATATCATATATTATATGCATGAATGTTAATGAAATCTATCCTTTGAACACACTGGTAATTATTCCAAACTCAGCTTCCAATTTATTTTGACAGCCCGGGTGTCTTCTTTCTCATTTTCTATTTTTTTCTCTTATGTTTTGAATGGAATATTTACTTTCTCCTAAATACTACTTTGGAGAGTGTTAGTTAAAAAATATGTTTTTAAAAAGGATGAAATCATGACTTTCATAGAGATACAAATAAATGGGTGTTAAAGGCTTTAATCTACTCATTTACCAATGAGGGAACCAGGCAGATATTATAACTGATTCAAAAGAGAATCTGAAGAACAGACATATTTATAAATCAGGAATGTTGAGCTAAATGTGCAGTGGAGGCAAAATTGGATTTTCCACAAGAAGGGGGCAATTGAACTCCAGTGGACAGAACCTAATTTAAAAACCAATAGACCAGAATTATTTGTATTGTTGCCATTTGTCTCTAACTTATGGAATTACAAAATAGCTCAAAGACATTAAAAGAGTAGAATGAGAAAATTCTGAAGGTATTTTCTGAGGTCTATTTTTTCAGTTAAAGCATAAATATTTTTTGACAAGAGAAAATAATTCTCTGCTTGAGGCTCTTTAGTTTTCTTAGAAAACAGACAGACCCACAGCTCACTCTGCAATCCCTGGGCTTCCAAATTAGATCTCACACAGGATCCAATGACTTTAGGTAAGAATTTGCACAATGCTTATGTGAGACAGTTCATAGTGAGATGTTATTTCCCCCAAAGAAGTTGTATTTAACTCTGAGAAATAATCAAGTTTCTGTTATATTTATTTTGCTCATTGATATTCTGTTCATTTAGCAAAGATTTTCTATTCATTTATTTACCTGGTGTCAGTTCTAAGAAAATAGAAGTAGATCAGAAAAGTCTCTATCTTTAAGGAAGTTGAATTATAACTTAAATGAATGTTATTACACTAACCCCAAGGTACAAGAAATATCAACAACTTTATTTTCTTTAAACCAAAGATATTCTGAATCTGAGATCCAACCACTTGGTCTCAGTTATTATCTGGCTTCCTTGGGGTCATTGAAAATCCCAAATGCTTATAAAAAGCAAATCTTTTGTGTTAGGGTCTGTAAACAAGTCAAGATGGCGCCTGGCATTTTGCCAGAGGGAGTGGTTTGTGAAGTAACACCAGCGAGCCATTAAGTGTGGAGATTCCTTATTGGTTGACTGCTGTATCTAGTTTATGTTAATTAAGATAAGCTGTGTGGAATGTATATATACCCCTCCTGTCCTACAATAAACGGCTCCCACTCCAGCTGTATCAATCTACACAAGTTGCTCGTCACCCCCCGTTTATTTTGCTGCAGTAAAAGCAAATCTTTTGTGGGATTTTTCTGTGGCCTTTGGTTTTAGGGGGAAGTGTGCAAGACTTTAAAATTTAGTAAGCATTCTGGTTAGCTCATCCATGGTCCTCTCTTGGTTGTAGTTTTGACTTCGGACTATTTTACAACTCAGTTGAGATAAAAGTTAACTTACAGAACACTGATAGAAATGCAAATGTTTCCTGAATATAGCTGAGGAAATGATTCCTGTTCATGGCAATACAAACTTTATCAGATTGACAGACTCTCTCCTTGGCTCAACTCCAGTTGAGCTCTTCTAACCCCTCTAGACCTGGACCTTCAATGTCCCTCCTGATTGGGTCTGCATTGCTTAGTTGCAAAAAAAAAAAAAATCCTGCAAGAGAAAAGCGGTGGTGAAGTAAATACATGATTTATTCATAGTTTGGCTCAAACTGGAAAGACAGCTAGTCCTTGTCTTCTTGAACTCACAATAGCATCAGAATTTTATAAGAGGAGAACAAAATCCAAGAAATATGCATAGTATGTTGTAAGTCTGGTTTGTAAATCCAGTTTTCCCTGGTACTAGGGGTTTGGTGCTGTTTCCATTCCCAAAATGAGGTGGAGCTGGCAATAAGAAAACTTTCAAAGTTCAGGTTGTTCAGATTGGATACTTCTTTTAAATCCTTTTAATTTTAAAGGGAGCCCTGTTACAATATGTCCTGGTATAGTGTTAGTCAAGCATTTGGTTATTATTTAAAAATATATACCATGAGAATAATCTAGTTTTCTTATCAAATGAATTCTCATCATACTTAACCATAGCCCTTTTAAGTCTTTCATCATTTATAGTTAGTTTTTATTTTACTCCCATTCTTTTCTTGAATGTGTTTTCTATGAGCTATAGGCCAGAATGTTTCCTGATGGAATTGCTTAAATAAGTTTGAGACCATACCACTGTACTGAGGAAGAATTTCCAGAATGCTTCTGGAGAGGCTCATAAATCTGTTAGCTCAGGATTGAGAAGAACAAGTATTAATTACATGGGATTGAATTAACTGATGAAAGTTAGTATTTGGAAGGATGGTATTTGATTGAAACATTGGTGCTTCTTTAATGTTCTATCTTATGTTTTTCTCTTAGAATTTCCCATTTGGTAAATTATGTTATTGTAAATAAAAATAAAACATCTTTTCTTCCTGCCTGAACCCTCCAGGATTCCAAAACTTACCAAATATACAAATATTTTCATGGCACTGTGACATTGATGTAGGTGCTAACACTAAAGACTTCAAACTACAACTGGGAAATCTGTCCGATCACTATTCTCATCCTCATTGTGTGAAGGTGCTTTGAGCTCAACAAGTAGAATTATTCTCAACCTCGTACCCTCTGGACTCAAAAATCAGGTTTAAAATCTGCTCCAAATGTTAATATTTGTCTTTCTTGTTTTTATAGAAAATTTCCTCATTAAATGCCTGACTTCAAGTACCATCCAGGAACTATCCTCCACTACCAAGTCTTAACAGCTGGTTCAGAAGGTCCTTGATAAACAAAAGGTGACCAGATGTAAAATGGACATTTTATTGTTCAAGAAAAATGCTTCTTCTTCCCATGAACAAGAAGGGGACTTCTTTGTCAGACTCTCCCTCATCAAACTCTGGTCGGGCTCTTCTAAGCCCTCTATGCCTCAACCTTCAGCCTCTATCCTTATCAGGTCTGCAATAATCTTGCAAAGTTACTTTAGCCAGAATCCCTCTCTGAATGACTGATCACATTCCTCATTCCTGTCTACACTCTGGGCTAGCTTTCAGCAGGAATTCTGTGAGATCTATTTAGTCAAGATCGCTTTTTACCCTGATGTATCCTATTTGTAATTTTCTACCCAATGATCCCCCTTCCCCACCCCTTGGCAATATATTTCTACTTGTCCATGTTGTATTCAGAATGGATCCCAGTTCTGCACTGAGTTTTCTTTTTCCCCTATTGCAATGATTCTTGATTAAAATCTGTTTTTACCACTTCAGCTACTATCTTTCTCTGGTTTTCTTTGACAAAATAAAGAATATAAGTGCCTAGAAGTCCAATCTCCCATTTGAATAGATTATCATATGTGACGGGTTCTCGCTTTAATAAAATTATTGACATATTCATTTAATTTTTATATGGGTCATGATTTTGTCTCTTTTAAAATGCATCCTCTTACATCCAACTAATGCAGTCCCCACTGAAGTTCACATATCATATAAAGCAGCTTCCTCTCCTCAGCTGGGTTGGTAACCCTTGCCAGGGAGTTGTAGTTTCAGGGCTGCTGAGTAATTATGCCAGTTTTGTAGTAGCTAATTCTAGTTTTGCCATTCACATAGACAAGGGTTAAGACTTTTTAGGTAGTAAGTACTCTATTATTTTAGCCCCAAAGTAGCCACAGACAATAGCTTAATGAATGGACATTGCTATGTTCCAAAGAAACATTATTTACCAAAACATGTGCCAACACAAGTGCTGTAGTTTAACAACTCCAGATGTATACGATGGTGGCTTGGTAGTAATTAGCTCTGGAAAGCACGAAGAGAATATGTAGGGGCCCATCATTTGTATGTCTCTCTCCAGTCCATTATTTGCCTCTCAAAAGGCATTTGGCTTTTTTCTTGATGTTCTATAGCATAATTTTGTCATAAAGTATTTCTTTTTATGAAAATGAAAAACAAGGGGCAAATTGTTAGGAATTTTTGCTTCAGTTTCATAGTGACCCTGAATCAAAGAGCAAGATGACTGGCTACCCGGATGAAAACCGAAAGGTATAATACAGTAAGATTCAAAGACTAACTTATATCTTAGTAAGCTCTTCTGTCATAGAGGTGAAGTCAAATTTTTCTTATTGTTTTTATTTTCTAATTTTTTGTGAAACACTTCATAGTTTTTCAAAGCAGTTTTCAACATAGAGACAAACATAGAAAGCAAAGCAGGAAAGGCTAAGTCAGTAGTATTTGGGTCAGTGTTTAACAACTGGCTAAAGACATAGGAGAGGTCTTGAAAGACTGTATTGCTTCTGACTGCTACTTTGGGGATGCTTGCTCTAGAGGAGATGAGCTACTTTGTGGGAAATCTGAGTACCTTAAGTTCACCATGATGGAGAGGACACACACAGAGAACTCCTACTATGTGAAGGAACTGTCTAGGATATCCAGGCTAGTTAATTCTAGATGCCTGAGACACCAGCTGATGTTTGATTGCAACTATTTGAGGGACCCTAAATGAGACCTCCCTAGCTGAGCCCTTTTCCTGTGAACAGGAAAAGGAATGAGAAAATAAAGTGAACGAGAGAAGTAAATCAGATAGTCTTGAGTTCATTAAATTTGGAATGTGTTGAAAACAGTGCTTATGTTCACTGTTAGATTTATACAATAATAATAGATTTATACAATAATAATAATAATATTAGTAGAACTTTAATCAGGTTTGCCCAAACTGGAAACACCCAGGTGTTCACTAACAGAAGCATATCCAAATATCTACATCATTCAAAATAAATGATTTTCCTTAATGATAATATGAACAATGTTGTTATAATATCCTTTCTTTATTTAATGTTAATTTTCTTTTCTTTTTTTAGAAAAAAATACATGAAAAAAGAACAATTGGGACTTAACAAGCTGTGAAAAGTTTAAAAGTCATTTACATATATGTGTATTGAGCTGCTTTTCAGAAAAAAATTGCCCCTGGAGAACACAGCTTATAAAATGAAAAAATGATGACTTGTAAGAGATAATCTTTCACATAAATTAGTAGATTGCCCTGGAACATTTTGGACCAGGTTTCATATAAAAACCTTTGATGATTTGAATTTAGATTTGACCTATTGTTTCCTTTGAGTGATAGATTCTTTAATCACATGTAACCATTACAAAACTGCTAGATGTTATTAATTTTATTTCTTTCAAAATTTTCAACAACTATACCAGTTCTTTAATTAAGGAAGTAATATATGTATATATGATAAAAATCCAAATAGTTCAAAAAAGTATACAATGACAAAAGCAAGTTGTTCTTTAATTTTGAAACCTTCTTCTCTTTTGCCAGAAATTACTACTGTAAAGAGACTTTTATGGTGCTTTTAAAAACATTCTCTGCTTGTGCAAGCATATATAGCTATATATAGACACATATAACCAGTTTTTACCCAAATATGTTCTTCATCTTGATACATTTGAGACAGCTCTTTTTTTTCACATTATAGCATTCTAATGGATGAATGTGCTAATATACTATACCTCTTTGTATAATATAATAGACATGATACATGTTATATATTATCTTTAATATGCTTCTTGTTAATGAGCATTTAGGTTGCTTTCAATTTTTAAAAAATTCCAATGACAATTAGCATGTGCGTGTATACATATATATGTACATATAGATCAGTATGTGGATATGAGAGTTTATAGAATAAATTTCTGCAAATGGAAGACTAAGCAAAGGAGATATGAGTGCTATATTTTAAAACATAATGTCAAATCGCTCCCTGAGATTTTATCATTTTTCACTACCACAGCCTATTTTTTCACATCTTACCCACTGAATATTATCATTGAATGCTCCTTTTGTCAATTCTAATCATACCATTTTTTTTAGTTTTCATTTTCTTAATTATTAGTTAGGTTTAGTACTCAATATATTTTTGGCCAGTCACATTTCCTTTCCCCTGACTTTACCAATTTTCTTGTTTCAAAAGTTTTTAAGGCCTTTTGTACAGTAGAGCTCTGAATTATGATGTATTCAGTCAAAAATAAGCACACTGAGCAGTAGAGAAGTGTAGGCTAATGGAAAGCACATTCTGGCCATCTCACCACATGGGTCGAGTGAATGACAGAGTGATTTTAAAGTCAGACTATTCTTGACAATAATTCTGAAAGGATCTGTTTTATGGACTTTCTAGTTCTGAAACAAGCCTTTAAAGAAATTAAATTAGTATAAACATACCCTGCTTCATGAATAATAGTATATATGTCATTTAACGTACAGTAGAACAATGATGCAAACATTCTTTGATTTATAACAAAATATGAATCCTGCTTTTAACGTAATGCATTAACTGGGCTCTGTTGCATAAGATTCATCTTAGTCTTAGGTATTTGCTTTCATCACTCCATTTCTAAAATCGATTAGTAAAGATGGGATGTTTAAACATTTTGACCTATTTTAGAGCTTAAAAGTTAAATAACATATTTTTGTCTGTTACAGTCTTTGCATCATCAGGTAAGAATGATTCTTTTCCAGACTGGGATCATTGTTCCCAGGCCTGTGGAATACCCCAGAGACCCGAGATTTAATTTTCTTTGACGAAGGGTGTTAAAGCAGGAATTAGTGCTCTATGTTCAAATAAGGACAAAGGGCTGAGAAGCAGAGCTACTAGAAACCCTTACAGAAGTCAGCAAGTATGCATGTGTTGCCCAAGGAACACAGTGAGGTTATGAATTGAATTCTCCTCTCGTCACAAGTGGCCAGTGCCCAGCCGGCCATGCAGTCCAGCAAGAAAAGAAACATTTCTCCTCTCTGTACTTGAGTGATTGCAGCTGTCACTGTCATTTTGCTCTGACCTCCAGGTGGCTAAGTTTCCTACAAAGCTTTTGTGCTGTTACCAAGCATGACAGAAGCCCCCAGGCTGTACTTTGAGTCTCCAGGTGTAGACGTATGTCTCTTTGCTTCAGAGGTTTAGCAGAAATTATAGTTTAGAGGCTACTCGCTGGATGAGTTCCGAGGCTGAAATGTCAGCCAGTAACTGAGTCACTGGCCTTGGGGTGCCAGATGTTTATAATCCACTGTCTGATGGAAGCTTTCTCGTTAACAGAGGTCTGATATTTTAAAAAGATGTGAGGTTGAATCTCCAGATAAAATCTTCCCATGATATTTATGTTGCTATCTGTTTTTATCCAAATGCTGAGGAAATGGAAAGTGATTTAATTAGAAAAAAAAATGTGCAGTGTATCTAAAAATGTAAAAATGATCAGGAAATAATTGAGTGACAAGATGAATCTGGGAGGTCCTTAGTACTGGAAGGGGTGAATGGAACACCTTATTAGATGAGACACAATTTTGATTTATAAATGAAATATAATTAGTAATGATGGTTACTTGGATCACTTGCTTACAGCTGTATCTACCATGATTCTCCACTGTAGCATCGTACCTTTTCACTTTGTAGTTGAAAATACTTTATGGGAAGATACTTTATATAAAATCTCTTTCTTCGTCCATTTCAATGTAGTAATTTATTTACTTTATCTTATTTAATTTAATTGGTAATAATCTTTGCTGTGATTATGCATTTTGATACTCAAACTCTCCCACAGTTGGCCATTGAAAGTTCCTTCAGCTGGTGTCTTTGTCCTTTAAACGTGGACTATTTTTCTGTAATTATTTGATGACTTTCTACCACAACAAGATACTCTAGTTGTTTGTTCTTTCCAATCTCTGAAATTAGCCATTGTGTGGAGCACCCCTACTTCTTTATAATGGAGAATTATCTTTAAACAACATGATCTGGGTAGTAGGTATGCTCACTGATTTTGGGTTTACAGGCCCCTTCAGTGATCCCATGTAAACATATAGTCCCTTGTCATCTGTGAGAAATTGATTCTAGGACTCCCACAGGTACCAAAATCCAAGGTGCCTTGTATGAAATGGCATAGTATTTGCATATAACCTGTACACATCTTCCCATCGTCTTTAAATCATCTCTAGTTTACATATTTAATATAATGCAAATAGTTGTTATAATGTATTACTTAGGAAATAATGACAAGAAAAAAATCTGTACTCGTTTAATTCAGATGAAATTTTCTTCCCAATATTTTTGATCTGTGGTCAGTTGAATCCAAGTATGTGGAACTCAAGGATATGAAAGATTGACTGTATTTACATTCATAAAATTGTTTCTCTAAATCATTAAAATCAGCTTTATTGAAGTATCATTTACACACCATAAAATGCAGCCATCTTAAATTTTAATCACAGCAAAGATTATTACCAATTAAATTAAATAAGGTAAAGAAAATAAATTACAGTAAAATGAGTTTTGATAAGTGTAAACAACCTTGTAGCTACTCTCCCATGAAGCTCCCCAAGCCCCTTTCTAGTCATTGCCCTCAACCCCAGACAGATGCTTTATTTCTATCACTGTAAGTGGTCTTATTTGTTCTAAAGTTTTATTTAAATACAATCATATAGTATATACTCTTGTATTTGGCTTTCTTAACTTGGCATAATATTGATGAGATTCATTAATGTTATTGCATTTATCACTAGTTTGTTCCTTCTTATTGTTGAGTAGCATTTCTTTGTTTGAATAAACCATGATATGTTTATGTTGCCTTCCGTTGATGAAGATTTGTGTCAAGGTTTTACTATTGTATGTCAAGTTGCCAGGAATGCAAATACAAATGCTTTTGTATACATACATTTACATTTCTTTTGGGTAAATTCTAAAAGTGGAAGTGCTTGTCACATGGTTAGCTTAGTTAACATTATGAGAAAGTGGCAAACTCTTTTGCCAAATGATTGTAACATTTCATATTCTCACCAGCAATGATGCATTTCAGGTGCTGTATACTTGCTGACACTGTTAATTTCAGTCATCCTAATAGGTATGGAGTGATATCTCATTATAGTTTTAGTTTTCATCTTGTTGATAACTAATGACGTTGAGAATTTATTATGTTTATTAATCATTCACATGTCTTTTGTTATGTGCAAATATTTTTTGGATATGTTGCAGAGTTCCTAACCTTGCCAACATAGTAATTGTATTAGTTTGATAGGGCTACCATAACAAAATACAACAGACTGGAGGGTTTAAACAACAGAAATTTATTTTCTCACAGTTATGGAGGTTAGAAATCCAAGGTGTTTGGTTTTTTCTGAGTCCTCTCTCGTTTGTTTCAGATGGCCATCTTCAAGCTTTGTCCTCACATGGTCTTTCATCTTGTGCTTTGAATGTCTTTCCAAGCATATTCCTGGAGTCTCTCTCCATATTTAAATTTATTCTTATTGTAAGCACCCCACTGGTTTTGGATCAGGACTCACCAGAATGATCTCATTTTTAACTTAATCACTTCTTTAGAGGTCCCATTTCCAAATGTAGTCATTGATACTCTCCTGATCTTTCTTGAGATCTGCTAGCTCCTGATGGTCTGATATCCTACATGGATGATCTTTGTGTCCACTCAGACTACCATATCTGTGCATTACCCACCCCCCCTGGCATTAACACCTATCTTGCTCAGCCTATCTAATGACTGTTCTGATATTTTCAGGCAAGTAAAGGAAGGGGGTTAGACGCATAAAGACTCTTGAAGATGTTTTTTTTTTTTTGTCACTGTGACTAAAATATCTGACAAGAACAACTTAGAGTTATTTGGGACTCATGACTTCAGAATTCCAGTCCTTGATCAGGGGATCCCATGACTCTGGGGCTGAGGTGAGGCAGAACATCATGCAGAAAGGGTATGGAATCTTTTCAGCTCATAGCAGACAGGAAACAGAGAGATGAGGTGGGGGGGCACTGACACAAGGAGCAGGGGATAAGATATAACACTAAAGGTCATGCCTCCAGTGACCTAGTGCCTCCAGCTATGTCCTACCTGCCTACAGTTACCACTCAGTCATCCATTCACACTTTTTTTAGTTGTAGAGGGATACAATACCTTTCTCTCTCTCTCTCTCTCTCTCTCTCCCTCTCTCTTTCTTTCTTTATCTATCTATGTATCTATCTATCTATGTATCTATCTATCTATATTTATTTATTTATATGTGATGCTACGGATGAAACCTAGTGCCTCATACGTGCAAGGTAAGTGCTCAACTCATCAAATGGATTAATTCACTGATGATGTTATAGTTATTATAGTTGCTTAAAATTTCTACCTCTGAACCTTGCTCTATTGGGGACCATTGCTTCTAAACTATAAGCTTTGGAGAAATATTTTTAGATCCAAATCACAACATCCCAGATCTGTCCCCCCAAACTCATGTCCATCCACAATGCAAAATGCATTTATTCCACCTCCAAGAATCCCCATAGTTATAACAGTTCTATCACTGCTCCAAAATCCAAGTCCAAAGTCTTCTCTGAGACTAAGAAAACTCAGCTGTGAACCCCTGTAAAAATCAAAAGCAAGTTACATCCACTATTATGTATAATTATAATGCACCAATTTTTAAAAGCCAGTTACATATAGCCAATGTACAATGGCACAGAATAAAAATATCCATTCCAAAGGAGAGGAATGAGACATAGAAAGAAGGAATAGAAGCAAAACAAAACCAAAACCCAGCAGAGCAAACATTAGATTCTGTAACTCCTTATCTGGCATCTGAGACACATGCTGGTGCGATATGAGACTGAAAAGGCTTGAGATGCCCTACCCCTTTGGCCTTGTCAGTTGTAATCCATATGGCCTCTCTATTAGCCTGGCTCTGCTCACTTCCTGCAGCTTTCCTTGTCAGACATTCCACATGCCTGACATTTCTTAATTCCTGGGGTCTCCATTGCAGCTTTGGCTTCACTGTCAGAGCTTCACACAATACCTTCTCAGGAGAAGTCCACAAGGTTTGCAACCCAGCTACTCTTTGCCTGGGCTCCTCGGCCTTCCTTGAAATCTCAGTGGAAGCCTTTGTGACCCCCTAACTCCAGCATCCTTCATTCCTGTGGAACCAGTACTATGTGGATGATATCAAGGTTTACCACCAGCTTGAGCAGTAACCAGATGTCCTGGGACCACAGCTGCAGTGGCTTCTGAGTGCCTGGGTACATGGACCTGGTGAAACAAACTTCTAGGCCCCCATGTGCAAGCAGGGTGACCCCATGATCGTTAAAAAGAGATTTCACTTTTATATCCTTAAACCTGTGATGGATGTGATTTTTTTTTTAATTCCCATCATCTCTGTGCTGAATACTTAGGTTCTCTTTAAGTGGTAATCATCTCTTTAGCAACCACATCTTCTTTAGTCCCAATTTTACAGTGATTTTCTGGTCAAACTACAAGTTTTAAAAATCTTTCCTCTGTGTTTTCTGACTGCCACAAAATGAACAGCTTTCCTCCACTACACTTTTCCACCATGATGTTCAGCATCACCTCAAACTCTGAGCCATGGAATCAGCTGACCATGGGTTGAACCTATGAAACTGTGAGACCCCAATAAATTTGACTTTTCTAAGTTGTTCTTGTCAAGTATTTTGGTGACAGCGATGGAACATTGACTGATGTAGAGGTCAGATGGAATGAAGAAGAGTTGGTCAGGAGAGGCCTTGTTCAAATCAAAATTCACCATCTTTCTGGTATAATGTTCTCCTACTCCTAACCTCTTTAGTTAAAAAGAAAATTATCATCAGTAAGCATATTTGCTAACCACTAGTTAGAAAAAAAATTTGTAAAAATTTCCCATGTCCATGGGGTTTCTCACTATACTAAGTGCCTTAAAAATAATTTTTATTTGGAGTTGTAAAGGCTTGGAATTTTATAATGAAAAAGAAAATCTTTTTTTTTCTAAAATGTCCTAAGAATGTCAACTTCTCCAGTGTCTTGGGCCCATGGGGTAGAAAGGCTACTTTTCAATGTTGGATAGGGATTATACTCTGGCATCAAAAATCTATTTAAACTTGGAAATCGGACATTCTGATTCTCTTCCAAGAACTGTCATTAATTCATTGTTTCATTAGACAAGTCCTGGAGTTTGGTTTCTTTTTTGGTAAAGTGAGAATGGCATTTCCCACTGGCCAAAATAAGCAGAGGTCAGTGAAATAAAAAATTTAAAACCAAGACATGCTGTACTTCCCAGGTGAAAACCAAGTATTGATTTATTTCTAAAATATCATTATCTTTATTAGAAACACTCCAGAGGGCAAAATACTTTCATCGCTTTGGAAATTAAACAAAAATGCCAGCAAATATTGGCTTAAAAATTAACCATCTAGATGATTTTTAAGACAATCATTCATGAAACTGACATTTGAAATAAAATAATTATGCAAAAAAAAAATGAATGTTTTGGTTATTTGTGATGGGAAAGTACCGAGATTGGCTTCTTGGTCATGGAATTTTAATAAAGTTAATAGGAATTTGGGGATGCTTAGAGAAAGACACATTGACCAAGTTAGTTCTGGAATAATTTTACTTCATTTTTTTTCCAGGTCTATTTTATTCTCTTTCATCAAACAAAATATCAGGGTTTTTAAGTTCAAAATTCATAGCTGTAGCTATTATTATAAACTATTAGTTCTGTTCCCAACAAGTCACTTAGCTCAATTCTCTCTGAATTTTATTGACTTGAATGACTTTGGCTGAATTAAATTGAGATTGAGTTATCAATTGTTAAAGTCGGGCTGGAAGAAGAAACAATCAAGTAAAAAGCAGACAGAACAAGGTGTCCTAAGAATGGGGCTCATGATCCAGCTCTGTGGACACTTAGCTGTGTTATTCTCCTTTCTGGGCCTCAGTTCACTTATTAAGTGGGGGATGACTATATAGGATCTATCCACCTCAGGTTGCTTTGTGCAGCACTAAACAAATGAAGAAGTCATGTTTAGAATTTTACAACTCTAATATTTTACCTTCAATTGCTTCTATGGTGATCTACATGTCAAGCAAATCTATCTTCATCCCCATATCTCCACTTTCCAACCACTTCTTTTTTCTCAGCGTTGGCAACATGATTCCTCTTTCCATATAGGCTGGAGATTTTGTGGATGGACCTATTCTATTTTAATGCTTCTTTTTCTTGCCTTCTCCAATTTGTCAACAAATTTCATAATTTCTCCCATCATGTAATAAATAGCTCACTATTACGATGTCATTATATCATCATTGCTTTCAATCTATGCCCAACCTTCTCTTTAGTCATAATTCAGGACATAGTATAATAAGAACCACTTCCTCCATGTAAGACTCTTACCTCACAGAAAAGTTCTTTACTAGCCACGTTTTAGCTAAAATTTACCAAAAGAAAGCAGAGCATGGCTTTTAGGCCTTATATTCCAAGTCCTGCTTTGGTGCAGATATTTTGGGGACACCCGAACTTTCATTAAAGGAGAATATGATATCCAGATAGCATGGCCATGACCATCTATATATATCTCCAAACATATATGTGTATATATGTATACACACACACACACACATATGAAGATATATAAAGAAACACAAGAAATGAGTTGGTATTTATTTAAAATTGATAGAGAAGTTCTCCAAAAAGCTGAGATTGTCTCACTTATGAACAGAGAGCAAGGTTAGAGATTCTGGTAATGGGTGACATTTAGAAATCTCGAGTGGGAAACAGCAATTAGAAAATCTGTTATCAGAGAGCAGTGGCTCAGCTAGGAGGGAGGAGTGCAGACTCTGGGAGAGGCACTGTTAAGAGCTGGTAGTATTCCCAGCCAGAGATGAGGAACTGAGTACCCAAGAGTTTACCTAGCATTCAGAACCAACCAGATTGGTGCGTATAAGAGTCAACCAGGTGTTCAGAATCAACCATACAAGAGTTGACCAGGAGATGAGGTTGTTGAACCAAAATAGAAGCCAATTTATCCAAATTGAGGAAAATAACCTAGTATCTTTAAAGCAAAATGATGCTGATCCACAAACTTGGGTCAAAGTTTGTTAGACCTTTCCACCTGAAGTTAAGTCTGTCCTAGAGATTGAAAAGTTGCTGAAGCTAATTCAGCTATGGAGAAAAGAGTTCTTCAGAGGCTGGGAATGAGGCAAGGTTGGCTGATATCTGTGTTGTGAGGGAAAAAAAAATACTGGCTTTGAAGTCAACGTACCTCGAATCTAGACCAGCCCTATACTACCTTGTGACTGGAAGCAAGTTATTGATGTTTTTGAGAATCAATTTCCTCATCTGTAAGGTAAGGATGATATGTAATAATAAGGTAAGCTTTAAGTTAAATTATATATGGCTTTGGAAACCATAGTGATATTCTCACTGATTAAAAAAAAAGAACTATTTCTACTACTTTCATGTGTAAGGAAAGGAAAGAAAAATTTGAAAATTTTGAAACTATGGGAAAGGCTGATTTATTTATTGATTTAACTTACTGTCTTCGGGTGTTACTGTTTTAAACAAAATTAGCCTTTTTATTTTTTAATTTTTGAGCAAATGTGAACTAATCATCCTGTCATTCAA
>NW_025999968.1:19914051-19944051 GCF_001458135.2 Marmota marmota marmota | reverse complement strand
TAGAGGATAGGAAAGGCAGCAGAATACAACAGACACTAGTATGGCAATATGTAAATCAATGGATGTGTAACTGATATGATTCTGCAATCTGTATATGGGGTAAAAATGGGAGTTCATAACCCACTTGAATCAAAGTGTGAAATATGATATATCAAGAACTATGTAATGTTTTGAACAACCAACAATAAAAAATTTAAAAAAAGAATAAGAATATAAATAATAATAAAGACTGGTGAAAATGTGGGGAAATTGTGGGGACTGAAATTGTGGGGACTGAAAATTAGTACACTCACTTTGGAAAGCAGTATGGAGATTCCTCAAAAGACTAGTAATGGACCCAGCTATAGCACTCCTGCACTCCTTGGTATATCCAAAAGAACTAAAATTGGCATACGATAGTGATATAGACACATATCTTATAACAGAGCAACTAATAATAGGCAAGTTATGGAACCATCCCAGGTGCCCATCAGTAGACGAACAGATGAAGCAAATGTGGCATACACACACACATACACACACACACACAATGGAGTTTTACTTAGCAATAAAGAAGAATAAAATTATGGCATTTTCTGATAAATGGATGGAATTGGAGAATATAGTGTTAAGTGAAATAAGCAAGACTCAGAAAGTCAAGGTCAAATATTTTCTCTCATATGTGGAAGCTAGACCAAAATTAGGGAAATGGGGATGGGACTTCCATGAAAATAGAGAGGAAATCAGTGGAAGGGGAAGAGAGAGAGAGAGAAAGGAGAGAAGAGGAGAGGAAAGGAAAGAAAAGGAGAGAAGAAATGGGAAATGAGAAATGAAATTGAACAAATTATGCTGTGTACATATATAAATATACCACAGTTAATTTCACCTTATTTATATCTATAAAGCACTAATTAAAAGAATAGAGGGAAGACCATCAGAGTAGAGGAAGGGGAACAAGAGGAGGGAGGAGGGGAGGGAAATAAGGGAAATTGAAATGGAGAAAATTATATTCTGTGCATGTATGATTATGTCAAAATAAACCTCACTATTGTTTATGTATAACAATAATGCACTCATGAAAACATTAAAAATTTAAAATTTTTTTGACAAGTATTAATTATATATATTTATGAGGTAAAATGTGATACATATTATATATATGTAATAGAATTTATATATATATATCTCAACCCTCATCACCTTACTTCCAGTTTTTGGTAACCCATTTCACTTTCTACTTCTTTAAGTTCAACATTTTAGATTTAACATGTAATTGAGATTGTGTGGTATTTGTCTTTTTGTGCCTGCTTTAGCATAATATCTTCCAGGCTCATCCATGTTGTCATATATGACAAAATTTCCTTCTTTTTAAAGGATAAGTAGTATTCTGTTGTGTATATGTACCATATTTTCTTTATCCATTCATCCACCATTGGACACTTAGGTTAATTATGCTATATTTTGATCATTGTGAATCATGCTACACTAAACATAGAAGTATAAATACCTTGTCAACATACTGATTTCAGTTCTTTTGGATACATAACTAGAAGTGAGATTGTTGAACCATATGATAATTCCACTTTTTTTTGAGGGACCTTCATACTATTCTTCATAATAACTGTACTATACTGTTGATGACATTGAAACCAACAGTGTGTAAGTTTTTCTTTTCTTCAGCTCTCTGTAAACATTGTTAACTTTTGTCTTTTTTAAAAAATAGCCATTCTAACAGAAACGAGGTCTGACAATTCTAATTCTAAATGCCCTTCTAAATCTAGGAGAGCATGTATGGAAGATCTTAATAATGTCTTATGGCCAGTAAAAGGATTTATTGTTTAGCCACTGGAGCTCACAATTTATTATTGTAGAGAGGACATGAGAAATGGAGAAGGGCAATGTTGGAGAAAAAAATTTGACACTCTCTTTGCTCCTTGGAAAACACTGTCCATTGCCTAAAACTACATAACACTTGATCTTTGCAACTCAAAATCAATGTCCTCAGTGCCTTTGCTACAGCTTTACCCAGTAATCTGGCTTCCTTGGAAATGATAAATTTTTCTTTGACCTCTGGGACTCACAAAAAAGATGCTAGTTTTTGTTCATGTATCTTACAAAGCATTAGAAATAATCAGATGAGTTAAAAAGAGGAAGATGAACCCCAGTGGGGCGGTGGTGGTGGGGTTGGATAGAAGTTCAGAGGATTAGACAAAGGTGAATGAAGGTAAGGGAAGGAGATGAGCAAGAATAAGAAAGACAGTGGAATGAATTGGACATAACTTTTCAATGTACATGCACGAATACACCATAATGAATTCCTCCATGGTGTACATCCACAAGACTGCGGCCCTAATTAGAATATGATATAGTCCATGCTTATATAATTTTGTCAAAATGGACTATACTGTTATGTATAACTAAAAAAACAATAAAACATGAAATAAAATTCAAAAAATTATATTAATTAAGACCTGCAGGTAAATTGACTACTTTTTCAGAATAAAAAGGAACTAATCTAGTTGATATTTTTAAAAAAATATTTAAGCATATATATGTGTCTTTGGTCACTCTTTTCAGTGAGATTTTTGAAGACATTTTGACTTTGAACCAACTTGGTGAACATTATTTAATTATAATCTACTCTTTGGCTACCTTAAATGGGATGGAAATGGTACTAGAAAGTATTAATAGGACAGCTGAAAATTTGAGAAGTCAACATTTAAATTTTATTTTATTGTTCATAGAGCTAAATGAAATTGGAAAAAGAGAGCAGTTGACTATCATGTCCCAGAGAACATGTGGTGTTAGTCTGGGGATAATCTCATGAGCCTTATTAAGGAAAGATTATATGAGTATTTATGAAAGGTTTTGGATTGATTTGATTGTCTCTGCTTAGCCCAGTCATAATTATATTCTCACAAGATTCTGGATGCTGCAACCAACTGACCAATTGAACAATAGATTCCATACAGACACATTTTCTTGTAAAATTCATTTCACATTTTTTTTTTATAAAAACCTCTTTTAATTATTCTAAAACACCAACATCATGTCTGAAGGCTACTAGTATGCTAATTTGAAGACTGGCTTATAAAAAGTCAGATATATTTGTATGTTAAACTCTCAAAGTTTTCCGTAAGGTTAACAGCTTACAGTATTGGTCAGTAAAACACATAAATATTGCTAATATCTCTTACTTTCTATTTCATCTTTGCACGCCAATGTGTTAGGTATGAAATTCTGTCCACCCTACCAAACAGCCATGGCAGAGAGAGTGGAGGTGACTTGGTCAAGAGCACATTGGGTGTTTTGCCCCCAGATGGTGGTGTGGTCAAAAGGTCACCATTTTGGGATTAGGGAGGCTTGGCTATGACTTTTAATAGTGTGTGAGAACACATGAGTGCTTAACCTCTGGATATCTGTTTCCTCAATTCCAAGATGAAGAGCTTGGATTTAGACAACTTTTGAAGTTTCTTCCAACTCTTGATGTTTGCCTCATTCTCTGTTCCTCCATTCAGACAGGCTGGAGACAGGTCAGGATAACGTCACTGTCTCCTCTCTTGCTCAACTGATTTATCTCACACTTGTCTGGTCATTTCTTTTTTTAATCTTAGGAAATCCTAGCTGGTGTCCTGAGTAGCTGGAATCTATAAAAGAAGGCATTGGACTTTCTTCTACTCAGTCAAGCTGTTTGTTCCTTCCACCAGTACCATAAAATCATATTTCTGTTTCCACTCCAGGATCTTTGCTTTGACTCCCAGGCAGTAAACAGAATTGTTTCTCAGGGCACAAAGTTTCTTTGGCCAATTTCAAGTGGTGTGGTCCTGTAAGGGACGGGAAGGGATTGACAAGTTGATCTCTGGAGGACGTGGGCTATATGGCTCTTCTACCTCCAGCAGACGGATCCTCCTAAAGACTCTGTCAAAGGCTCTCCACTGGGGACATGGATTAGGGAACACCCTTTTCTTTGAAAACAGGGATATTCTTGTTTTCTAAGTAGTAACTCCTTCTTTTTTTTGGATTACAGGGCTTGTTCAAACAGTGCAATATTGTGTTCACAATAACATGTTCTTTTAGGGGTTTCTCCCCAAGTATCTTTGGTTCTGTGTTTTTGCTAGAACAATCTATAAGTTATTATGAAAGGAATTATGTATCTTGCAGAGAAAGGGAAGGGAGGAAAGAGAAGAGAAAATGAACCACTCCCACTTCATTCCCAGATTGTGTGTGTGTCTGTGTGTATGCACAGACATATATATATATATATATATATACACACACATATATACAAATACATAATGTATATATGTCATATTGGTGGGGCATATGAAAAAAGATATTCCCCCTTAAAGATTGTAAAAACCCACATTTGTGTCCAAAAAGCCACATATAGTCAGAAGGGAGTTGGAGTATGCTCCGAGAATCCTGACTTTTATAGCCTTGGCTTTGACTCTAGGCATTCTTCCCTTGGGGCCAGGAATTTGAAAGCTGTTTGAGATGGTCAATCTCAAGAACATAACACAGTTGCTCAGCACATATTCCCTGCTCATTGCCTAAGTTGAGAACTTAGTAGGTTTAAAAAATAATTAAGTGAAAGAAAATTATTTTGTTTCATTTCTCCCACACTAAATTGATATAGAATAGAAGATATTTAGAGGAAGATGTCTTTCATAGCTGTGATTTCTCAATTTAGGCACTGCTAATGTTTTATATTGAATAGTTTTTTCATGGTGTGTGTGTACACGCACGTGTGATCCATGTGCATTGAAGGATGTTTAGCAGCCTTCCTGCATTTTATCGCCTAGATGTCAACAGAATTTTTATTCCCCAGTTATGACAATCCAAAATGTCTCCAGACATTGCCAAATGTCCAGTATGTGACATGATCTTCCTTGGTTGAGACCACTGTCCTATGTTAGAGGAATCTTGGTTTTATACTATTCTATCACATTTGATATAGCAGAGAATGGTCTCTGTTATGTGGAAGTCATTTGATCCACTCCAAGTCAGTTTGATGTAAGCCAATTTCAGCAAAATCCACTTGCCAAAGGAACAAATATAAAATGACTGACTTACCAAATTTACCATATTTACTGAATTCACAAAGAGTTATTTTAAGAAATATTCTTTCTGAACACATTAAATGAATTTTCAAGAATATATCCATGTATTATATATATCCAAACATATTCATAAAATATTTATACTCAAATTATTTGAATGTATTTAAGAAAGAATACCCTTAAACATGATTTTGGAAAACAGTGAAGCTGTCAAACATAACAAACTTTGTCACTGAATTAGCTATCAGAGTAGCAGTGAAGGGACCTACCATGTTTGGTCCCTTGGTTTCTCAAGTGTCTTTCCTTCTTACATGCCTACTGAGATGCCTTATCAGAAAGGTATCTCAGTAGGCATGTAAGAAGGTGTGTCTCTTAAGAAGGATAAAGTAACAGGTATGTTGGTGTCATTTTTTTTTTGAGGTAAAGAAAACAGAAGATCTCATTTCTTCTTATGTTTTATGCATGCATTCACAAAGCAAGCATATGTGTCAGAAGCATTTTTGAGTAATCATGCTTCCCACACCTACATTATAGTAATAACTGGGTCTTTAAGGTTAAGTAACAGATAGTATCTTCTTAGATGAAATTCTCCTTGCTTGATCTCCTTCATTGACATATTCTTTATAATTTGCCCATATTAATTATAAGAATAGCATGTATTTAGGTCCAGCAGGTGAAGAAATGCTATGGTACACATTGTATTCCAGTTAATATATGAACATTTTATTTGGGAAGTTTGTAGGGGTAGGAGAAATATAGTTGAAAAGATGTAGAAAGGAAAAGAAAAATATTCTAGGACTTTACTTGTCTGGAAATACTTCTAAAGTTCCACCAGTAGATTGATTCCTTTGTACTAAGATTGGGAGGAAAAGGTGGGAGAAAACATAGTCTCTGAAAAGACAGAAGCATCATTTATGAGAAAAAGCATTTGGGATGTCACTAAAATGTAAGTACATTTTAAACTAAAGCAAGGTTTATGGTAATCAAATTAAAGTAGCTTACCTTATCCCCAATTTTGCTTTGAGCAGTTTCAGTTATCCGTGGTCAATCATGGTTCAAAAATACTAAAAGGAAAAATTTCAGAAGTAAATAATTCACAAGTTTTAAATTACACACTCTTCTTGCATCATCTAGCTCTATCCAGCCTAGGATGTGATTCATTACTTCGTCTAGCATATCCACAGTATGTATTCTACCTGCCCATCAGTCACTTGGTAGTGATTGACTGTTGTGGTATGGCAGGGCTTGTATTCAAGTAGTCCTCATTGTATTTATTTATTTATTTTTAAAGAGAGAGAGAGAGAGAGAGAATTTTATTTTAATATTTATTTTTTAGTTCTCGGCGGACACAACATCTTTGTTGTATGTGGTGCTGAGGATTGAACCCGGGCCGTACGCATGCCAGGCGAGCACGCTACTGCTTGAGCCACATCCCCAGCCCTCATTGTATTTAATCTAAATACAAGCATAGTAATACTTATAATTTGTTTATGACAAAGACAAGTTGGAAAATGCTTTTTTTTAATGAAAAGGTAAGAGTACAAGATTTTAAGAAAGACCACAATCACATCACTTTTATTATTATAGAATACTCTTACAATTATTTTATTCTATGGTTATTGTTGTTAATCTCTTATGTTGTTTAATTTTATTAACTATCATATGAAATTTTATAAAGTAAACTATCATGGGTATCTATATGTGAGGAAAAACATAGTATGTATAGGGTTTGGTACTACCTGCAGTTTCAGGCATCACTGAAGATCTTCAAAACATCCCTCATAGATAAGTGGGGACTATGTTAAATGATAGAGCATACATGATAGGCCATATGAATGGAGGTTGTTGCAAAATCCTAGAAGCATGAAGTCCAGTCCAAAAGATTTCTAGGTGGGTTACTGGATTAGAGATATCAGCCAGTAGATATGGGTAGTAGAGGTGGGAAGGGAGGGGATACTTCAAGAGGAAGATTGTGGACAGATACAGGTCAAATCTTTCCTTATAGTTTTTATTTTTCAATTTTTCAATTTTCAATTAGGATTAGCCTGGTTGGCAAAACTTAGGGGAGCTGTTTCTGATGGTTGGAGTTTGTTGATTTCATTACTCACCAGCATGTTACAGGTTTAAAACTACTACACCAAATATGCTGTCACTTTACCATCCGTACCAGATACAACAATTTATCATGCTACTTTTTCTGGATAAGCTTAGACTTGGCTTTAGAATCCTCCTCATTGCAGTACTTTTAGCAGCCATCAGCAAATGACCACAGTTGGCACATGAGTTTAAAAATCTCACTTATCATCTCTGATGATTGGAGGCCAAGACCTATATGTGGTATTACTGATAAGTTATCCTCTAAGGGATCTCTGGTTAATAGCACTCACAAAACATCTGTCAAACTGAGATCCTTTTCATTGTTAGTGCCACTTTTTGGCACATACTTTGGAGTACACTTGGCTGGAGATTAACCAACTTGGAAGGGTTTCCCTGATATAGCACATCACGTCATTCTTTTCACAGTACTTTAGAAATTTCGAATCTTTTATTTGAATGTAGAGGACTTTAGGCACTCAATAAATACTTGTTCATATAATTTGCTCCAACTTATCACATCATCACTGATAATAAATGGTGTTCAGAAAGTAAAATTCTATACAATTCAGACCTCATTTTAATGAGAGATTCTGCTCCCCACCTACATTAGGGGGAAATCAGGAAGTCTACTCTTAATGGAATGATGTAGAATCCAATGCCACATGATTACTCTTGTGTAGCTTCAGAGTTGATCTATCATGCTACACTACTTCATTATGGATTTAGATTTCCAAAGGCTAGGCTTTTAAGAATTTGGAAAAATATCCCTTAGCTTCATTTACATTGAAATCTTCCTTTCATAATAAAATAGGCTAGTCATCATCTCCTAATTTAGGGACCATCAAATTAGTTTTGTGTTTCCTATACATTAAAAATTAATATTGTATTAGGGTAGCCTTAGATTCCATTATCAAGGTCATGTTATTAGCTGAATTAAGTTCACCATCAACTATTATCTTTCACCTTTTCATAAGAATTGCTGTTAGGCCACATTGCTTCTTTCTTGAATGTGTACATTGATTTTATTTTTATCCTAAGTACTGTTTACTTCATCCTCATAAAACTTCATGTCTTATTTTTAAGCCCAGAGAGAATGTTTTGAATTTCTGCTCTATTGATGTAGATCTCCAAAATATTGGTCTCTAAAGATTTTATAAGCATGCTTTTGTCTTCATGCAAATCACTGAGACATGTAGGACAGGATAAGGCCAAACACAAATCCTGAAGCACATTATCTTTGCGGTCAGGCACAAATCCCCCTAACTCTGCCAACACCTAGCTTACATTTCTTCACTTTATCTATAAGCTTCTTTTGAAAGTTTCTTTTTTTTCTCCAAATGCTTTTAAAAAATAGCCTCTTTTATCTAAAAATTTTGTTCTTCAAAATTGTAAATGATATTAATTTAAAGTAATTTCAGCTTAGAATGGAGGATAGATCATTTTGTTATTAAGATAGAGTAAAACATGGTAAACCTCCTTGTAAGATAAAGTGGTCCGTATACCTGGGACACAAGAGGGAAAGTCATTGACACAGGATAAGCAATAGGTAATGAAAGCTGAAAGCCCCCAAATAAGGTGTGTGGAGTAAAAGTGGAAAGGGTGAAGGAAATATTATGCCTATTAGAAGGAAAAATCAACAGAGCTTTTCTTTTTTTTTTTTTTCACTTTAAGGGGGAATCCAAAATGACTCAAAATGAGAAATTTTGGATGGGCATCTAAGATTCTAATGTGCATAGGGTGTGAAAAGTAATAATTTGAGTTGTTTCCATTGAAATTTTTATAACATTATATCTCAGGTAGCATTTAATATAGAACAAGGGACATTATTATGAATGTCAATTCCATTTGAATTAGAAAGTACAGAGAAATACAGAATTTTTTCATTTATGATGGATCACTTCCTAACCCTGGCCTTAGCCTTCCCCTGGGTCCTTCATCTCCAGCTCTCCAGGAGGCTGAAACAAGTGAGTCTAAAACTGAAAATGGGTGGTAATTGTAGCCTGGGTGAGAGGTTAAGGTTAGATATGGAAAGGATATTGAAATCATATTGGGGAAAACCCCAGAGGCCTTGTAGTTAAGACAGTAGAGGTAGAAAAGGACTAAAATAAAGATTAATTGGTCAGTGAGGAAAGAGAAACAAAATAGAATGCAAAGGAAACCAAGACGACGCTTTACGGTTGAAGAGAAAGGTCAAATATGCAAAATATTACTCAAATGAGGCATTTGGATTTGTTAGGAGTAATATTAGTTAGGAGTAATATTAATGACAGCTTTATAGATAGGTGATAATTTGGTAGCATAAATAGCAACACAAAGTGGTTTGTGAAAACCAGGTGAGATCTGGGGTGGATCAACGGGAGGGACGGCTACATTGAGCCACTTATTCATTTGATGGGAGAGACCTGTGAATGTTTGAAGTCAGGAAAAAAGAGTCTGGCTTGGAGAGGGATCCTGACAAGTGAAAGAATTTTCCTGCAGTTTTAATTGCACGGAAAAGGCATTTGTGGAACTGAAAAGAGTTGGAATTTAAAGGATGAGATGAAATCTTATCTTTAAGATTGAGGAGGGAAGCTTTTTTCTCTGAGACTAAGTGAAGGATAAAAATGAAATTGAGGATAATTGAGCCAGCTAATGTCAGAGCACTTCCAGTTCTTGTTCTTAGCACTTCTCAAGAGTAGTTCCATTGATTTGAAGTTTGACTTTGCAATATTCAATTGCTCATCTCCTTGTTATCTCTGTTTAGGACTTTGCTAGTTTATTCTGTGTGTGATGATCAACACCATTAATATCCTCTCCTACAACTCTCTAAAAACCCCATTGAAAACAGGTATGAACAAGGAACATAGGCAGGGTCCTATTTGTTTAGACTTATTTACTGTAGGAAACTAAACATGTAGCATTTGGAAGGTTTCCTGCCTCCAAATATTTGTTCCACCAATGTAAGAGAGAATCCAATCTTACTTTTAAGAGTTTATATTTTATTTTCCCAAGTGACTTTTAGAAGTACAAAAGGTTTGACTTTTGAAGGTTTACTACAAAATCTTTTATTTTAGTAAATACTTATGTAGTATTAAATTTCTCTTAGAATCTTTTCTTCCTTCCTTAGTTCTTTTTCTTCCATCCTCCCTCCTTTCCTTCCTCTCCCCCTTCCTTTGTGCCTTCTTTCCTTTTTTTCCCATTTTCCTTTCTTCCATACATAATGAGACTTTATGATGTGACAAGTACTCTGTGAAGCTGCAGGTACAAGGATGACGATGACCACTCAGGTAACCTCATAGTAATAAAGAGGCAACTGGACATTAGTCCAAGGATAGAGTAGGGAAGTAAGCATATGACAGAGCTGTGCTGGTCAGTGCGTTCAAGCTCAGGAGATTTGCTGGAGTGTAAGAAGGAAGGGTGGTGTTATTTGGAACTCTAGATAAAAAGGGGTGGCTGGGAGGAAGATCCTAGCTGCAAACCCTGGTAATCAGAGGGTATCTGTCATGAGGTAGGAGCACACTAGAGCCATAGAGGATGCTTAGGTCTGTCAGGAACACAAGAGCTTTGGGTACCAGAAAGGCAGGCCATAAACCACAATGCCTAAATCTTGACCTTGCATGTTTTTGTTTCCTACCAGAGAGCAATTAGCACACATCACTATGTAAATCCAACCCAGCGTTAGAATACAAATGTTTCCATAAATTATGTCTCTATTTTCAAACAATAGTATCATAAATTTGCCAAGTTGATTTTGGAAGGCAGAATAGCCTACATGAATCAGTTTTATCTGGGAGGTTTAGATCTAATCTCAATTAATATTGAACTTCAAATGGGATGTTGTCTTTTCTCCAGCAGTTAGTCCAATAAATATGGATCATTTATATTTTGACTCATCCTTAAGGCTTTCACTGTTAAGACCCTGGAATTATTGTCAATGGCAAAACACAAAAGGGAAGGAGGGGACTGGGAAAATGAGTTTAAATCCAACTTTTTCTTACTAAACACTTCCTTTCTGTTCAACTTTATTATTTTCACTGAACTATTAAATGTCGTGTTTGGAGTAAATGTCATTAAAAATCCAGAGGCAAATTAGAAAAATAACATCTGAATTTAATAAGAAAATATCTGCTTAGACCAGGGGAAACAGAGTTCTCTGTACCACCACCCCTCCCATGTTCCCAACTTGTCTGCTCTCAACCCTTCTTTTTCTCTCAACAAAAAACATCTACTGATAATGATTTTAACCAATGAAAGACAGCCATCTTTACTGGCCTAGGATTTTATTAGCTGCTCAAGTTATGATGAAAGAATGTTTTGTTTTTCCAAAAATGTCCTCCTTAGGACATGATGTAAACCATCTCTCAATTCGGTGACTTGAGAAATTGCACATGATATTTAACAGTTGCATTCTTTCTAAATGTCAGCAATGTGCCAGCCAATACTCAGATTATAGAAATGGAACACTTTTGCTTTAGACACTTTTTAAAGGAAAAATCGTTGCCCCAAACCCATATTAACATACAATGAGAAATTATTTTAGACTGTTGTTAAGGGATCACTGAAATATTCAGATAGCCTGAACAATGATTAAAATTAGGCCATGACATTGTTGATGGCCCTTTGGAAATATTGATATGAGTGTGCCACATGTTGTTATGGGTTTAAAATTATCTACAGTACTTGTTTTCTGTTACATCTTAGCTTGATCTACAACTTCGTTTTGGGTGTGTGTGTGTGTGTGTGTGTGTGTGTGTGTATGGTGCTGAGAATCAAACCCAGGGTTTCATGCATGCTGGGCAAACACTACCACTGAGCCACATCCCCAGCCCTAAAACTTCATTTTAATAATAATTGTACCTAATTATTTTGATTCCTTCTTCAGATCAGGATTGCCAAACCAACCTTTGGGGAAATAGGGAAAAGATATTTTTCATAGTATCACCCATTAGACTACAGTCAATGCCATGCCAGAGAAAAGAGACAAATCAGAAAAATATCACTGAAGTTTATTAAGAAAATGTCTGCTTACAACTGTGGGAGCTGGTGGAAAGAGGATTCTCTGTACTACTATCCCCTCTATGTAATGCTACACACACCCCCCACCAATAATAGCACCAACCTTTCTCCTTAATTTTCCATTGAAATTTAGTGACAATGATCTTAACCAATGAAAAACAACTGTCTCAGGCTCCATGAGAGTCTAGTAAATCAAGAGGACCCCCGACCTGAGGATCCCTGGTGCAGGAGGGCATGCAGATTGTTTGAAAATAAATTCTCTGTTACTCCCCCATACCAGTAGCCCTTCAAATAGCTGAGAATGACTGTTGTACAGATATTTGTATAGAATTATAATTTCCTAACTAATCATGAGCCTATATATAAAGGGTTAAGCAACACCTCTATAAATTTATTACTGAAAATATTTCACACTATAACTCAATGTTTCTTAAGACTCACTTAAAAATGTTCTTATTAGGTTTCAGTTCAAGGAAAATTTGTTGTTATGATTTGGATATGAGGTGTGCCCAAGAAAGTTCACGTGTGAAACAATGAAGAAATATTTAGAGATGACATGATTAGATTATGAGAGCTGTAGCCTAATCAGTGAATTAATCCATTTGATGTATTAATAATTTAAATGGATTAATGAGTAGTAACTGTAGGCAGGTAGGGTGTGGCTAGAGGCAGTAGGTTACTGGGGGTGTACTCTTGGGGGTTACATTATTGATTACATTATCTTGCTCCTTGCACTCAAGCTTTCTCTGTCTTTTGGCTGTCATGCAGTGAGAAGCTTTCCTCCACCACACTCTTGTGTGTGTGTGTGCAAATTCATGTATGAATGTCTTATCTATGTTTTTTAACTATAGGGTCAATTTTGAAAGTGTAATGATCTCAGAAGACCTTTGTAGGTGATACCAAAGTGATGGTCTACCTCACCATAGGCCTACAGCTATAGAGCTGGCTGACCATGGACTGAACCTCTGAAACTCTTAGCCAAAATAAACTTTTCCTCCTCTAAGTTGTTCTTTCAGGTATATTGGACATAGTGATGCAATGCTGACTAAAACATTTGTTTTTCTTAGTTAAAAAATCTTAAAAATTAAGAAAAATAGAAAAATTAAGAATATTAATAACAACTCCAAAGAAAACAGCATGGAGAATGGTAGAAAGCTTAGCAAAATTGGAAGCCAATCATGTTTAAGGTTTTCTTTGTGTCTTTGTTCTCAGAAAGCACAGGTTTATATTTCATATTAAATTGCAGCACTTAACTTTCTCTTACATTGCTGATAAGAATGATCTTTCAGTTGCTCCCATTATTGGACACTTGATCTTTTGTTCTTAATTTAATGTTGTTTCATATGTCATTGATTTTAAGCAATCTCAACTTTTTTTTTTTTACATACAAGGACTGTAAATACTGTCATTAAAAATAAAACATTTTCTATTTGTTCCATTTAAGACTAATTGTCTTGACGTTTTTTTCTGATACTTCCTTTTATCGCTCATATTTAATTATTCATATACTCTTTTCATTCTTTCTTTCAATATCCCTTTTCTTCTTCCTCTCACCATGTCCACTTACAGCATTCTAGTCTAAACTTACCTCATTACTGAATTATTAAAAGCTCTTCCCCTCCATCCTACCTATAAATGGTGTTGGTCACCACTGTGTTCCAATTGTTGTGTGCTTGTGATTTAATGACAATCAAGATAGACCTGAAAGACAGACATGCTATACATGTAAGGAATACTGCAACAGAAATGTACAGAGCACTGCTCTTGATCCAGTGCAGGGCACTAGATGCCAATGTCACTATTGACATTTTGTGCCTGATAATTGTGTTGTGGAAGACTGTCCTGTGCATTGTAGGATGTTTAGTGGCATCCCTGGCCTATGCTTATGCATACATGCTGCAACACTCCTCAGTTGTAACAAACAAAAGCATCTTCTGATATTGTCCAATATTCCTTGGGGTGCAAAATGGTCCCCAGTTAAGAATCCCTGGTCAACTCTAATCTAGGTGGGTTGCTGTGAGTTTAGTGTGGAAACATTTCCCTGTGAACAAATCATTTGGATTGAGAGTGTAAGGATGAATCAGAATTGGTAGGAATTAGTGTTGTGGAAGGAAGCTGGGAAGGAACCTTCCAGGGATAGAGGAGGGGTCTCAGTGTTCTAGAAAGAAAGCCTAATACCTCCAAGGCTCTGAAGAGGGAATGAACCTAAGATATTCCAGGAACTCATGTATATAACTTTTCCCTTTGTCCTTAAGATATTTTAATGAAACATCTACATATGCTTCCAAAAATTGTTGTGAGGGTTTACTACATGCAAAGTTAGAAGTTCTGTGGAAAAAAGATGAGTGAAACACACTTCCTCAACACAACAGATTATGTTCTAAAGTGTGGATTGAGACAACTCTTCTTTTACTTGTAATTTTTAGGAGCATATGTAAAATGTGATAACAAAATATGAAGCTCATAGTTTAAAGAAAAGAGAAATATTTAGCTTGAGAATGAATGTGAATCTAACAGAATAAGTGATAGTTCATTCATGCATTCAATTATTTAATAAATACAGGCATGCATAAAATTTTAGGAGCTGGACAGGGCAGGATAGATCTTCAATAACTTGGCAGAAAGAGTTCCAAGGAAAATAAATGATATGAAAAAGTTTTCCTGAAGGACACTCATCTAAATGACATATAATTTTCTATAAATCAGTAATTAAAGGTAAATTTTAATCATAGTTTTGAAGTATGCTTTAGGAAGGTCTTGAATTTCAGAACCAAGAGCTTAAATTTTATTCAGAGATTTACAGAAACTCACTATAGATCATTGTATAAGAGAGACATTTGTTTTGGAAAAAAAGGGACAATACAAATTTAATTGCATAATTGGATAGGTGAGAGATAGGGAGACTGAGACTATTGGAATAGCAAGGTGAGAGATTGTGAATAGCTGAACAACAATGAGAATAAGAACAGAGTGGACAGAATGTGTATTAGAGGGATGAAAGGTATTGAAATTACTTCCATAGGTTAGATTATAGCTTTTCTGATTATGGGGCTTGGACGGATGGAACCATGCTACCATTTTCCCTGGGCCTCCAGCTTGCTGATGGTCTATCATGAGAATTCTTAACCTCCATAATCATGTGAACCAATTCCTGTAATAAATCTTCACCCTTATCTCTATCCATTCACCCTATTTTTCTCTCTGGAAAGTTCAAAAGAATATTGATTAGTATAATCTTCACATGTTTAAGGCACAGTAGAAAGGTAAGTCCAGCTGAAGCAAAGTTGTCAAGGAGAGAGTGATGATATTGAAAGGAAATTTGGGGTCTTGATTTTATAAGACTTGTAGGTAGGTCACATTAGGGTTTTTTGTTTTGTTTTGTTTTGTTTCTCATTATGATGAAAGATTATTGAAGAGTTTTAATCAGGGATTTACATGATCTCATATATATCTCAAGAAAACATGGTGGCTCCTGGGCAGAAAATGCATCATGGAGGACCAAAAGTAGAAGCTAGAGATGCAGTGTGGAAGTGTTGAAGGGTTCCAGGTAGGTATGATGGTGACCTTGGCACAGTGTCTGGCTCACATAGCACTAAAGAATCACTTTAGGAGAAGATTCATGATAAGTAAATGAATAAACAAATGAATTCATACAAAAGCCCCTCACATAGTTGGAGAAAGACAGTTATCATGTTTCTTTCAAGCCTGCTCTTCTACAGTCTTCAATAGTTATGTTCATGTACGGACAGCATTTTTGCATACTTAATTCTCTTAATAAAACTCTTTTTCCCATTTAATAGTTTTAGAAAGCTAAATCCCCAAATGGATAGCTGGATTAGACTACCACAGAGTAGAAAAAAAAATGTAAATGTTGCTCCAAAACTGAAGTGAGTCCTTCAGGTCATTGATGTATATACAACATTCTAAAATTAGCCACCAAGAAGAAGGGTGAATTCATTCTCTTTTTCTTGGGCTGACACATCCATCTTCTCTTGAGACACTGGAGCTCCAGGTTCTTATGCTTTGGCCTTGCACCAGGGCTTCCATCATCGAATCCCCCTGGTTTTCAGGCCTTTGGATTTCAACTGAATTGTACCACCTGCTTCCTGGTTTGCAATGGTGCTTCCTGGTTTGCAATGGTGGACTTTTGGGATTCCATAATCACATGAACCAATTCCCACAATCAATCCTCTCTTTATTTCTCTACTTACCTATCTATTTGTCTATTGGCTCTGTTTCACTGTAGAAACGAAAGACAAGCTACTAATCAGTGTCACTTAACTACTTTGCCACTTCCTCTGAGGCTACCACTCTCTTGGCTTCCCTTATTTCCTGTGGTTATGAGGGTATAGGGGCGGGTTTGAAGCATCAGGTCATGTTGGATTAAGCTTTCAAGCTAGGCAGGGAGATCTATATGGAATTTCAACAGGCCAATGCTCTACCTGGGTCACTCTTCAGTGTCAGTAAAATAAAAGCTTTCTTTCTTCCTTGTCTTTCCAGGAACCCACCAGATTGAGTTTGCAACAATAAAGCATACCCCAATATCTGTCATCATCTTTGAGGAGAGATGAGGTGGTGTTCTATGAAAAGGGACATGCCTGGCTCAAAAACTCCAGAGTCCAGGATGACAAAATCGCTGCCCTCCATCATCCTCACCCATTATACACCCACACTCACAACATCAATGAGCAGCATGCAGTAAGGTTAGAAAATCCACTGGACTATCTCTGTTAGAGGGAAGTAGTAACTACTCAGGAATCATAACTTCAGGATTTATAACATTTTTACTCTACAGGAATAGAACCAGTGTTATACTATAAATGTTTACTGGGCAAGTTTTAGATGCTTGAATTTTAAGCCCTTCTCAGGAATAAGTTATACAGGAAAGTGGGGTCCTCCTATAAAATAAAATTTAACATAAAATCCCGGAGTTCCATGCAACTGAATAAAAATGCCCTACTTTACAGGTGAAGAGGAAACGACTCTTCAGTAAACAGGATCCTACATGGGGATAGGACTAACAAATAACTATCTATAAAAATGTCTGCATTTTATTTGAAAAGTAAAAGATATAATGTGTATGCTCCTTTTGTGAGTGTAACGTGGATGGTTTCCTAAGATTTCCTCCAGTCTCCTTCAGAATCTCATGTGAGTTGGCCCTCCAAGTATAAAATAGCCCATGTTCTTCCATTGTCTGGGTAACAAACAAAAATATATTCAGCTTCAGAGTAGACAGGATCTTCTGAACTTTCCAGACCTCGCCGGAGGTTTGGCTGAAGTTATAGACCATCACACAAAAGAAAGGTATTCTCCTCATTTGAGAGGAATTTAAATTTCATTAAAAAAAATAGGTCCTTCCTAAATAGTCTTGTGGTCTGAGCTTTTTGCTTGTGGTACATGCTGGTTTTAAAAGTGGCTCAGTTTTATTATATGTAAAAAACAATCTTCCAAGGAAAATAATAAATATATTTCTAATTTCGTACTTGTGGAATCATTCCATTGGAAAAAATTATGCAAAACCCTGGGACAGGTATCCAAAACCAGCTGGAAGTCCAGAGCAGTGGGGACGGCACTCAGCCTAAATGTTTTGTCTGCAGAATCTGACCTTCTTTAATTTTATTCCTTCTAAATTTTGTTTGAGACATCTCTGTTTTCTCCAACATATCATTGGAGAATTCATTTTAAAAATTTGGTTAAGGATTATTTTTGTAGGCCCAGTCTAGAGACTCTTGAATAACTGATATAGAAAAAAAATGCTTTTTTACTTATTTCTCTTGCTGTTTGATGAATCTCCATTATAGGCTTTATAGGCTTTTTTATTTTTTTTTCCTTTGGTTCTGGAGATTGAACCCAGCCTCACTCTGTCATTGAGCTACATCTGCAGTCCTTTTTATTTTTGAGGCAGATCTCGCTAAGTTGCCAAGCTGGCCTTGACCTCCTGCCTCAACCTCATGCATAGCTGGGATATAGGTGTGTTACCACGTCCAGCTCTAATTGTTCATGATCTTTATGGAGTTATAGATTTCTCTGAAAATATGAAGAAAGGTGTGATATAGTTCCCCTAATTCCCCAGGGTTTTTTTTTCCCCTCAATAGGTTCATGTTATTTGAAGGCTAGCATGCACCTTGATTCAGCTTCAATTTCCCTGTGTAGGCAGAGTTGAAAAATTAATTTGGTGTCTGTATTGCCTTTGTGATTCAATTTATATCAACAGTGCTTTTTTTTTTCTCTGTCTTGGCATTCCCTAGGTATACTGGTTATCAATTTATGGTTCCTCATCCAAATATGTTCTTCTTTGTGCTTTTATAGCTGGACTCCATAGAATTTCTCTTTTGCTGGTCAGTGTGATGTTGGGTTTTACTGATAAAGAAGGCTGGTAGGATGCTTCAAGACCTAAACAGAAAGGGGCTTCTCTTTTTGCTTCTGGTGCATTGCATGTTTCTTCCATTGTATGACATTGTATGACAGGGGTGTTTGGGAGGCCCAATGACATTCATTCTGCAGTGAAATTTTCTGACTTCCAGCAGATAGCTTTCTGCACAGCAACTCCAGCCTGCTGGCCCCCCAGCAAATTTCCACTCTTTTTCTTAGTTGTAGGTAGATACAATACCTTTATTTTATTTATTTATATGTGGTGCTGAGCATGGAACCCAGGGCCTCACACATGCTAGGCAAGTGCTCTGCCGCTGAGCCACAATCCCAGCCTCAAACTTTCACTCTTGCCAGCAGCCACAGCTACTCACCCTTCAAAACCCTTGTGTGTGTTGGAGTATGTTTCTCTAGGTTGTTACGTAGCTCTGTAAGTGCTCTCCCTCTGTCCCAGACCTAGTGGGTGTTTTGAATTGTTCCTTTCTGCATTCTCTAGAGTCCTCTTGACCTCTTTAGTAGTTGAGAACTTTTTGTTAGTTAAGTCATTACATTAAATTTTCCCTGTTCAAATTACTGATGTGGTTTCCATCTCCTGACAGAACCTTAGTATTTAATTTCATTTTCAATGACTTTTCCATTTTCAAAGAATATCATTTAGACTATTCATATCAACAAATTTACCTCCTCTCCCTTTTAAAAATAAACTTTGGCAACAGTTTGTGACAGGTTCTGATACCTAATTTTTCTCCACATCAGGGTACTGGGAAGGATTCCCTTGAAGTCAAACATATGACCGGAAGAAATGAATACCATCTCCCTGTGGAAACATTCAATGGCTAGTGCTCAACTCTGCAACTTATTCTCCAACCACTTATCGTTTAATCCATTTGCCCACCAGTTAATCTCTGCTGAGTCAATTACCAATACCTAAGGAATGGACCAATAATTGTCAGACAGGGTCCTTAAGGAATAACAAATGTCAGGCAAGAAAAAGATTGGGGTCAAATTAAATTATTAATTTCATGTTAAACAGTTTGTTTCCCCCTTGTGAAGAGCTTCTAAATGTGTTTAATAGGTTAAAAGTGACATTCTGTAAGAAGGAATCACTAGTCAAGCATTTTTTTTTTAATCAAGGTACTCATAATTCCTGGAAAAAAAAAAAAAAAGTAAGTTGGAAGTGGAGTCCTATCAAATGAGTGCTCTGTGTGGAAATTCCAGGTATCAATCACTTCCATTTACATGGTCACCGGTCACCTTTTAGGGAATCCTTGCAGGTACCTTGAAGGAAAGGGTAGCTTATTGTCAGTGAATTAAAGCAATGTCTGCCACAGACTTCTATCAGATTTATCAAAACAATGATGATAACAGTAGTAGCAGCAAACAAAAATGGACTTCTTTTTTCATGTGATATTGGTAGCCTAAAATTTAACAACAGAAAAGTCATGGGAGTTCAAATTAAATGAGTGATAGTTTTATTGCTTATGTTAATCTGTTTGTGTTATTTATGTATAAGATCCCCAATATACATGTATTACTGTACTTTTGATTATGTCTGGGATCAGGGGACATGTAAAGAATTAAATGATTAAATGCTTTGTCTCAGAAATTTTCATTGAGAGATTCAATTATCTCAGTGGTTATATTGAGACTAATGAATATTAATTACTCTGTTTCCTAGCTATTGGATAATGTCTGGAAATTTTAAAAATTAATGATAGCTAGTGGTTTTGAATGCTTTATATCAGGAAACATAATGTTTAGAACAATCGCTGACTTCTTTATTTTTGTTCTATTTTATGGGACTCCTAGCCTTTACATTTCTATCTTTGCATTAGAACTGTTTTTGCATTAATAATGAACACACTGAAAATATAGTATTGGTGCTCAAGACCTCAAATAATTGAGAAAAACTGAAGGGACCTTGAAACTAGGATTTTAATTCTAGTCAGTGAAAGTATAAACTTAGTTAAATCTGTTATATTTTGGGGTCTTATTTTTCACTTATAAAAATGTTGAATTTTAAACCAACCCCTGAATTTTTAATAAAGATGTTTAATAATTTCAATTCCATATCATTGTAGGAATGATCTTATAATTAATGTGATCACATTTATGTGACTTATTTGTTCATTCCTCATTTTTTTTTTTTTTTTTTTTTGGTACTGGGGATTGAACTAAGAGGCACTCAACCACTGAGCCACATCCCCAGCCCTATTTTGTGTTTTATGAGACAGGGTCTCACTGAGTTGCTTGATGCCTTGCTGTTGCTGAAGCAGGCTCTGTAACTTATGACCTTCCTGCCTCAGCCTCCCAATCTGCTGGGATTACAGGTATGCGCCAACGTGCCTGGCTCATTCCTCAAATATTTAATGAGTAACCTATCAGATTATTCTGCCAACTACAGAGCTCTGGAGATGGAGTGGCTAAGTCAAACTAGATCTATGGCAGCAACAAGCTCATAGACTAATACTAAGCTTCAAGAGACTACCAATTAAGTAGGTTCTAGTAGAACAAATCATAATTATACCAAAACAAAACAAAACCAGTCTTGTTTTCTGTTGAGATGTGACAGAAGTTGAACTACTAATAAAACATATTCACAGAGAGATGGGGAGATTTCACTAAGGTCATTGGAACGACTGGGAGTTTTTGCTTTCAACATCTCTTGAATGAAAGGCCATTGTTGGTATCATATCAGGACAAGAGAAACGAAATTGTGTGTCTTTAAACTGGAAGCAACTTGCACAAAAAAAGTATCTACTCATTTCAATCAATCAAAATGAGTTGGTGATTTCAATCAATCAAAGTCAGTCAAACTTCAAAAACACTTGTGCAAACATTTATCAGGAAACAATTGAATGATTTATGACAACAATGAAATGGCAGTCATTTGTTGATGAAGGCTAATAAAATAAAATGGTCACATTTCAATTTTAAAGGACTAGCTAGATGAATAAAATTGACTCTGATGATGAAAAGGAAAAAAATATTTCGTCATTCAAATATGTGGAGTTGGAGGTAAAGGAGGAACATTTCCCCAGGGCAATCATTGTTAAATGCGTGGGAAGTTTTTTTTTTGTTGTTGTTGTTTTGTTTATTTTAAGAAATGTGGAGGGAGCTGTTGCACTCTTGTTTCTAGAGAACCTTCATGTTGTGCAGAGAGAGGATTCATGCCATTATTTGTTTCATGTAAAATGTATTCTAATTATCCTTCTGTGCTATGCAATAGGCCTTGACAAAGCTCTGCCTGGAAAAGGAGGCTCCCTTGTCCCACTTCTATGTTTTCTCTATCCTGCAAAAGATAAAGGGAGACTCTGGAGATAGCTTTGAAGTGATTTCTTCTTTCAGAATTTTTAGTTTATGGGGCATTTCCGGAAGCTTAAAACCAGGCATGTCATGGTATGTATGGATCAGGACTCAGGTGGGCTCCATGTTCCTATGCTTGGAGCAAGATTGCCCCCTACCTGTGCAGGTAGAGCAATTCTCTTTAGCTACCTTAGCATTAACCTTCTTCTACATCTATTGTCTCATATTCAGTCACCGTCTCTCTGTGTGTATTAAGGATTTTGTGCAAATGATGCACATTGCTGCACAGGTACTACACAGAGGACAGCAGCCCCAATTTCAGGCCAGATTTATTAATTTGTTAAGCAGATATTTATTGAATGTAGAATAAGTGCTAGAAAACCTGCTATGCAGTGAGGATGTGTGAATAGGACAGAATCACACAAAGACAGTGGGGAGGGAGTCAAAACCAAACGTGATTAAATAACTTAAATAATAGCAGATTTAGATAAAATTGATGAAGGAAATAAATAAGATGTTGACTGAAAACATTGAGAGGGGAAATAGTTTTAGGCAGCCTTGCCTATGGAGGAGACATGGAAACAATGTTTTAGCTGAAACTCCAGGATGAGATGACAAAAACCAGCACTAAGTGGAAGGGTGGGTCAGGCAGAGGGCAAATGAAAAAAAAAATCTCTCAAAAGAAGGAAAGATCTGATTGAATTTTTAGAAGAGAAAACAGACCAGTGTAGCTGGTGCATTGTAAACAAGGGAAAAGATGTCAGGAAGATTTGAGACTGGAGCCTGGCTGGGCTTGTCACATGGGCCCTTACAGGTTCTTTCCTTGCATCTTATTTAAATTCAATTGGGAATCATTGAGAGTTTTAAATTGGAGATTAATTTAATTCAACTTTTGTTTTAAAATCTCTCTTGTTTCTATATGGGAAATGGACTGAAAGACAAGAATGGAGGAATATGGAACTGTAAGAAAGCTGTCCTGTCATCCAGATAAGAGATGATGTTGGCCTGGAGCAGGAGGAGGAGGTGGAGATGGACAGAAGTGGATAGGTATTTGTTAGGCAAAATGATTATATTACATGTTATGAAAAGAGATTTGAAGATTGTACATTAGGGATAAATATATAATTCTTGCCTGTCAAACACTAATAAAGATAATTTATAGATTATGTGGTCCAAGCCTTTTATTTTACAAATAAACCTAAAACATAGAGAGAAAAACACTAGTTAGTAGGACACTATCAAAACACTTCTGCTGATTACCTCTTTGATGCTTTCCCACTCACAGAACATTGTGAAATACCACAATAAAATTATGGGATATTTGCCCATTTTTAATTAGGTATATTTCAAAATTTAAATAAGCATGGTTTGTAACATCAGGTTAAAAACTCATGAGATCTGTTTATCCTGAATACTATTTTATAAAGAACAGGTTGAGGTTGATTATTATGGGACCAGCCATAGAAATATTTAGATGGTTTAGAACAGCATTTTGTACCATAAGTTTATTTTCTCAAGTATCAAGGGAAAAAAATTAGTGAATTAATATGCAGATCTTTAGCCTTTTTGTAATGTAACAGCAATATAAATAGGCAGAGAGAAAGGTGAGGCTGTTAGAAAAGACTGTTTCCTTTCTGGGACCCTAGTTGTTTTTGGCTTCTCCTCCTTTTGATAACTATGGCTAGACCAGGGTATTTAAACATCAGGAAACGGAGGATGCAGCTGAGGTAAGGATGGCAAGTACAGAGTTTCACACAATGTTGAAGGTAAGGCTAGCCTTCTTCCTGAACCAGCTAGATAAATAAGTGTTGTTTTAAGATTGTCCTCAAACTCCAAAAACAGTCATCTATCGCTACTGACTGGAAGTCTTATCTTAATTGTGGCTATCTTATTCTGTTAATATATAAATGTTGCTGCCTCTCCACCCCAATACAGTACCCTATTTTCTAAATGCCCCATTTCATTGAACTACTCTCTTTCCTCAATTCTGCATATAAGTGACCTCAGTGAGGTACAGTTTATCCCTGTCATTAAATATGACAAGTTAGGCAAATGGCAAACTACCAAAGACAGGAGGAAAACAAACAAACAAAAATGAAAATTAGATCTTGAAACATCTGTGATTCCATGGTTTGGCTGTGATTTTTGTTGTCAGTACTTTTTTGTTGTTGTTAACCACTCTGTTTATCATTTCCAGAAATTATAGATTCATACTTAACTTCTGTTCATCTTTGAGAAAAACTATGCAAATATCCTGTCACACTCATAAAGGAAAATGGGTATTAAAGTTAAAAAAATTCCTGGGTAACTTACACCTGAAGTCCTTTTGTTTCCCTCTCTTTTTCTTTTTTTCCTTTTCTCAGTACCAAGGATTGAACCCAGGTGCATTCTACTACTGAGCTACGTCCCCAGCCCTGTTTAATTTATTATTTTGAGACAGGGTATTGCTAAATTGCTGAGACTTGTTTTACACTTACACCCTTCTGCACAAACTGCTCAGTTGCTGCGATTACAGGTGTTTGCCAATGCACTCAGCTGTTGATTCTCTTCTTAATAACTAGATTCATCACATAAAAAGTGACAAGGAGAATAGGTCCTGCCTAAACCATGAATGCAAAACTGTTAAACGAATCAGGCTCATTTTCCTCTTTTCTTATGCCATCACCTTCACATTATTGCTTATGTAATAAATGAGGTCATGTAAAAAATATGAGGTATACTTGGTAAAGGAAAGACAAAAAGAATTCTATTTAGGGTTGGAGATATAACTCAGTTGGGAGAGTTCTTGCCTTGCATGAACAAAACTGGGTTCAATCCTCAGCAACATACACACACACACACACATACCATTTATTATCTTTAAGTAGGTTTACATAAACCCCTATATTTCATAAAAGTCTCTCAGTTTTGGCATATACCTCCCGATTGAATAAATTAGATGTGAATACTTGATTTCTGTTTGCATTAAGTTCAAGCCAAAATGAATTAAATTTCTCTAACCTTGTATGCAAAAAGTTATGGTGGTAATCCTTGTAAATTAGTGCTACTATTATTAGTTTCTTTTTTTTTTTGAATTTTCATGGCAGCTTTATTCATAATTGCCAAACATTAGAAACAGTCCTTTGAGAATTGAATGGATAAGCAAACATTGTTATATCCATACAGTGGAATATTATTCAATGATAAAAAGAAATGAAATATTAAGCCACAAAAGATATAAGATATGATAAATATATATAATAAAAGATATAAAGATATAATAAATGCTTATTCCATGAAAGAAGCCATTCTACAAAGGTTACATTCAATATGATTCCAACTATTAGATATCCTAGAAAGACAAATCTATAGATACAGGAAAAGAGACTGGTGGGGTGAGAGGAGGAAGGGAGGAATGAACAGATGGAGAATAGGAAAATTTTAGGGCAGAAAAACTGTACTATATGATACTGCAATTGTGGATACAACATCACACATTTTTTCAAACACATAGGACTGTCCAGCACAGAATGAAACCCACTATCAATTATGAACCTTAGTTAATAAAAATGTATCAATATTGATTCATTAATTGTTAACAAATAACCCATGTTTCCTCTAATACTTCTGCATGAACAAAGGAGCGTTTGTGGGACACTTCATTTCCAAGTTAACGGGAGATCAGATGATAACGTGTATGAATGGTCTGTAGTTCTCAATGTTTCCAAAACTACTATAAATTAATTTAAAAAATCAAACCCACCAACAACTTTTCCTCCAGCAACTTTTCTTCCTATTAGTTTCATCTCTATTTTTGTATATACTAGAATGATTATGATGCTCAGGCATGGGATAAACTACAAAGCTTAAACTTCAGACAATGTCTAAGGGTTAAAAACTAAATCAGTGGAACAATCTAGAACAATCTAGATCTAGGAAGTCTTTTTCAAGTGACTCAATGACAAAAATCATAGTAGAAGCTTTGTTACAACATAATATAATTGTGGAAATTATGTGGAAATTTGATGTGGATTGATATATAAAGCCTTTTAATATCCTAGTTAAGAGGTATTACATACTTGGAAAAGCAGTGAAAAAGAAAAAACTTGAATGCATTTGTAATCCTGTATTTTTTGGAAAAAGAAAAACTAAACAACAACAACAACAACAACAACAACAACAAAAACTTAACTAATTGAATAAGGCCAGGTGTTATTTTATCTTGCTGGTTGTCCATAGTTGTCCATTCTAATTTTTACTATTTGCTTAACGTATTTTTTATTAAAAAATTTGAAGGGAAGTATTGTTTTTACTATCTTTGTTTTTTCAATTTTAGAGGGGCATACTGAAATATGCTAAGAGGAAATTATGATATCTGGGATTCTTTGAAAATACTTAAGCATTAAGAAGAAAATAAAAGCATTAAAAGGATAAATAAAACAAATGTGGGAAAATCTTGATATATGTTGAATCCAGATATAAGGTAGCATGCATATACATTTTTAAATTTCTACTTTAATTGGTAGAGTATCCAAGTATATTTGGACTAGCCTCTGTGAACTAAGCATCCATTACAATTTCAAATAGAATTCAGCTGGATAGCTCTCTTTCTTTTATATATATATATTTTCAGACTTAGTCTTTTATTAAATTTTTTTTACTTTATTTAACATTTATTAATTCATTTATTTTTATTTATTTAATTTATATATAACAATGGAATATATTATAATTCTTATTACATATATAGAGCTCAATTTTTCATATCTCTGGTTGTATACATAGTATACTCATACCAATTCATGTCTTAATCTTCTACTCTGGATAATAATGACCATCACATTCAACCATATTAATTACTCATGCCCCACCCCTTTCCTCCCACCCCTCTGTCCTATCTAGAGTTCCTCTATTTCTCCCATGCTCCCCCTCCCTAGCCCACTATGAATCAGCTTTCTTATGTCCAAGAAAACATTCGGCATTGTTTCTTCTCAGCAAAAAAAAAAAAAAAATTCAATCTGTGGGTGAATAGAGAGCCTACATCTTGGGAGAAAATCTTTACCCCACACACATCAGATAGAACACTAATCACTAGGGTATATTAAGAACTCAAAAAACTAAACACCAAAAAACCAAATAACCCAATTTATAAATGGGCCAAGAACCTAAGAGACACTTCTCAGAAAATGATGTGCAATCAATCAACAAACACATGAAAAAATGTTCATCATCACTAGCAACTAGAGAAATGCAAATCAAAACCACTCTAAGATTTCATCTCACTCAAGGCAGCTATTATGAATACAAATAATAATAAGTGTTGGCGAGGATGTGGGGAAAAAGGCACACTCATACACTGCTGGTGGGACTGAAAATTGGTGCAGCCAATATGGGAAGCGGTATGGAGATGTCTTGGAAAATTGGGAATGAAACCACCATTTGACCCAGCTATCCCTCTCCTTGGACTATACCCAAAGGACTTAAAAACAGCATACTACAGGGACACAGCCACATCAATGTTTATAGCTGCACAATTCACAATAGCTAAATTATGGAACCAATATAGATGCCCTTCAATAGATGAATGGATAAAAATAAATGTGGCATATATACACAATGGAATATTACTCAGCATTAAAAGAGAATAAAATCATGGTATTTGCAGGTAAATGGATGGAGTTAGAGAAGATAATGCTAAGTGAAGTTAGCCAATCCCCCCAAACCAAAAGCATATACATATTTTTAATTCAGAGAGAATACATTATCTTAAAGCCATTGGGACAAGGATACTTAGGTGAACACAGAAAGGAATTAAAAATAGACTATTTAAGGAGGTTAATTAACACATATATTCTTTTGCATGATTCTGGGTTTCTAAAAGTTTCAATTTATTTTGCTAATATAAAATGTTCAAAAAGTTTAGTTGGCCATTTTTTGAAGATTAGATAATACAATTAGTGACAAGTGAGACTCCTGAAAAATTCCATCTCTTTGCTTGTGTAATCCCTACTGGTTTACTGCACTATAATTCCTCAGCCATTGCTTAAGCTATCCCCCGACCAACCCTGCATCACTAACCTACTTCCTCCAAATGAAGGCTTTGACCATTGATTCACCTTAAACCTATTTTCTAGGAGGAAAATGAATAAGAGTTGCTTTAATGGGGGTGAAGTGAGAAACATTCTGAATAGCATATTTGAAATCCCAAGAATATGGGGGCAGTCTCAGCTGGACAGAATTCCAGGACTGGTGACCATTTACCACATTAATGTCTGTGATTAATAGGTAGTTCAAATATATTTATCAGAGCTCATCCAAATAACCCTTCTTTTTTCACTTACGTGCCATTTCCTAGTTTTCTCCTGTAAACACACTCCATATAAGAAGTCACTGCAATGTGTAGTTAGTTTAGCTCTTGGAAGTTTTTGTTAAGAAAATATTTGCACATAAAATGAAAAGACCCTGCTATTTGGAAATTAGCACACATCTTTTATCCTGCCCCAAAGGCAGGATAAATCCTTTATTGTGTTTCCTTAATTTTTCCTATGTCCTGTATATTTTGGACCTGACAGCATTGCGTTGTATCCTGTGTTGGTGTTTCTGTTTTGGTTAACCAGACTATGTTCAGGATTCAGGACTTTTAGCGCCCATCCCAACGCATGTTAAATCAATTATGGAAGCACAGGGTAGAAGCGAAAGCATTTCTACCCAAAGGTCCTGCTAAAGCTGTTAGATTCAATTAAATACAAATTCCGTCTTCAGGATTAGAGTTTTATATTCCAAGTCAAAGCTCAGTTCCCTTTGTTCTTCCTTGTACTCACACATGTATTCTGCCACTGAGGCTGTAGGTCCCGCCATGCTGTCTACCCTGAAAGACACAGTGATTTGCAGCCCTCCTTCTGAGAACCTTATTACATCCACTAGTTGCATTTGGAAGAATTTTGATGGCTACTTTTTGAGTCAGGGGTGGGGGTAGCATTTTTTGTTGGTTACTACAGGAGGGATTGGGGTTTTGAGTTTTATTTTCATACCAGGGTTGGGTTGCTGAGCCGGAAATCAAATTAAAACTGGCACGTCTCTGTGGTTTTCGTTTGCTTTTCTTCCCGCCATGGGACAAGCTGGCACCAAAGTCTTATTTTGAAACCCTGAAATTCAAGCCCTAGAAAATCAGTGCCAATAGTGTAAGTTGAAAATGCTTGGTTTGAATTTCCATAGGATTGTTGGGACACAGAAAGAAGGGTTGAATCAGTTTGTCTCGGCCACCAGTAGCTTCTTCATTCAGGTTTGTTAAGAAATTTAGGCATTGTCTTATAAAATGTTTAAAGACTAAACTTGAATCAGCCATTTCTCCACAGAGTACCTTGTTTATGGGAGAAATACAGGTATGAAGGCCAAAAAAAGAAAGCTTGGGTTGCTGTACTTCCAAGAAGTATTCAGGGCTATTTTATAGAAGGAACAGAGGAAATTGGGATAGCTGGATCTGTTTGATGGGGGGCATTAGGGAAAAAAAATCTATGTATTATGAGTGGAGTTCTCTTTGAATATCTTAAAGAAACTTAAGATTTAAATTGCATTTAAATTTTTGAAAGGGTTAGATCCCTTTTCAAGAAGCATTTTAAGGATTAAAAAATCTGGTCAGGAGAGCCGCCCCCTCCCCCTGCGCCGGCAAGGTAGACAGAACTGTGACCACCCACAGAGCAGGCCCAGCGGCCTGCTGAGGGGCAGAGCCGCCCCCCACCCCCCGCGCCTGCCAGGTAGGCGGAACTGTGACCACCGACAGAACAGGCCAGACCTGCAACCGACAGACAGAACAGGCCCAGTGGCCTGAGGAAGGGTAGAGCCGCCTCCCCCCTCCCGCACCTGCAAGGTAGGCGGACCTGCGACCCACTGGCAGAACAGCCCCAGAGGCCTACAGAGGGGCAGTGCCGCTGCCTGCGCCTGCAAAGTAGGCAGAACTGCAACCACCGACAGAACAAGCCTAGCGGTCCGCAGAGGGACAGAGCCGCCGCCAGCGCCTGCAAGGTAGGCGGACCTGCTACCGACCAGCAGAGCAGGCCCAGCGCCCTGCCGGCGTGGTAAGCACATTGGCCCAATTGGAGGAGGGGCAGAGCCGCCGCCCGCGCCTGCGAGGGAGACTTTGCAACTATACAAGACCAATATAAATATATAGGGGGAAAATTCAATAGCACAACAGTTTCACCAAGTAGAAAGGAAC
>NW_025999968.1:19884584-19911074 GCF_001458135.2 Marmota marmota marmota | reverse complement strand
GGGGGGATAGTAGAGGATAGGAAAGGCAGCAGAACACAACAGACACTAGTATGGCAATATATAAATCAATGGATGTGTAACTGATGTGATTCTGCAATCTGTATATGGGGTAAAAATGGGAGCTCATAACCCACTTGAATCAAAGTGTGAAATATGATATATCAAGAACTATGTAATGTTTTGAACAGCCAACAATAAAAAATTTAAAAAAATTCAAAAATAAAAAAAAATTAAAAAAAAATCTGGTCAGGTGCAATAGCACACACTATAATCCCAGCAGATTGGGAGGCTGAGGCACAAGGATTGTAGCTTCAAGGCCAGCCTCAGCAATTTAGCAGGGCCCTAAGCAAATCAGCAAGACCCTGTCTCAAAATAAAAAAAAATAAAAATAATTTTAAAAAGGACTGAAGTGTCGCTCAGTGGTAAATTGCCTCTGGGTTAAATCCCTAGTACTGCATTCCCCTACAAATAGAGTAAAATAAAACAATATCTGACATCAGTTTGGATTTGTTCTTGTATTAAACTGCACAGTTTGCCTAACATCGTAGCTTCTTATTTAGAAAGTTTTAAATATCCCTTTTTATTAGTTTGTCTTCAATAATAAATTTGGAAATTGGAAATATCTCCAATCCCTGTCAATGTAACAGGAGATTTAATAATCTTTCTTTGTTATTTTTTATCTGATATTAGATTTTGTAATTATAAATATTTTCAGTTTTAGGCAGTATAATATGCTGGTGATTAATAAAGGATTTAGAACAAGTCATGCTCTTTGTAACTGCAATCCAGTGAAATATTTACATGTGAAAATGAAGAATAGGTAAGAAGTAGTGTTTGGATACTTGCAACTATGAGATTCCTTGTATTGATCTTTTTTTTTTCCCAGAAATACTATATATTCAAAATATTTAAAAAATAGTGATGGATGATGAATTGTAGAAAGGAAAAGTGAAATGGAGGGAATGGTATTATATTTATTATATGAAATAATGATCTACTATGTTGTACAGAATGCCTAGGTCACGTTCAATTGGAAGAAAGAAATGGGAAAGCAGTTGATGTGCTTTTAACTGTTCCTTTCCAGATAAATTGCCTCTGGGTTTATTATTTACAGTTTCATCCAGGTATGAATTTGAGAGAAGGAAAATTGACTGGTGTTTTCTATGGATTAATGTTTTTCTTTTTTTTTTTGGCCTTGAACAGACTTATCTAGCCTTCACAGAAGCACAGATGTTGCAATTCAGTAGTGTGATTAAGGCTCAATTTTTTTCCTCAAAAATAAAACTCTCAGTTTATTTTATGGACAATAAAAGATAGAAAAGCTTTTCGTGAAAGGTGGTCTGATGAGAAACCTGAAGCTTCTGTTTAGTGTCCTTCAGCCTATATGCGGTTTATCATCCCCTCTAGGACATATATTTGAAGACATACAGGCCAACAGCGACAATTAGAGAAGTGTGAGCTTTGGACCAATTATACCTCACATGATTTAACAATGAGTGATGCCAGCAAAACCTCCCAAATTAGGAAAGACGAAAGAAGCTTTCTATAATGTGCCAGGTCTGAGAAACAGGAGTGTTTGTAATCACATCTGTGCCTAATTTCATTAAATTTCCTTGCTTATTCAAATCAGACTCAGTATACATTCTAGTTCTACTTCCATGCAAAGCAGGAAGCTGTTGGTTTATTCCAGACTGGCTGTTGGGTTAGTATCTTTTGGACGAAAAGAGTTTAACCAGGAATTGGAGACTGTTATTATTTTATTTGGGAAAAGGTTAAAGACATCACTTTAAGTATGATTAAAACATGTTTTTAATCAATACATTATAAAAACTATGATGTTTAAAAGTGGAAAGAAGAAAGTTTCTGTTTATTTAGGCATCAGTGTGGTCTTGCTTTCCACATCAGTCCTCAGAGAGGAAGTGGGAAAGGAATGGAAGTCACATTAATCATGCCTAGAACAAGAGTCCCTGGCTAAGCCCAATTTAAATTTTGTGCTTAATAGATAATATCAAAGCCAAACTAGGTACTTTTAGGTGAATTCAGATTTTAATGGACTTTAGAATCAAACGGTTTCTGAGAAGTTTTAAGACTAAAAATAAGACCATGCTGTTGAATTGAAAAGACTAAAGCTAAAAAATCCTAATTTCCAACAATGGCAGTGGGGATTGGAGGGGGACTTTAAGCTAAAGATGGTTCTCACCCTCAACTTCAGGAAAGACTCTGCTTCAGCTCTTACCTGCAGGCAAATATTTACCCACGTCTGAAAAATCTCTTCAGAAAAAAATTCTGTTTCATTCCTTGATTAATAAAAATGATGCCACTGGAAGAAATTTTTATTTCAAACTCCAAATCCCTTTTGTTTTAGTAGAGTTCACAAGTAGCTGGTCATCCATCCTATGTAATTCTGAGACAGAGTACAAATAAAAAATTAAAGCTCATGGATGTTATTATAAATGAACTGACAAATTGAATCAGGAATATTTTTCAGTTTTTGGAATCCTTTTCCTTCAACAAGCAATAGTTTCCTGAAAAAGCATTATAAATGCAGGTGCCAACCCATTGGGTAGTCTCTATCATCATGCCTCTAAGAGGTCGTTGAGGGTCAAATATGCCATCAGATGAAAAAGTGCTTGAGAATCCCAAAGTTCTTTTTGAAAGTGAGAGATTATTTCAGTCTTCAATCCTAATGAGACGTTTCATTTTAGGACAGTCATTAACCTCACTAGATCTCAGAGACTTCATAAGGAAATGAGGAGTTGGTTTGAATGATCTTGAGGGTCACTTCTAGTTCTAACATTCTATAACTTAAAGAGTCTTTCTTTTCAGTTAATTCAAGTCCTTTCTTTAAAAAATCCCAACAGTAGTTATTCCTGAAATTATTTCTTAAAGTCATTGGGCTTGGGATATTTGTTATTTTAAACAGTAGGTCTTTCTTCTCAAAAATAATTTCTGTTCTCATCTAACCTGGGTTCTTTTGGGTAAGCTTTAGGAATCTTGTGCTCCTTCCTACTTCAAAGGAAGGCCAAAATTTTCTGATGAAGTCCCAATTATGTACCAAACATGATCAAAAGGATCTGGCAGAATATATTGCCCACAGTGTTCAGGATTTTCACATTCGATGCTGGGTTGGAGATTGGTTTTTGTTAAGTATTTTCCAACATTCGTTGCTCTTAATTGAACTCTGAAGGCTTGTCTTGGCACCTGATTTCTGCCCTCAGCAAGTCTGGGAAGGATCCTGGATATGGGATGTTAGGATTTCTTACTTCATGACAACTCAAATTTTTCTCTTAAGGCTTTGCTGGAGCAAAGAGACCATCTCCTGCTGCTTGATTGATGCGTAAGCAGGATTTTCCAAGATAGAGATTGCTGGTGCATAAGGTATAAAACAAACCCACAATGGCTGCCAGGGAATGTGGTTTTGGGACTGAGGTCATGCATTCACATCTCTCTATTCCTCTTGGAATCAATTCTTCTAACTCCACTTCCATTCACTCTAGGAGTTAGCTGACAGAATTAAGCAAAGTAATGAATGACAATATTTTTCTTCTCTTAAAATTTGTTACTCTTTTTCAAGATTTGTAAGGAGATGGTTTGAAAATTCTTCAAGGTTTAAATGATGACAAAATTTAGTTTCACTATTTGTACTCATCTCTCATAAGGCCAGAAGTGACCTTTTAAAAATACAAATAAGTTTATAAGAAGATAAGAAACTTTATATATTAGCTTGAATAAAGGCATGGTATAACACTGATGAATTTAAACTTGTCATTGGTTAAACATCAGGACATAGGTAGTGTAGGTTATCATAAGGGAGAAAATGATCTCAGGATTCCTTAATAGCATGAAGACTGTTTGATATCTGTTCATAATAGAGTTCTCAAGAGAAACAGAATAAGACAGATGGATCCACATACATGTATATATGTATATATGTGCATATATATGCACATATATAAAATATATGGTATAATATATGCTTTGTATACATAAAATATATATGATATATATTAATATGATACATAATAAGGTGTTGGTTCATGAAATTATGGAGGCTAAATCCTACAATCTGCCATATGCCATCTAGAGATTTGGAAAGAAAGTGGTATGTTGGAAGGTTGAAGAGAAAATGTTACAGATTTCAGTCTGAATCTGAAGGCCAGAGAGTCAGGAGTGCTGTGGATGGAAGAAAGATGTATCTCAAGCAGAGACCAGTGAATCCTCCCTCCTCCACCTTTTTGTTCCATTCAGGCCCTTAACAGTTTAGATGATACCCACTCACATAGAGGAAGGCAATCTGCTTCATTCAAGCTACTGATTCAAATGCTTATCCCCTCCAGAAATACTCTCATGGATATACCAGAAAATAACATTTAATCAGCTATCTGGACATCCCATGATTCAAGTCAGTATAATACATAAAACTGTCATACTGGTAAAATGTCAGTAAGAATAATGTCACTAATAAACAATAAATTGTCAACAAAGAGAAGAGAGGATTGGAATTTTCTGAGTTCTTTATTGCAATTAATTCAGTCTACATCCCCTGGGTGACATGACTATAGCCATATAATCAGTTTAACTGGTGAGGTTTCTAGTATGTGTAGCTCATAGGCACCTGATTGTTCCCTGTTTATTCAGTGCTGGATGCAGTATAAATTAATTTTAACATTGGGGGAAAATTCCCAAATATATACAGATGATCAAAACATTTATTTTATTTTTTGTTTTTATAAAAATAACACACTCAGAAAAATTAGAAATTAGAAGAACAGAAATAAAATCATACATATTCCTACCACTTATCGATAATCAACATCAATAGTTTTTTTATATCTAGCCAAATTTTTTCCCTATGCCTTTCAATCATGCTTGTTATATTATATATAAAATTTTATATTTGAATTTATATTTGTTTACATCATAATTTAAAAATTAATCCATGTCCTATAATCTTTTCTTAACTATAATTGAAATTTTTAAATAATGACTGCCTAGCACTGTATCATATGGACATACGACACATTATTCAACATCTACTTTTTGATATTTTGATTGTCAACAAATTCTTACTATTATAAATTACAAATTACACTGCAATACAAATCTTTTGGTATAAATGTATTTCCTAAAATATTCTCTCTTTATAGAATTTCACTAACTCTTGAAATTATCATCAAACAACAAAACTTTAAAGAACCTCAGAAATTTATCTCAAGGAATTTCTGCCCATATGACAAGTGAAACATTTGAGTGCCAAGGGGTGCTATTTGCTTTTTCTCTCTGAAGATTGTTTTGTCATTAACAACTCTTGGGTCTGGGATGGAAAACTCCTGCTTCACTTTTACTTTCTGTTTTGGTGTTTTATGGTTTAGATATAGGGCATCTCCCCAGAGCTCATTTATAAGACAATACAAAAATTTTCAGAGAAAGTAGGTCACTGGAGTCGTGTCTTTGGGGTTTGTATTTTGTCCCTGGCGAGTAAAGCTCTGCTTCCTAGTTGCCATGTCCTGAGTGGTTTCCTCTGCCATGACCTTCAATAATGACGTTCTCTGCCTCACCTCGAATCCAGAGCTCTGGAGTTGGTTGACCATGGACTGAACTGAAATTCTGAGCCAAAATAAAATTTTCTTTCTCTACATTGTTTTTGTCAGGACTTTTGCTCACAATGACAAAGAATTTGACTAAAACAAGGGTAATGTAGAAAGAAGATAAAAGGAAGATGGAAAAATTCTCAGTTTCAAATGGAGCCAGATGGCTTGCCTATCAGTCTGAGTGGTACTTGTTAGATGTATAAATTCAGGCAAGTCACTTAACCTGTTTGTATCTCAGTTTCCTTATCTGTAAAATTTATAAAATATTAGAACTTCTTTTATTGAATTATTTAAGGATTACATGAGACATTATAGGTAAATCCTGAAATGGCACATACAGATCACATAATGAATGTTTGTTATTATTCATTCTGCTATTAAACTAATTAGGTATTGACTCCAATTTTAAAGTTCAGGTGTATTCTGGAAATATGAAGTTGGCCAATCCTTCTTAATTAGGGTTCAGAGGAATTATTTTAAACAATGTATTTAAACTTTTTGAACCAGCTATGGAACTAAGGATCTTCCTTGTAGTATCTCATATAGTTCTCAAAGCAACCATACAATGTAGATCAGTTATCCTAGTAAATTGGTGAGGAAATGATTCTTACAGAGATTATATACTTTTGTTCAAGGATACCCACTTAGCCAAGGAGTGCTGGAATGAGAATCCTAACCAGAGGTCAGGCTATACCTACTTTCAAATAGTGAACAGCTGTTATAGGAGGAAAAGAGTTTTGTACTGAGGTGTGGGCAGAAAGGTCGAAATTGTCAGAAATTGTAGTAAAATCCTGAACACCTTGAATTTCTAAGAATTGAGAGAAGGGTACATAGACTGCCATGAAAAAACTTTCCATTTAAAACTTATGTTTATAATTATGAAGTTGACAACAACCTATGCATCAGTTCTTTCTCATGGTTAAATCTCCCGAGAGTGGTGGTGTGGGGGGTCATGTTAGATGTCTTTGGGGAGTTTAAAAGGATAAATGACAAGGAGTACTTTAATTTTCCTTATAACCCTCAAATGATCTTAATCCTTAAAACACTTAACATTTCTCAGTTAAATTGAGCAATTTTCACTTTTAAGAAGATCTTTTTTTCAAAAGTTAATCTGGGATTTTTCTATCATACCTTAAAAATATGTATATATAGTAAATTGTTGTAAACTCTAGTCACCATGCTGTGCTATAGAACACTATATATAACTTGTTCCTCCTATCTAAGTGATTTTGGTTTTTCTCTATACCCCTGACTTTCTTAGCCTCTGGTGGCCATTATTATACTCTATAATTCTATAAAATTTAAATCTTTTCAGTGTTCACATGTGAATGAGAACATGTGGTATTTATCTTTCTCTTTCTGGCTATTTTACTTAACATAATATCATTCTTATAATTTTAAGATAGGCGATTTCCCAGTAGTTGAAAAAGTATGCATTACCAACAGTTATTCATAATAGTGTTCACCATATACAAAACAAATTACCATAGCTCTACAAGTTTTCAAATTAGAATTCATACCTTCAATTTGAATCAGAAGAATAAATTAGAATAAAAATAATAATTAATAAAATTAGTGAGAGAGAACTTCTCTAAGATAGTTAATGTTAACAACGAAGAAGTCCTGAAGTGTACTTAAGTTCAATTCCATTTTTTAAATTGAAGTGTATATTATCTCTTTTCTTAGCATTGATCACACTTTCAGATCATTTATCTCATCCTCAAGAGGCAGCGCGGGGACATAGGAAGAACAGTGAGAACTGGGAAGACGAAGCCTAGCTAGCTGTACTCCTGCCACTTATTCTATTTAGAAAGCAATTGTAGTTCTTCAAACCTCATTGTTATTGATGGTGAAATGGGGAAATCATATAGACTTGGACCATCTCATGGGATTATGGTAGCCCTTAGCCAAGTAGCTTTATGGACTTAAAAGATTTTGCAAATTACAAAGCTTTGTTCATATGTAGACTGATCCCTTTTGTTTATGAAATGTTTGTCTTTTCAGACACTACAAGGATCCCCCAAATCAATAAGATTCAATCGGTATTCCCTGACTACAGCAGGAGTGATACTGGCATACCAAAGAAACTCTAAATCAAGGTCCAAGAGATGCAGGAAGTGCTACTATTAATGTCATTCTGCATTGTAGTGATTGGTGTATTCATTTCCCAAATGGACAATAAATTCCTGAATGGTAGAAACCATGTCTTGTATAATATTCTCATATTCCCACCATTGGCAGAAGTTATGAGCTCAATAATTATTAGTTATACGAATGAGCCCAAATAGGGAAGTGAGCTGAGGAACTGTATCACTATACATATAAACACTCTATAGATCTCCTAGTCCATATATATAGCTCCCTAATCCCCCCACCCCCTGCCCTGTGTCTTTCTACTTTAGGACTTTGGAATGCCCACTCTGTGAAACTAAATTAGTTTTCTTGGGCTGCGCTCCTTATCCCTGGTGTCATGCTTACCCTCCCATAAATATTTCCAAAGACATTCCTGAAAGATATGCATACCTCAATTTTCCTAAGAAAAGTGTATTTCCCATAAATGTTTTGGCAAATTTAGTCCCACTTCTTGAAGTTTATGGAAAAGATGGTTTAAAGTTATAGGATTTTTTTATTCACTTATCTTATGACATCTTAAGATGGATGTTTTAGTAATTGCTTGTAGTAAAAATTCCCCAGCACCCTGGAGGACTTGTCAAGAATCACGCTCCCAGGTTATGCCCTGACACATCTAGCCTAATCTAGTTAGCTATGATGACATTGTTACAGATGCAGGAAACAGCTGTAAAATGACAAACTTTGCCCAGAAACTTGTTTTCTATGGTCTTAAGCCAAACTTGCTATTTGTTCTGAATGCACACTTCTGTGCAATGATGCTTTCCCAAGTGCATTCCAAACACATTGTGCCAACCTTCAAGTATGACTCAGTGTGAATATTGAGCTCTCCTGACTTCAAAGAACACATAGCATGGGTATAAAATACAGAAAGGGATGATTTGATCATTGATGGTATGTCATGATCTTTTCATGCCCCTTTAAGATCATGATATGCTCCCAGTAAATACAGCATCAAAGAAGCCCAAGTAGCTTTTAGTTTTGCATTTGAGTTTAATCTCTGGGTGATATTGCTTTGTGCCTGAGAAGTATCATGTTGTATCAGGGCAAGCATCTTTCTCAGAAATCAGGAGGGCAGAATTCTGATTTCAACTTGACCACTAATTAATTCTAAAACCTTGGATAAATTATTTCACCTTTTGAAATCCACTGTTCTTACCAGTTAATGAAGAGAATTGAGCTGACTTTATGATTTTTTTTCCAGCCAGAAAAGTTTTTAGTGCTAACCACGTTTAGCATTAATAGCAAAAAGTTGATTAATTACTTTGTCTGGGAAGGGCACGGCGTGTTGAGAAAGTTTTGAATGGCAGAAGGCAGATTACTTGTTGACCTAAGAAAAAAGAAAACATTTATATGTGTTAAAGCAAAGTCTAATAAAAATTTCAATATAGAGAACAATTCCAAATAATTGTCAAGTAAGACTTTTGCTGTTATTTCAGAACTGGAAACAAAGGTCCAGAGGTGAAACCAAAAGGAGACTAAGCATGCTCATGTTCTAAGGTTACTTAATGAATCCTATTGAAGCCAGACCTCTTCAGGTGTTATGAAAAGGTGAAAAAACTGAATCATTTTCTCTAAACATTATAATCACTTATCTACATGAGCAGAAAACTAGAGAATTTGAGAATGCCTAGAGTCTAAACAGAGAGAGTCAGAACTTCTGTTTTCCCTCCGAGGAGGAGGTGGACAATGCTTCCATGTTCAGACACTTCCTTCATTAATAAAGGATCCAAAAGAATCATTCCTAGAGACTGCAGGAGTCAGCCACAATGGGACCCTGACATCTCATTATCTGTGAAACATGTATGCAGGTAGAGAACTTGCTGAACCTGTCTGTGTGGAATTGAGCAGGGGAAAAGGAACTGGAAAGATTGGGCAGAACTGAGTGAGGGAGGAGGAGTGAAGAAGGAGAACACTTCACAACTGCTCTCTGTCATGGCAGAATGGATGATATATCTATGGTTCAAAGTTCTTCCGGGAAGGGCAACCCAGCAGCTAGTGTCTGTACCATGTGTAAGTATGGAAAGGAAATTGAGGAGTTTAAAAATGTGGAACAAATCTTCAGAGGCAGAAACTGTGCAGTTATAGGTGCTCCAAGAGTCCTCTGAAGAATCTTTTTATGTGTCCTGTAGAGAGGCATCATATAGATATCATCCCATGGGGAGGCATTCTGTATAAAGAGAAAAGTAAGAAACATTTTGCTAGAGTCTGCCCTTTCTCCTCCCTGTTCCCAAACAGAAAGAGACCCAGAAAGGGGACAAGGAGGAGTTAATGGAGTACTCCATGCTCCTTCTTAATTCCCCAATCTCCAAGCCAAAGCTAACTTGAGCTGGGAAGGAAGGATATAAGGTTAAGGTTTGAAATAATAAACCAGATTTATCTATTTATTAATTGGACATTTTTGGTAACTGAATATGACTGGAAAGCCTTGGAAACTAACTGAGTTTTCAGAAAGAAACAGCAAGTACAGTCCTCCTGGCAGAGTGAAAGCAATTTAAAAAAAAAAAAATTGAAAATCATTTTATTTTTGTATTCCAATGAATCCAGAATGTTCAGCAACTTGGCAGCCAGATTATTCTAATGCCTATATCTAAAAATCTTATTTGTGATAAACTCAGACTTGTTGCAGATGACACTGTACCTGTCACTGTCCAATAGATAAGTGCCTACTTCTAGCTTAGCATCTACAATTTGTGGAAATTCATGAAAGACTTGCTTTCACAGAAAGGAAAGGATGCTGATCTACTGTTCAAAGTTATCTCCAGAAAATATTTAGATATATTTTTATTGTGAAATAATTCTCCATGAATATTTTCATATTTTTGCATAGTCCAGGTTTCTTAATTGAATAGCAAATATGTTCCAGGAGGTAAAGGCTGTGCGCTTCTCCAGAGAGATTTAGAGACTTATCTCCCAAGAGCCATTTGCTGACATTCCTGTGGAAAGTCCTTCCCCTCCACTCCCCAGAAAATTTGGTTCCATTCCAGGTGAAGCTTTCTCTCTCATCTCTAAATCTGGAGAGGAGGAAAGACAGATTTATCAACCACCCTGTATAAGTTCAGCCATGATTTCACTGTTCTCTTGTGGTGCGAACCCTACTACGTGCCCAGGTGAACAATATGCTCTCATCTTGGTGACCTGTAGGGTACTTGGGACTAAAATGTTCTATGACAATAATCTGGCTATTCTCTGATCCAGAGATCTCACGTTTTCTGTCATACATATTATGTATATATGTGTGTTCTATATCCCTATTTTTATAAATGACAGAATAAAGTTATTAAAATTATTAGACAATTTTGATACTTACTAACTTTATCCTGCTGAGATTTATAAAAATTGACATTAACAACCAAATAAATAGTAAATTTTGAGTCTAGAAACTAGTATAAAGCCTTTTATACATTATTTCTACATTTGTATTATTTTTTAGAAATTATTTTAGTAATATCGATAATTTTTGTAATAATGATATTTTTAGTAATATTGATAGTTTAATTTTTCTGCAAAATAAAGCCCTTGATTTTAGTCTAAACACATCTGAACAATATTAATTATATTAAAAAACACACTGTAATGATTTTTATTGAGGCAGAAATTTCCTAAACATTGGGTGAAGTTTTAGATTTCACATTAACGCCTAAATTTAAGTTCATGTTCTGAATTTTGACCCAGATGGATGTATGTGTAAGGGCCACTAGGACAATTTGTGTTTGAATGAGCATCTAATGAGGTTCCTGACAGTAACCTTGGGTGGATGTGCTTGAGTTCAAGGGCTATATCCCTTACTTTCCTGCTAAATGATACATGTGGAAAGTTGGCATATGAAATAGAAATCAATGAGGAAAGATGATTCTATTGTATCACAGTACCACTTAATTTGTTATCCTGCTTTGCCCCAGAAAACTTGATCAAATCCTTAAAGAGGGGAGCATAAAAATGAATGAACTGAGCTAATCAAATGGCAGATTTTATCCTCTGATCTACTTGGAGTTTGTTCAGCAAACACAAAGCTCCTACCAGGTATAAGGCACTCAAACTCAAAAGATGAATAAGGTACAGTTCAAAACTATATGTGTGTATTGGGGAGGGTGCTTAAAATCAGAAAAAAAAGATTTTAGCATGAAGTAATAAATGCAGGGATAAAGGACCAAAAAGGCTTAGAGATAAGAAACAAGTGTTCAAGGAGAAGTACAACCAGTTTATTTACTTATTCACGTTAATAAATAAATTTGCTTATTAGTGTATTGTAATTATACATAGTGATGCTAGAATAGTGTTTTTCAGCTTAGGCTACACAGTAGAATCATCTTAAGAACTTTCAAAAAATGCATATTCCCAGTTTCCATTAAGACAAAGAAAAACCTCAATTTCTGGAGGTGGGGCCAGGCACTGGTCACTTTTTAAAGCTTCCATGGTGATTCTCACTGAATTCTAGTTGAAACTCACTGTGTTATGGTTTTGATATGAGGTGCCCCCATGACCAAAGACCTTTTAATGCAGGAACATTCAGAGGTAAATGAATAGATTATCAGATCTGTAACCTAATCAGTCCATTCTAGTTTGAATGGACTGGAGAAGGTAGTTCACTGCGGGTATGCACTGAAAGGGTGCATCTGCTCTGTGACCCCTACTCTCCCCCTCTCTTCAGCTTTCTGATACTTTCAAGTGTTGCAGCTTTCCTCCACCAGCCCATTACTCCCTGATATGCTCCCTCACTTAGGCCTAGAACAATGGAATAAACTGTTTATAGACTGAAACCTCTGAAAATGTGAGCCTCTAAAACACTTCTCCTCCTCTAAGTTGTTCTCATCAGGTATTATGGTCACAGTGACAAAAAGCTAACTAAACAGAAAATATTACTGAGAAGTGGGATCATAGCTATCACTAACGTGACCATGTAGTTCAGAAGTCTTTGAAGCTGGTTTGTGAGAGGAATTTTGACAAGTTTAGAGATGCAGACTGAAAAAGAATTAGAATGCTGTAAGTGGAGCTTAACAGGTGACTCTGGTGGGAACTCAGAAGACAAGAATGATGATAGGAATGCAGACTGTGCATTAGATTTCAGAGGAAGATGAGGACTTTTTTGATAACTGGAGTAGAGGTCACTTGTGTTATATTTTGGCAAATAAATTATCAATATTTTCTCCATATATTGAGACTTTGTGTGAGGTTGACTTTATAAGTAATGGACTGACTAATTAATCTGGAGGAGGAAAGTTCAAGGCAGCACAGCATTCAATCAGTGGAATGGCAACTCTTAACAAGTGCTGGGAACTCTTAACAAGGTATACTGTGACAATTGGGAGCAAAAAGAAGAGCTGAAGGATTTTAAAAATCTGAAGTTTGGCCAGAAAGGTGCATGTAAATCTGGGGCCAAGGAGGTTCTGTTTGTTTGAGAGTTTATAGCCCCTAAAGAGGTGCTAAGTACTTTATACAGAGAACAACATCTTGAAGGCACATAAGGAATTTATAAGACTACACCCACTAAAGGCTTCAAGGTAGAGAAGAAAAAATTCCTTTGGGAAAAGATACTGAGTATACCCTGCTTGTACAGGGGCATCTAAAAGTTGTTTTATCATGCTTAACCTCACAGGTACTCAGAGGTCACTGCAGCTGTGACTCTAGGGTGCCTAGGTATTGCGCAAGCTCTCAGCAGGCATTGGCATGATCCATATGTGTTATAGGAACACAGGATGCTAGAGTTAAGGGGTCATGGAGGCTTCTTCTGAGATTTCAAAGAAAGGTCAGGGAGGCCAGGCAAAGTGTAGTGGGGTCAAAGACCCTGAAGTCTGCCCCTGAGAGGGTTTGTATAAAGCTGTGAAGGTAAAGCCAAAGCTTCCATGGAGACCCCAGGAATTAAGATATGCCAGTGGACTGGTATTGTGGCTCAGTGGTAGAGCACTTGCATGACATGTGTGAGGCACTGGGTTCGATTCTCAGCACCACATATAAGTAATGAATCAAATAAAGGGATACACACACACACACAAAAAAAAAAAAAAAAAAAAAAAAAGAGATGCCAGTACCATGTACTATCCAGCAAGAAAAAATACTGGCTTTGGAGAGAACCAGGCTAAAGGAGGTCACGTGGCTTACAAACAGCAAGGCCAAAGGGGTGGGGCTACCCTAGCCTTTTGGAGAACACATCATACCACTATGTTTCTTAGATGCTATATGCAGAGGTAGCTTCACACCTGCTTACCCCACTTTGGTCTTGGTTTGGCCCCATCCTTTCTTTATATGTCCATATTTCTCTCCCTTTAATGAAAATGTCTACTCTATGCCACTGTATATTGAATATATGTAACTTGGCTTGGATTTTTATAGGGACACAAAACAAAGAATTTGCCTTGAGTCTCAGAGAAGACTTTGGACTGGAATTTTTTGAGTAAGACTAAAATTCTGAAGACTATGGAACTCTTAGAAATTGATGAAATGCATTTTGCATTGTGAGAAGGGTATGAGTTTTGGGGGACCAGGGTGAAATGTTATCTTTTAAATACGAGGCATCCCTCAAATCTCCTGTTAATGCAGGAATATTCAGAAGTAAATGATCATATTATAAGAGCTATAACCAAATCAGTCTGTCCTATTTTGAATTGATTTACTGGGTAGTAACTCTAGGCATGTGAGGCATGGCTGGAGGAGATGGGTCACTGGGGACATGCTCTGAAAATATGCATTTGTGTTCTGAGACCCTTCATATTCCTCCCCCTCCTCCACACTCTGCCAAGAGCGGAGCAACTTTCCTCTGCTGAATGCTTCTACCATGATGGGCTGCTTCACCTTAGGCCCAGAGAAATGGAGGCAGATATGTATGGACTGAGACCTCTGAAACCAAATGCCCAAATAAATTGTTTTTCTCCTCTAAGTTATTCTTGTCAGGTGTTTTGATCACTGCAATGAGAAAGCTAACTAAAACCCACTGTAATTGTCTAGAAGGTGAAGTAGGACTTCACAAGAGGTGACATTTGCCCATCTCTAGAAGAATACTAATAACACCTACCTTGTCTAACTTATCAGGTTGTATGATAACATTTGAATGTAAATTATTTGTACATTATTTGAAAATGATTTGTACATTATGAATCCCATTAAAAATGCACAGTAACAGTCAGAATGAGAACCCTTTGAGCATATATATATCATGTCTTATTTATCTTTGTCTCCATATTTTCCAGCATAAGATTTGCCACATGATAGAAATCCAATATACTTTTGCCAAAAGGTAAATGGATGATTAAATGTACAATGCAAATAAACACACATGGAGCTTCTGAAACAGCATTGAAACAGAAAAAGAGATTAAAGAAAAGTACATCCTTACGGTTTATATTCAAAGGGAAAGTTTATAGGAATGTATGAGCCTATAGGGTGATTCAAATTAAGTTGATTTATTGCAACTTTCAAACAAAATGTGAATAAACCTTAAAAATATGCACATAAACATGGCCCTGATTTTGAGTGTTTCAGCTTAGAACACAGCTTGATGAATAGATAATTTAAACAACAGACTTCCAGGAAAAAAAATAGTTAGTATTTAAAGTCAGAGCCCATTGAAATGAAATTCTTAGAAAGTAATCACATTTTGTTTTTGGAATCTCCCATTTTTATTATTTAGAAGGTATAACTTTGAATACAATCTGTGTGTGGGTGTGGGTGTGTGTATGTAAGTGATGTACACATTCAGACATTATGGAGATTGGGTATCAACATACTTTGTGTACAAACAGAGATATGAAAAATTGTATAAAATGTGTATTAAGAATTGTAATACAAAAAAGCACATGTATAAAGGCAAAAATTGGCATGAACATACTTTATATACAGAGATAGGAAAAATTGTGCTCTGTATATGTAGTAAGAATTGTAATGCATTCCACTGCTGTTGTGTATTTATAAAAAAAATAAAATCAGTAAAAGAAAATAAATAAATAAATCTATAATCCAAAAGTGAGGCACAAATTTTAAATTAGGAAAAAAAAATACTGCTTGCTAACTCAGTTGATGAGAATAAGTAAAGGGCTTGCATTTTTTAGTCTGCCTTTACAATTTCAAAGAAATGTAAAGTTCCAGAGGTAAGAAAATTTGCCCTCAGTGTTGGTGTCAAGGAGAAGTGAAACTTGTGTTGCAAGTTGGCCTCTTAACTAACCATCACCAACTCTTCTTCATCCTACCTCTGCTATGTCCCCTTCTGCCATTTTCTGGAAGGGATCAAAATCTGTTCACATCCACAGCTGGTGAGTGCATTTGGGCAAGAAAGGGTGATGACGATAAGGCAAAAAGGAGGAGAAAAAACAGCACCCCCAGAGAGATGTTGCTTATACCAATAAAGTTTTTACTATTCAGAGTCAAGTAGGCATCAAGATACCATTAGAGGGGCTGGGGTTGTGGCTCAGTGGTAGAGCGCTTGCCTAGCGTGTGTGAGGCACTGGGTTCAAGTCCCAGCACCACATATAAATAAATGAATAAAATAATTATCCATCAACTTCTAAAAAAAAATAAAAATAAAAAAAGATACCATTAGAAAGAACTCTGTTCAAAGAATACAAGTCAGAATATTTGTAGCTTCATATTATGGTCTGGATATGAGGTGTCCCCCCAAAGTTCCTGTTAATGAACTAACAGAAGTAAATTATAAGAGTTGTGACATAATCAGCCCATACGAGTTTGAATGCATGGACGGGTGATAACTGTATACAGGTCTGTTGTGGTTGGAACAGGTGGGTCACTGGGGGAGTGCCCTGGAAGGATGCATTTCCCTGTGTCCCCTTCCCCATCTTACTCTCTCTGCTTCCTGATTCTGACATGATATGATGCCCTTCCTCCATGATGTGCTGCCTCATCTTGGACCCAGAGCAATGCAGTTAGTCATTTATGGACTGAGACCTCTGGAACTATGAGCTCCAAATAAACTTTTCTTTCTTTAAGATATGTTAGATGCAGCGATGAAAAAGCTAACTAGGGGCCAAGGTTGTAGCTCAGTGGTAGAGTGCTTGCCTAGTAAGCATGAGGCTCTGGATTTGATCCCTGGCACCATATAAACATAAACAAATAAATGTATTGTGTCCATCTATGACTAAAAACATATTTTTTTAAAAAAAAAGCTAGCTAAAGCACTTTATAAGTTTGACACCAAAATGACATAACATTAGTCTGAGAGGTATAATGCCCAAGAAGCACAATTTGGACATAGGCAGACAGGAGGCAGGGGAACAGCTCCAAGGTAGCAGACTAAGGTATACAGTAATATTTCTAGAGTCATATGGTCTTGGTGGGAAAAAGTCAGTTTGGAGAAAACCCAATGCTCAAAGCTAGGCAGCAAGTAGTAGGCTTCCCTTTCCCAAGGCATGTTCAGAATGTCTGTCACATAAAAATCTCACCAATAGTCTTTCTATGTATACCTAAATGACAGTATCCAATATCATTCTCAAGAGCTACTATTGAATTAGATAAGTTTTGCTACAGTGCTAGGTTGGAGTCTGTTGGTTCACGCAGGCTAATATGAAGATGGTTGATGGCTAATTTGATAAACTGGGTTTGTCAAACTTCTCTTGCCCATTTATTATAATGCACCTCTGCCCACTCTTTCTTTCTGTTTCCACAATAATCTTCCTAAATATAAATCTAACAATATCGCTCCTTAATATCATTGTTTAAAAAACCCTCAGTGTGTACCATTGCCATGGAGTTAATCCCAGAAATCTAGGTAACATATAATAAGGCCCTTTCCCTATTTACTTTCCAGCCTCCTCTCTAGCTATCTTCCCATTCCTTTCCTCTCATCACAGGAAACTTTCCACTCTCCAAATCCATGCTCCTCCCTACCTCTCCCTCCATTCCTTGGCTTTTACTGTTTTCTGTGCCTAGAACATTTTATACCTCTCAAGGACAGATTTAAATTTTGTTTGTAGGTAGTGTTGCCCAAACTTTAAGCTTTCTTTGAGCAATTTGTTCATATTCTCTTTTTGACCATTATATAACCCTAAAAATGTGAATTATATATTCATAATTGTCTCCTTTACTAATTGGTGACCTCATTAGAGGCAGGGAATCTATGTCTTGTCTTGTCATCACCAGTTCTCAGTACTTCATGGTACCCAGAACACAGTATATTTTCAATTTTTTGTTGTTGAACAAATAAATGAATATATATTGTGTTATATAGGATTATGTTTAATTCAATAAAATAGCAACTCTAAATACTTAACTCAAAAAGGATAGAAGTCAAGTATGGTAGCACATACCTTTAATCCCAGTGACTCAAGAGGCTGAGGAGGATTGCAATTTTGAGGTCAGCCTTAGCAACCAAGTGAGGTCTTAAGAAACCTAGAGAGACCCTGTCTGAAATAAAAAATAAAAAGGGTGGGGGTGTGACTCATTATTTAAGTGTCTCTGGCTTTAATCTCTAGTACCAAAAAAAAAAAAAAGGATTTTTTTTTCAACACAGAGATTAAGAAAGAATTTAGGCTATTTAGTTGCTCAATGTTGACATCAGTGTGACAAGAGAAATTCTGATATCCATCTATTAATTTTAATTATGCCTGCCAAATTCATATGTTGAAACCCCAGCCCCCAATGTGATTGTGCTTGGAAATAGAACTTTATGGAGGTAATTATGGTAGCATGAGGTCATAAGAGTGGAGCTACACTATGAACTGCAGGTCTGTTTTCCCTAAAATTTATATACTGATGCTTTTAATTGTAAATTAAATGATAGGGCCTTTGGTAGGTAACTAAGTCTTGAGATTGGAACCATGAACTGGATTAGTGGCCTTATAAGAAGACAGGTGACAGTGTATTTCTTCTTAAGAAACTAAGAAGAGGGACCTTACCAGACACCAAACCTGCTAGAACCTTTATCTTGGACTTTTGGCCTCCAGACCTTTGAGAAAGTAATACATGTTATTTAAGCCAGTCTATGATTTTTTTTGTGGGAGTCAAACTAAGACAACCCTGATGTTGTAGAATAAATGTCCTTATAAAAGGAGACACCAGAAAGTCCTTTTTCTCTCTCTCTTTTCATGCTCCTCTCCTGAAACAGATGAAGAAGTCACATGAGCACACAATGAGATGGCAAATATCTGCAAGCCAAGAGAGGCTTCAGTGGAATTGACCATCTTGATACCCTGATCTCAGACTTCCATCCTCCAGGACTATGAGGAAATAAGAATCTGTTGTCTAAGCATCTAATTTGGTATCTTGTTATGGCAACCTGAGCTGACACCACTCTTGGCTTCAAGTTCTCCCTCTGGTATAAAATGACTGTTGGAACAACATTGGTGACACCTGAGCTTCAGCAAAGGTAGGAAGAAGGAAGAAAGATTGCAATAACTTCTCTCTCCTATATAAGTCAGATTTCTCAGTTATCCACCTAAGTATTTCTGCCATCCCTGGCTTCAAGTAAGGCTAGTAAAGGTAGTTTGTAAACTGGTTACATTGCCACCTAAAATAAAATTATTTTCTATTTGTGAGGAATATGGTAAAAATGGAATTTGTCTTCTTCTAGTAGTTCCTACTGCAATGTCTTCATGATCTGTGATGACAGTTGTGATTTTTGGATGGAAAGTCTGTTCTGGCTGAATGAGGTGGTAATCTGTGCTACACTGAATTCATAAACTGAGTTGTCACTTGGTAATATAGACAAGGACCCAGACAAAAAATGTTGAAGTACAGAATGTTTTAAATGCTACTATAATTTGATTAAAGAATTGGATGGAACAATATTTTATAACGTTCCTGGGAAAGTATTCAGAGCATTTTTCCTTTGTCTCCCAGGCAAGACAATATTAACTAGATATTCCTATTGAAGATGAAAATCTCTGTGTACCTCTCATTTCAGAAAAGTTGACTGTTCTACACTTACCATAATCCATTTAGGTAAATCAAATCAGACTATAGTACTACATCTCAAAGTGAGGTAGATTAAAAGATATCATCTTCTGAGAGGATGGGGCAGAATAGAAAAATCAATTTTCTGAACTGGAGATGTACAGGATAGACCTGTGCACTCTAGTATTTGCCTATAGCAGTTTTATGGGTTTGAGTCCACAAAACTTTTTAAAACTAACTGGGAAAGTCCTGAAATGTTGTCACCATCCTGGAATTCCTAGTTAACCACAAAGATCTAGAGTGCTTTCCATGTTTAAACAGGAGTGGATATCCATCACTTTTTAGTGTGACTTGGATAGATTTGAATGGAGAAACCTATTCCCTGTTATTCCCCGTTGACTGGCTGTCATGTCATTAACTTTGCAGCACTGTTACAGTTATTCAATTAATGAATGCATTTCCACATGTTACACAACCAAATTTTAGGAGCTGCTTCTGTTATTTTTCTATCACCATATGAAAGGTGAAAGGAAATAATATTCATCAATGTGTCTCACTAATAGGTCTAAGACCCTTTTTTCCCATCAAAATTGATTGGTATTTTCTCACTAGAAAGCTTATTTCATATGATAAGCATCTCCTTTTAGAATGTAACCACCTGGGAACTTAATCCTGGAATTAAGAATTTTTCGCCAAGAACACCCAAAGTATTAGTGACTATGATGGTTAATTTTACGTGTCAAGTTAACTGGGCTAAGGAAGACCTAGATATCTGGTAAAACATTATTTCTAGGTGTGTCTGTGAGGATGTTTCCAGAAGAGGTTAGTATTTAAGTCAGAAAACTGGGTAAAGAACATAACCCTCAACCATGCTGTAGTATCATCCAATCTACTGAGGGCTTGAATAGAATGAAAAGGCAGAGAATACAAATTCACTCTGTGTATGAGCTGAGACATCAATATTCTCCTGTCCTTGGACATGTGCATTTCTAGTTCTTGGGATTTTGGACTCAGACTGGAACTTATATCGTTGGTCTCTGTTATGGTGTGAATCTGGACTGTCTCCCAAAGTCTCATGTTTTGAAGACTTGGTCCCCAAATTTGGGGTAAATAATTGGATCATGAGGATTCTTGCTTTATCAGTGGATTAATCCATTGAGGGATCAAAAATTTAATGGCATTTTTGGAAGGTGGTAGAAACTGTGGGAGGTAGGGTCTAGTTGGAGAAAGTGGGTAACTGGAGACTTGCTAGGGAAGGGTATATATCTTGTTCCTGGCCCCTTCCTTACTCTTTCTTTCTGTTGTCAGATGCTGTAAGCTGAATAGCTTTCCTTTACCATGCCCTTCTGCCATGATGTTTGCCTCAGCTCAGGCCAAAAATAATAATTAGATGACCATAGGCTAAAATCTCTGAAACTTTAAGTCAAAGTAAACCTCTCTTCCTTTCAATTGTTCATATCAGGTATCTGGGTCACATCAATGAAAAGCTGACTGACAGCCCCTTTGGATCTCACCTGTCTTTCCTTGGCCTCTTGCTTGCAAATGGCAGATCATAGGACTTCTTTGCTTCCATAATCATGTAAATAAATAATTCATAATCTCTTCCTATATATGTACACTTACATATATGTGTGTGTATAGATATATCTATATCTATATCTATATCTATATCTATATCTATATCTATATAGTATATATAACATATATACTATTATGTTTTTTGGGGGGAGAACCCTCACTATTTTAAGTGGTTGAACAGATACTGTGACTCATGTTGTACACCCATCTATTACATGTCTTCATTTAAAAGGTATGACTTATTGAAAATTAACTATGTGCCAAACCTTGTGCTCTTCAATGCATATCCAAATGCTTTATGCCCCTCATGTACACAGAGAATTTTGCAAGTAGCCTAACTAGGTAAGTGGTAACTTGTATGAATTTTGCCTGATCTCTGAGTCTATACTCTTAGCAATATACCAAACTCTGTAAGAGAAAGAGGATGCAACTTGTAGTAATTAGGAGCTTGGACTCTGGATATGAGTTAAAATTCTGAATCAATCTCCTACTATATCTGCAACAATGAAGATGTTATTTGAACTGTGCATATCAATATCTTTCTTTACTAAAAATGATGATAATAACAACAACAACAACAACAACAACAACAACAACATCTTGTTGGAGTGAATAGCAAATGAGAGATTATATTCCAGGGCTCTCCAAGGAATTCTTCAGATCATTTTCCACAATGACTTTGTGCCATGGCCACAACTATTTTTTATTTGGAAAGATATTTGCTGAATTCATTTAAAATAGAGCTAATAATCAATATTAATTTACTATGCTATTTAAGCAGAAGGATTTTGAAAACTGTGAAACTGTTAGAGTCTGTAAACAAGTCAAAATAACACCTGGCATTTTGCCAGGGGAATGTTAGAGTTCGTAAACAAGTCTGGATGGTGCCTGGCAAAATGCCAGAGGGAGTGGTTTGAGAAGTAACAAAAGCAAGCCATTAAGTGTGGAGATTCCTTATTGGTTGACTGATGTATCTAGTTTATGCTAATTAGATAAGCTGTGTGGAATGTATAAATACTGCTCCTGTCCTGCAATAAACGGCTCCTACTCCTGCTGTATCAACGTTCACAAGTTGTTCGTCAGCCCCCCTGATTATTCTGCTGCAGCCGGACTGCGGCATGAAACTTTAGCTGTTTTTCAAGAAATAGAAGTTTATATTTCCAGTGAAATCTGAACCAAAAGCCAATATATAATCTAGATGAAAGTATCCTAATTAGGATACTTCTTAGGGTTTGGTATCTGGCTATGGGAGGTGTTGCCTTTGCCTGTGTGAGGGAAGTTCATGGTTGGGATAAAAATAGTGAGCTCAGCCAGGATGTGCTGGGCTTGAGGTGGTTGGGGGGCTTCGGGTAGAGAGAGATCAGGCAGGCATAAACAGTGGCCTGAGATCCGAACAGATTGCAGAGCTGAAGACACGGATATGGAAATCATCAGTTTGGGATGGCTACAGAAGCCAGGTGTTTAGAATCAGTATGTACTATGAAGAAAGGACCAGGGACATAATCTTTGTGAAAACATTTCCATTAAAGACTGGGTAGAAAGAAGGAGTCTGCAAAGGAAGAAAGGGTATAAAGGAGAGGACAAGAATAGGGAAGGGAGCTGCAGAAGCTATTCAGAAGATGCAAATTATGTTCTCCCTGACACCATGTTAAGGGAACCTGCCTCCACCCTTCAATCATAATCCATGTCTGCTCCCTTAAAAATCTCATAAACTCTTGCCTACAGCTGATTGGTAACCAGAACTCAATACAAGACCTAAGCAGGGTCCAATGAATTCCTGCTCTTTATTGGGTGTAAACTTAATGGGGAAACTCTAGTTCCAGGTCGGGACAGCCATGCAATGTGGAAGCAGAGAAAGTCAGTCTCCAGAGAGATGACTGAAACAAATTTATGAAGAAGTGATGAGAGACTCGTTGGGTTTTGGGTGCTTGATAAAGGAACATAGATTGCAGTTTGTTACTCTCTGTTCCAGTGCCTCAGAGGTCCATAGAGGACCTACTTATGGGCTCTTCCGTGTAGGCTGCCTTGAATTGTTTGTTCTCAGCAGCTGGTGATTCTACACTGAGGCAGAAGTCAAGGGAGAAATGCATTTTTAAGGAGACTGTAGTTAGTAGTATTTAGTGCTGCAGCAAGGTAAGTGCTCAGACCAAAACATAAGCATCCCTTTGGAGTAGCAATAAGGACATATTGCAAAATATTGCTAGCAATAGAGATTTATGTGGCAGCTGGAAGAATGAAATTGAGGAAATCTGGCTTCTGGGAGAAGAGTGAGGATTAGGAAGGCACAAAGATGCAGTTCAAAAAAAGTAATATTAAGAAAAATTTGCTGGGAGCAAAGAGCCAATACAAAGGGAATATTTGCAGAAGCAATGTTTTTTCAAAGTGGAGGGTAGGGCTATTTTGTACTCTATGAAATACAAAATGATTCTCTAAGGTACAAGAAGGATGTTAGAACTTCTATTTACAGTTTTTCTCACTTTAAATTATATCTTAATGTAGTTTTATAATGCATGTATGTTGTGTAAGTATTACAATTGTGTAATTTATAAATAAATACACATATATCATGGATGTGTGTTAAAATAATTTATTGATAAGAGTAAGTGATCACAAACGTTTGAGGCCACAGTTCTAAAGTGCTAACGTATCAAGGGAGCAATATGCTCATCCTCTAAAAGCCAACATTACAATAAGCATCATAGAATCCACCACATGAAAGCAGAATGTTTTGGCAAAGTAAAAATAAAACAGTGGAAACTGGTGTACCCTAATGTGAAAGAAGCTTTACTTTTTTTTAAAAAAATCTCATTTTATTTGTGCTTTCCTGAAACCTTTATTTCTTTCTTAATGAGGTGAACTTTATGAAGCTGGGAACAGTGGAACTCAATAAATATTTTATTTGATTGCTTTTCCAGACCAAAGATTCTTGGTCATCAATGACCAATCATAGCATATAAAAACTTCAGGTATGAAATAAAACATTTCTGTAAAGAAGAATCTACCTTTTTTTCCCCTCCTTAACCCAGTGGTCTTTAGATGTTCTAATGTTTCATTTCTAATAAGCCACATGCACACAAAATCTTTTAAAAAGTCTTCTGATTACTAAGGCTAAAGCACTCATGCTTTCTTTTTGTTTTCCCCTCTCTCATATTTAATGTAGGTAAACAATACAGAAGACAGAAAGCATCTTGTTCTAAACATTGAAAAACTCTTGCTGTTGTTACAGCTTAATAATAATGAAGATGATATTAGCATTAATCAATTGAATAGCAACAAATTCATCTTCGCATGCTGTCCATCTATAGGCTTCTAGAAGACAGAATTTATAGCTCATGTGAAAGGTTAAGAGTTTTCTCTTTGTTTTCTAATTGAAGTGAGAGTGGGATTATTCAGTAAAAAAGAGAGGAGACACAGCTCTTTGCCTTGATGGTATGTGTGAGAAGTGTACTTTGTTAGCAAGGAAAGGCCCATTTTCTAAACGTTCCTCTGTGAAGGCCAAGCCAGGGTCCTGGGGAGTGCGTGGGATGGGAAGAAATGATCAGGAGAACTGAGCTGAGAGTGGAAGCACAGGTAGAAAACCGGGGCCTACAAAAATGGCTATACAATCATCTACACTGGATTCTTCATGAATTAAAGGTGAATCATCAGGAAAAGGTTAAAATAAGCTTTGCATTCACATCATCTTTTGGATTCTGTGTGTGTGAACAGCTCCATGCCAAGAATTTCTTTCTGGTCAAAAACTTCCTAGAGGCTATGTTTTAACTGAAGAGTTAAACAGAAATGCATTGCCAGATTTCCATGTAGTTATAGTATTTGCCTATTATTAATTTTCAGGGTTAAAGTGGCAAATTCTACTCACCAAAGATATCACCTTTTACTCCAGCAATTACTACTGCATCCAGAAACGTCCCATCAGTCAAAATCTGACCTTTCCAGTGAGACATAATCAAGTCTAATCTAAAAACCTATAATTGAATTTGTACTGAATGTTCATATCATTTTTATACTGTACTAATTTTTAGTTGAAATTTTTATTTCTTTTTTTATTTCCTCACTGTATTATTAAAAAATTTATGTACAGTGTTGACTTAGATTCAAGTAACTTTGCCCCATTTTGGCAGACATATAAGCCCAAGTATAGTAATTTCCAGATACTATTTTTTTCCTAAGCAAAATCTAGATAAGGGGCCAAATGATAACTAGAAGTATGATACTGAAATAATTTATGATAAGCCAACAGACATATTTTATATATTTGTAGGTTTGTAGTTTTCAACAAACTAATCTAAGCATACTTAAGAGATAAAAACATGATTTATGTATAAAAGAGTTACGTAGGAAATAAAAAGTAATATCTTTTCCTCACCCATTGCAAGTACCACAGCTGATACTCTTACAACAAAAGACAGATTAACAAGAGGAAAGAATTAAACATTTACTTGACCAATTTTAAGTGACACAGGAGTCTTCATAAGTTAAGACCCAAAGACCAGGGAAAGTTGTGTATTCTTAGTTAACTCTGGTGAAGGAAGTGTTTAGCTGTGGCAACATGAATGGACAAAACGGGTATGACCTAATAACAATAAGTGTGGGGAGGAGTTAGAAAGCTTATTTGTTCAGATTATTTCCTGTATCACTGTATAGCAGTCCTTCCTCCTCAGGTGTGGGATAGGACACCTGTCATATGAGAGTCTCTTGACTTACTTTTAGGGAAAGTAGATCAGAGAATTCTTTGGTGGACAGATCTTACACATTCAGTCATATGGTCAGAGAGTGACATCCAAGGTGCCACATTTTAGAGTAGGATATCCTGCACTGTCAGTTAAGTTTATATGTCAAGTTGACTGGGCCATGTTGCCCAATTTCTTGGTCAAATAGCAGTTTAAATGTTGCTATGAAGATGTATTTTAGATGTGATTAACATTTAAATCAATAAGTACCCTTAGAGTGATAGCTTATACTTCACAATGTGAATGAGCCTAATCTAATCAGTTGACGGTCTTAAAGACCTTCAAAGAGGAAGGAATTCTGCTTCCAGACTGTCTCTGAATCAGGACTCTGACTTCAACTCCTGCCAGAATTTCCAAGCAGCTGATCTATCCTGCAGATTTCAGACTTGCCATATTTTCTCCTTTATGTAGGACTATGTATGTGTTTACATTCTACTAAAACTCTTTCCTTGGTGAATCCTAATACAGGTAAATGGAGTTTCCTTTTCTTTCTCAAATTAATTGAATTAATTATATTAATTTTATTTTGAAAATAAATCCTTTTAAACGTATGTATTTCTATATCACACATTTTTTTGGAGGGAGGAATATAGCTCAGTTGGTAGAGTGCTTGCCTCATATATACA
>NW_025999968.1:19870703-19883673 GCF_001458135.2 Marmota marmota marmota | reverse complement strand
AGCTAGGCTGGAATTATGAAATACCAAAAGGTTGAGTAAGTCAAAGTGCTTCATTTACATAGTTGCTTTCCAGATACTGCCTGAACTGCAGAATTGACTCTGTGGCTTATTTAGACAGCTTTTTTATTGCTCTGACCAAAAAGACCTGACAAGAAAAATTTTAGAGGAGGAAAAGTTTATTTGGCACTCATGGTTTCAGAGGTCTCAGTCTGTAGATGGCTGACTCGATTGCTCTGGGCCCAAGGTGAAGCAGCACACCATGGACAAAGGAGTGGAGGAGGAAAACAGCTCAGGACATGAGAATGAGGGAGCAGAGAGAGATGAAGCTCGGCTCACCAGGATCAAAATATATACGCTAAAGGACACCCCCTGCAATTTTCCTCCTGTAGCCACATCCTACCTGCCCATAGTTACCACTCAGTTAATTCATTCAAGTGGATTAATGCACTGTAGGTTTAGGCTCTCATAAACCTAATCATTGCACCTCCAAACTTTCTTGCATTGTCTTTCACATGAGCTTTTAAGGGATACCCCATATCTAAACTGTAACAGAGCAGAGTTTCCTTTCTTGGGATTGTCCTTTACCCTTGCTTTGAAAGTCTGAACTCTTCTGTCCTGATGCTCAGAGAGCATCATATTGATCCACTATATTGAAATACTTACATCTGCAACAAGTCTGTTGCAGAAGAAGCTGGGAAAAAAATAGTACTGGCTTGATTTTAGAGTTCATTTTTTTCCCTTGGAACAAATACAATTCTGGAACAAATATAAACTGCAATTTAAGAAGAAAGTTATTCAGGTATGGGGGATAAGCCATGGACCTCCTCTGACTAGCGGCAGGTATTTATTTCTCCATTTAGCTTTTTGTTCACACAATTGTCCCCTTGTGTTCAGGGCCACAGTGGGAAAGATGCAAGTTGATTGTACTGGTATATTAGGATGTGTACATGAGACGCATATTTTGTCCCAGTCAGGTCTCATGCATTTGCCATTTTAAATGAATTCTTTATCTTCCTAAAAGACACAATGAAATTACTCTAACAATTTAAGTTGTGCTAAGTTTTTCACAACTTTGCTTCATATTCCTTTTAGAAAGGAATCTTACTTTTTGCTGGGCCAAGAAATAAAAATAATCTATGCTTCATTTTGTCAGATCTAAGCTGGACTAACAAACCTGGGTGGGTGTGTTTAAGTTGTCAAAAAGAAAATAAAAGACATAAATAAAAAATACCTCAGGCCATCAGACTAAACATTTATATATCCTCTATCTGGACTTGACTTTGACCAGAGTGTTCTTAAATCTCTGGCAATACATGGCAGATGGCAGTCATTGGTCCTAAGGACTGCAGGCTTCCCATCCAGAGACCTAGGTGGTCATAGGCAGCTGACTCTTATTGTCAAGATTCAGAGAGTCTGAATAAACATCAACGTTTTCATAAGGAAGCTGAGGAATTCCACATACACCAACCTGGGGAGAGAAAAGCTCTGGAAAGGAAGTGGTAGCAGACGCTCCCACACCTCTTGGACAGACATTCACATTTCCTACTGGGGCATCCACTTGTCCCAAATGTGAGAACTGAACAAACATCACGTTCGCAGTCTAGTTCAGCAAAGGCACATTTTGATTCCAAAAGTTTAGCAAGCTGACCAAAGGAGTCTACCTCTGAAAATTCTTGGCTTCTTCCCCCAATCAGAAACAAGAATGGCAAGAACTATATATATTTTGTAATCTTCAAGAAAGAGAACTTTGCTAAGATGGAAACTCTACATTCTAGACACATCTGACTTCTAAGAAGACCACAGGTGGTTTAAAAAAATTGCAGTAAAGTCAAACACATAGAGAAAGGACGTGGATATTTTTGAATACAGTTATGTGAGGTTTTGAAAGGAAGAGAATACATGTTTATAAGAAATTGAGACCAGAGTATTTTTCAAATTTTCTTTTTTTCTAGGTTAATTATTGTATCTCTATACAAATTCATTAGATGAAGAACTATCTTATTTAAATGTGGTAGAGGATTCGGCTTAAAAATTGTTAATATTGGAAATGGAGTTTATTCTTTTTGGAAGTCAAGGCTCTGTTGCTCTTATGCTGGTCGCCAGTAGGTTTCAGAACCAAATTTCCTTATGCTCTTTTTTCCACAATAGTGGGATGCTTGTTAAGGGCCCAGTCACCATCCCTGAAATGAGTCTTTTAAAATATTGCTACAATAAGCTGGGTGGGGTGGCCACCCCTGTAACCCCAGCTACAGGGGAAGCTAAGGCAGGAGGATCACAAACTAAAGACGGGTCTGGGCAATTTAGCAAGACCCTGTCTAAAAAAAAAAAAAAAGAAAAGAAAAGAAAGAAAGAAAAAGAAAAAAAAAAGAAAGAAAGAAAGAAAAGAAAAAGGTGGAGGGTAGGGTTGTAGCTCAGTGGTAAAGTGTCCCTGGGTTCAAACCTCAATATTGAAAATAAAAAAAAATAGTGATAGTGTATGTTTTCAGATTTTTAGTGCAAAGTATTTTAAAGGTTACATTTGAATTTAAATTTATTAAAATTGAATCTTTTTCACAAATTAGTTACAAATAATTTACATGGAAAGTATTTTCCTTAGAAATGCCATTCACTTAACATTTGTTGAGTTGTTTAACATATTCAAAAGTATTTTAAATCTTTAGTCCATGACTATGGGGAAAAAAAAGTTTTGTTTCTCCAGAATTTTCAGGCATCTGAAAGTAGGTAGAGAAATCTAAAAATGAAGAAGAGAAACATAGCTAGGCTTGAAAAGCAGCAAATCTCAGGTGCCAAATGAAATCAATGTTTCTTTGATAGACAACTGGGAGAAAGAAGATGCTTATATCTTGTTCATTGTTGCCGAAAATGTATCTTTTTCATTTAAATTAGGATCAGATTTTATAAATAATAGAACAGCTAATCTGGTTACATTCTAGCCTAAACAGTCAGACAGGATTTGGTTTTCGTTTCTCCTTTTGATGTCTGCATTCTGCCAGTCTATCAATTAATCCCTTCCAATCTAATTGAAGTGCAGATTTGTGGCAGAAGAGCAGTTAGAATAAAAGAGGTTAATAAAACTCCAGAAATGCTTCTTAAGACTCAAAATTTATGATCTACACATTCAGTAATTGACACTGAAGTCATCTGTACAGTTTATGAATTCAGTAGACCCTGGCTGTTGGTTTTGTTCATCTCCACACTGAGTATGACCTCTTAACTTCAGAATTCTTGCTAGCACTACACTATACGGCTGAGCCAGCCAGTATATTGAAAATGGGGCCCTTCTATACTTGGATTGAATGAATTTAGAACTGCCAACCATTGTCAGTTAGTAGCTAAATTTCAGAGATCTTGGCATTGAGGGTTTAAAACTATGTGTTGGCTAGTCCCAAAAGAATTACTTTACTTTCAGAGTACTTTGAAAACATACAGAGTCATAGAGCAAGGCCAAATGTGTGTTTGGCACAGGTTTATCTACCATATTCATTTGTATATTTTCATGGAACCTATCAGTATGTCTAAGCTTTTATACAGAAATATAATATCCTTAAATGGAAGTGATTGGAAGAAAATCAAGTTCTTCTGTACACTAGGACTATGATAATAAAATGCATAAAAGGGTCAGGGGTTAGCCAAACTTGCATAATTATTGAATGACTTTTGCTTTGTTTATCTTTTATACTTTACACGTAGGAATTATCCATTTCTAAACCAAATAGTAGCAAGCGAGGGATGCTTGTTCCAATTCACACTCACGAGCACAAACACACACACACACATACACATACAAACTCACACACATGTGTGATGGCAGCATAGTGTTATATAAAGGAAATCAGAACCAGAAATCCAGGAAACCTAGTCTAGCCCAGTTCTACAAACTCATTGTGTAACAATAGACATGGCATAATTAATGTGGGTCTCAGTCTTCTTATTTGCAGATCAAAGTTTGACTTTCTCTAGGATATATCCCAATGTATAGTTCTTAATTTGAAGAAAATGCTAAAAGGAAAATGAAAAGGGAGAAACTATAATTAATAATGAGATGACTTTCCAGATTTTGCATCTCCCAAATGAAAACCATTTTCATCAGTAACACAGTTTTCACTCAAGCTCAGCATTCCTCTGGCTGGGTCAGGAACCAAAAAGAATGGCAGGAACTAGCTAGATTCTAGACTCAGGTACCTTAAATAAGCATGCTTTTGACACAAAACAAGTTTTAGGAACAGAGATTCTGACTCAATCCTAGGACTTTAATCTCTTCTCAGTCTTGATGACAGAAGCTTGATCCAACTTATTAACTTTGCACAGGTCACTAACTCTTGCTCTGTTCCCCCTTTATAAGATAAGGTGCTGTCTAAAGTCCTATACTGTTCTGCTATTCTATAGATCTATCTAAAGATCTATTTGGGTCCGAGGATAAAACCAAAGATCAATTTATCTCTAAATGTGTACTCTTTGCAAAATTAATCACATGCACTACTTATTGTCATTATATAAATGTTGTCAATGTTTTTTAACATGTGTAAATCAGCCCCCATCTTTGTATTTCTTCTAGCCTTTTAAGCCATGCTCACTGGTTTAGGAATTCCTTGTACATTACTTGCTTCTCAGATGTATTAGGCCTCCCTTAAACCCAGAAAAATATTTGTTTTTAAGTACTCTTTGTATTCTTCTGGTTACATTAAAGAATTTTGTTTGTAAGAAAAGACAAAGTTCTCTGTATCAAGTAGTAAAAACCATAAAGTTAATCTGTATTAGTTTGTTAAAGCCACTATAACCAAGTACCACTAAACTGGGTGGTAATGGGACAATGGGAATCTACTGTCTTAGTGTTTTAGAGGTTAAAAATCTGAAGGTGTGAGCAAGGTTGGTTCCTTCTGGGGGCTGTGAGGATCACCTGTTTCATGCCTTCTGTTTACTTTCTGGTGGTTGTAGGCAACCTGGTGTTCCTTCGTTTATAGAAGTATTATGCTGCTTCTGTGTCCATTTGTCCTTGGTGATTTTCCTACCCTTTGTCATTCTGTTTGTCTGTCCTTTAGAATAGATGTGAAATTTAAAATTAAATTTCTCTCACAGCCTTTACTTCTTTAGGGAACATCTCTGGTTCCTTTTACCTATCAGTGCAGAATGGTCTGTATAGCTTCTCAGCTAATCACTCTCTGACATGCTCCCAGAATAACAAAGATTAGATTTTAAAAATTTTCTTTTAATTTTTCATTTCCAACAAAATTCAGACACTTTTCAGAAGATGACATACAATCAATCAACAAATGTATGAAAAAATGTTCAAAATCTCTAGCAATTAGAGAAATGCAAATCAAAACTACTCTTAAGATTTCATCTCACTCCAGCTATTATGAATACAAACAACAATAAGTGTTGGCGAGGATGTGGGGGAAAAGGGCACACTCATACACTGCTGGTGGGACTGCAAATTGGTGCAGCCAATATGAAAAGCAGTATGGAGATTTCTTGGAAAACTGGGAATGGAAACACCATTCGACCCAGCTATCCCTCTCCTCAGTCCTCAGTCTATAGCCAAAGGATTTAAAAGCAGCATACTACAGGGACACAGCCACATGAATGTTTATAGCAGCACAATTCACAATTGCTAAACTGTGGAACCAACCTAGATACCCTTTAATTAATGAATGGATAGAAAACAAATGTGACATATATATACAATGGAATATTACTCAGCAATAAAAGAGAATAAAATCATGGCATTTGCAGGTAAATGGATGGAGTTAGAGAAGGTAATGCTATGTGAAGTTAGCCAATCCCCCCAAACCAAATGTTTTCTCTGATATAAGGAGGCTGATTCATAGTGGGGTAGGGAGGGAGATCATGGGAGGAATAGACAAACTCTAGATAGGGCAGAGGGGTGGGAGGGGATGGGAGGGGGCATGGGGTTAGAAATGATGGTGGAATGTGATGGACATTATTATCCACAGTACATGTATAAAGACATGAATTGGTGTTAATATACTTTGTATACAACCAGAGATATGAAAAATTGTGCTCTATATGTGTAGTAAGAATTGTAATTCATTCTGCTGTCATATATAAATAAAATATTAATAAAAAATTCTTTACTTTCTTAACAGAGTAAGCATTTTAGTAAGCTCCTCATTTCTGTGACCTATGATTTCTTTCTTTTTTTTTTTTCTGGGTCCAAGGAAAACTTGGAGGCCTGCTTAACTCTTCTCTTCTTCTATCTTCAACACCTCACTCTCAGTAGTCACTATAATTTGTTCCTTTGATGTATCTCTCTTTTCTGCTGTACCTAGAAGAAATTGTGGGCATCTATTTTAAATACTTTACTTGGAGAAAAATATTCTTATTTTTGCTATTCACAGAGATATCTAGGACCATTCTTTGTAATGGAGGAAAGCAAGAGATAGGACCTAAGATTTATCAAATACCAGGCCCTTTGCTAGACATTCTACATAGATTATTCTTTTTGAATCTTATGATGACCCTGAGGTATTTTTACCTAAGTTTATGAACTAACTGGAGATGAGCTGAAGAATTTACTACTGATCATAAACATTAACCAAGGAGAGAGGATCTCTGGCATTCTTTACATTTAAGGAAGAATTGCTGACTTTAAATAACATTGTGAGTGATAATAAAAACGGTGATATAAGGTTTATTGACCACTTACTTTCTATACTAGGCAATGGATCACAAGTGCTTTCTATTTTATGCCATTTTATACTCACAATGTCACTTACAGGGAAGTGCAAACCCTTTTTTCTGAGGTTTAGGGAGGTAAAATAACTGGCTCCATGTTTCATAGGTTGGAGTTAGTAAAAACCTATATTGGAACTCTGCATGAGTTCAGACCCTTCACTTTTCACCACAGCCCTGTATTTGATAGTAAAAACATCACACATTATTTTAAAAACAGGCATCTTTTGCAAAACAGCCCCAGCACTAGTAATTAAGACTGCCACATATATACACTATACATCTCCACAAAAACTTTAGCTGGGCACAAAGCTTATGCTCAGTACACAGAGAAAGTTGAGAAAGTTGCTCTATAATTAAAAGCTGTTTCCTTGAAAGAAGCCATATGAATGTGTTTCTTAAACTTATAATAAACACTCAAATGGACACAGAGTTAAGACACCTATGTTCTAGTCCTCTTTGGATACTCCATCTAGTCTTCTAGGATACTCCATCACTCACCTATAAATTTAAAAGCTTGGTTTTAGAATTGTTTTAATGGTTAGAGATTAAAATGGTTTAAAAATGTACAACCCACATCTTGTAGTTCTAATTGTGTTTTAATTATGTTGGAAAATACTTTCAGTTCTAGCTAACACCAAAGAATATGTGGAATGTCAACTTCAGCATAGCAATTTTATTCCATGGCATTTAGGAATGCAAATAATGTGCACTCAGGTTTCAGCTGACCTAAATATTTGGTGTCTGTGTCTGTGTGTGTGTGTGTGTGTCTGTGCGTATGCATGTGTTCAATATCAGTGGTTAGATCTAATATAATCCCCGAGGTGAAGGGAATACACCTCAGGAATACATGTGCTAGGTGTTCATCCATATTAACTACAAAATCATTTGGTAGAATATATTATCTTCATTGATGTCTCTGATTTTTCTTTAACATTTAATTTCCAAGTCCTTAAATTCAAGCCATTGTGGCTCAGTGGCGAAGTGCTTGCCTTGCATGTGTGGGCACTGTGTTTGATCCTCAGTACCATATGAAAATAGGTAAACAAAATGGGGATATTGTGTCCATGGATAACTGGGAAAATATGTATATATATTTTAAGCACAGTTAGTACTTTATGGGCACTAAAATTAGCAGTAGTAAACTATAGTACATTAGTTATATACTGGACATTCCAACAAGTGCCTCCTTTAGGTATGGTATGATATTTATAGATACACTTTATTCAATATTTAGCATTTTTTTCAGACTGTGTAAAAAAGGTATTTGCTCTAATCCTATACTAATCCCCTGAGGTAGATGATATTAACCACTCCATTTTACAGATAAAGGAATGGAGACAGGCCATGTAATTGCTCAAAGGCATCCAGCAACCCTGCATTTGAACCCATATAGTCTGATGCCAAAGCTAAACCTCTGCAAGAGAAATACGAACAACTTTCCACTCAATAATTTTTAATGTAGAAAATTATTTATTAGAATTTCTAGACTTCAAAAATAAGAGGTAAATCAGTCCTGAAATGCTACTTTATTAAAGCAAAATTTCCATGAGTTATTCTCTTAAGCTTTAGCTCTTATCAAACTCTACTTAATTTTCAGATTTAATCTTGACCTTCATAGAACACTACCTTTGAATATAACCTAATCTCCTGATTTAGAATATTTTTAGATACCGTACTTCCTTAGCTTATCTAGGTATAAACATTTTTACACATTTTTATATGCTCAAAGTTTTTAATGTTGCTGAGGGATGAATCTTAATTGTGAGATGCATAAGAAAATAATTTTAAAAAATCTGAATTCTCCCTGCTTTTAACTGATGCTATTATGAGGTTGTGTGAGAAAAGAAGCATTCTTATTTCAGTGTGTTCTATAGGAATTAAGATGCAAATGGTTTATTTGGGGGACTAACAAAAAGTTAAAGCAGGATTAGTATATATCCATCCCAGCTATGCCTCTAAATCAAAATTCAATAGGTAGATAATCTTGTGGTTCTGTACTTTACAAAAGTATTCAAATTATTGATGTAAAATAATAGATTTGAAGTTGACAGTAGAAGATCAACTATAGTTTTTTTTTTTTTTTTTTTTGCCATTCTGTACACTCTCCATATTCAACTGAAAGGACAAATAATCTATAAAACTATGTCTCATTTTATTTCCAAATATGAATCATTCCATTCAGTGGTCTTCTCCTGTGAATAATCTGTTCTTGGCCTTTGTCCAGCTTTCAATCTAAATTTTTTTTCTCATTACTTTGTAAGAGTTTTTTTTATGTATTTTGTATTTCATTGTTGGTTCTAACAATTATAAATATTTTATCCCAACCTGTGATTTGGCATTTCACTTTATGGTGTCTTTTGTCAAATAAAAAATAATAATCTCAGTAGTTAAGTGCATCAATAATTAACTTCATGTTTTTGCTTTATGCATCATAATTAAGTAATTCTTTACTACTAGATGCCAAAAAAATATTTTCCCATGCTTTCTTTAAAAAAATTTAAAATTTGACTTTCACATTTAGGTTTTAAATCATCAACCTATTTATCATCTATTTAAATCATCTATGTATCTATTTTTACATGTAGTTGTGCTAGTCAGGTTTCTATAACAAATACTTGAGATAATAAACTTATAAAGAGAGAAGGTTCATTTTGATTAGAGTTTTTGGTGTTTCAATTCATGATTACTTGACTCTATTGCTTCAGGCCTGTAGTAAGGCAGCACATTATGGTGGGTGGGAGTGCATGGCAAAGCAAAACTGCTCACCTCATGACCTGGAAGCAAAAGAAAGAGGAAGTAATGAGGTCCCACAATCCCCTTGGAAGATATGCCCTCAGGGTCCCACAAGGCCCCACCTCAGATCTTCCACCACCTCCCAATAGTGCTGCTCTGTGAATCAAACCTTCAACACATGCAACTTTGAGAAACATTCCAGATCCAACCTATAGCAGTGGTATTATGGGGGGTAGGGAAGCAGTCTTATTTTATACTATAAATGATAGTGTCATGCTTACTAGGATAGCACATCATTTCTCTGGCAATGAATAATGTCCTTATCATTTTCCAAGTCTGTCTACAAAGGTCAAGTCTAGGCTCTGTCTTATTGTCATTTTTGGTATTCTTGCATCAATATCACATTGTTTCAATTATGACAAATCTTGATGGTAAGTTAACTCTTTTTTTCAAAATTTTTTTTCTTGTTCTTGATTCTTGTTTCATATTCATTTCATGATCAGCTTTTCACATTAAAAATCTATCTGAGAATTTGATTAGAATTACCTGAAAATTGAAATATATACATATGTATATAATGTAATTTATATATATTTACACATATATACATACATGATATACATACATGTATGAACACATACACATTCTGGGAGCCTTGCATTCTTATATGAACTCTTTCCATCCAGTTAAGATAGCTCTAAATTTATTTAAGTTTTTCTATAATTTGCAGTAGAATTATATATTTTCTCCATAAAATATTTGAATCTTTAAGTTTGTAGGTACCTTATCTTTATTTCCAAAATACATTTAAAAATAACATTTTATAAATGTTTGTTTTTTCTTTCTAGGAGCACATTTAAACTTTATATAATTTGATATATTAATCCTATATCCAGTATGATCTTGCTGAACTTTCTTATTGATTTTTAACCATTTGATTATAAAATCGCCAGATTTGATTTAGATAATACATATGTAAATAATAAAATCATTAACAAGTACCCCATTGGAGAAAATCAATCATACTATTCAGTTTGGACTTGAAAGGGAATTATTTTACAATCAAGTAATTATCTTAAATTTTTACAGTTAATTAGATTTTCATTAGCTATCTTATATTGGAAGCTCTGTTCCCCTGTGATGAATAATTCTCTGATGATTAACAAAGCATCAGAACCAACTCAAGATCTTATTAAAAGAGAGTGTTAGACCCTATCCCGGAGTTTCTGGTTCAGTAGGTTTGGGATAGCTCCAAATGCACGTTTCTAATAAGCTTCTATGTGATGCTGATATTGCTAAGTTGCTGGACAACACTGAATACCACCACTATTCTGTTACCCTTAAACTTCTGTATTTATCTGTTGGGAACAGTTATGTGAGCTGGTTTTCATTTGTTCCTAAACTTGCTGATACCAGCTTTATTTGTATTCTATTTCCCTGTTTTCAAGGAGATAACCAGAGTGAATGTGACATTCACCTCCTGCTACTCTCCAAATATTGTGGCCACTCATGAATGGCTTATACCTGCCAATGCTTTTATGAATACCTTATCTTTCCAGGTTTTATAGTTCTTTTCCTCTGGTTTATTCTTTTTATGTCTAACTACTCTTACTTAGGTATATTTCTTCCAATATTTTATTATAAAAATTTTCCAACATAAGAATTGGAAGAATTTTATGTGATCACTATCTACTCATCTCCTGTTCTTTACCCATAATACTGCATTTGATGTATACATATCTATCCACCCTCTATACATTCATCAGTACATTTTACTTTTTGATGCTTCTGTATCTGTTTTCTTTGTATCTTTAAGTGTTTTTTCTCTTTAATCACCTTACCATATGTATTTCATTATTTGATATTTTTCTATTTTCTACCATTATTGAGATTAGAAATCTATTTGTTATGGATGCTGTCTCATTCAGGTTACATTGTTTCTTTTATTTTATAATTTCACTCTAAGACCTTTTCACTCTTATGGGAATCCTGTGCAGCTTAGGTTGAAAGAATTCCTATCAAGCAACTTTTGTGTTTTCTTATTCCAGGACTTTCAGGAATATGACTGTTTTAAGAGCAAATTTTTATGGTAATTTCTCTTCCAAATCAGACAATGTTTGGTACAGACCCAAAACAGAGATATATTTTTTTAAGTCACTTAATATTCAGGCTAAAGCAAACTTCCTTGTATTCTCCCTATGCCAGTGGGCTTTCTTTTCCTATTTTAAATTTTTAATCGAGTGCAGACTTTTGAGTTCCCAACTTCGTGTTGGTAGTCTCAGCTCCATCCTTTTGTAAGGACCACAGTCTCTGCTCCTGTTCAAAGGTGTAAACCCAAGATTAGCACATTCCCAAGAGCAGGCAAAACCTCAGCTCCTGTGTTTGCTACCTGTTCTCCCTTTCTGTACCCTGATATTTCTGTTTTCCCCATAGCTTAACGATATGAAATTTGTTTGTGTTCTCTATCCCTATATTTTGGCAAACAAAAGTCTACCTCTATTTGTTTGGGATTAATTTTTGTGCATTTTCTGAGAAGGTGCCTATTTCTGTTTCTTGTTTATTTACCTATACCCACCAGTTTTAATTCTAAGTTATTTTTATATTTTTCTATCTGAAATTACCTTTACTTAAAATTCTCCAATGCAATTTTCTCTCCTCCATTTCCAATCACTTAAAACTTTCTCTTTTTAAAATTTTTTTTTTCAGTTGTAGATGGACACATGCCTTTACTTTATTTATTTATTTATTTATTTATTTATTTTTATTTTTTTTCTTTTCTAATTTTTTAATTTGTTTCAATTAGTTATACATGACAGTAGAATGCACTTTTGAACTCTGATATACCATACATAGATGGGGTATAATTTCTCATTTTTATGATTGTATATGTTGCAGAATCAATTGGTTATGCAGTCATATATGTACATAATGTAATAATGTCTGTTTCATTCTAATATCCTTCCTATTCCCATATCCCTCTCTCCCCTCCTTTCACTACCCCCTACTTAATCTAAGGTAACTCTATTCTTCCCTAGTCTCCCACCCCGCTCTTATTGTGAATTAGCATCTGCATATCAGAGAAAACATTCAGCCTTTGGTTTTGGGGGATTGACTTATTTTTTTTTCTTTATGTCCAAAGAACTTTATTTAACATTGATTGTAATGCAACTCAGCTTTTGTATATATATGAAAAAGTGTTTGAGCTTCATTTTTGGCATACATATTTTTTGCTGGGCATAATATTATAGACTGACAATTTTTTTCCCTTTCAGTATTATAAAGATATTTCTGTCTTCCTCTTTGTATTATTTCTTTCTTTTTTTTATTTTATTCTTTTTTTTCAATTTATTTTTTTTATTGGTTGTTCAAAACATTATAAAGCTATTGACATATCATATTTCATACATTAGATTCAAGTTGGTTATGAACTCCCAATTTTACCCCAAATACAGATTGCAGAATCACATCGGTTACACATCCACATTTTTACATAATGCCCTATTAGTAACTGTTGTATTCTGCTACCTTTCCTATCCTCTAC
>NW_025999968.1:19827807-19865564 GCF_001458135.2 Marmota marmota marmota | reverse complement strand
GGAGCACGGGTCCCCTGGCAGGGGGGTGCAGAACGACCCCAGAGCAGGCTCTGCCCGAAGGTGCAGCGGCGAACGGGCCACCGAGGCGCTCGAGGCTGCAGTCCAGCCTTCGGAGGACAGGGCTCGGCACGCAGCCCAGCTCCAACCTCTAGGTGAGGCTGCCGGACAATGTATACAGAGCCATCAAGACAGCAAGCAGAAAGCAAATGGCAGCTCCCGTGGAGTGGATTTTTGGCACAGAAACCACAGCCCCGCCAACAATCCCAATCCACAAACTCTCCCTGTATAAAAAATATTCAAAAAAAAAAGAAAAAAAGGCAGGGCGCACTGAGCTTTCTTTGCCTCGGGTACTTACAATCCACTGCTGATTACACATTCAGCTTCTCTGCCCGGAGTGAAGCGAAAGAGGAAGCAGATGGGAGCAAAGCGCCCGCAGCTCTGAGCAGCCAAGCGTCTCTTTTTCGATTTCTTTGTTCTTCCTGCTGCTTGGCAAAGTGGTCCGCTACAGATTAACGGTGAAAGGAGCTCTAACAGACTGTGCGAAATCTCTATTAAAGCCGCTGTTTTGAGCACCACGCTCAGCACTTCAGCAACCCCCGTACGCAGCGGCCATCTTCTCCGGCTTATTTATTTATTTTATGTGGTGCTGAGGATCAGGATCCTCACCCAGTGCCTCACACGTGCTAGGCAAATGCTCTATCACTGAACCGCAACCCCAGCCCCTCACTTAAAGCTTTCTAATTATTCTTATCTGAAAGAAATTGTGAATGAGGAAAATTCCTTGCTCACCAACTAAACTAGTGCATTCTTTATTTTCCCTTTATAAATCATAGCGAGTGATGCTCATTCACACAGATATTCATGGCTAGGAGAATATTTTATTCTCCAATGTACACTGGCTCTTCTGTTCCATCAATTGTGGTATAGACTTGAAAAGAGTCAGTTTGTTTTTGCTGTTGTCTTATATTGCTATTTTAATTATTTAATATCATATGTTATTTAATTTATTTAATAATTAAAATATTATAATAAATATTATAAATATTGTAAATAACATAACAAATATTATAAGTATTATAAATAATATAATAAATATTAATAAAATATGAATAAAAGGTAATTTCTGTCAAAATTAAATTTAGTTCCCTGATAACATTATGTTTCTATGTAAATCTTTCTTTTTAAATTAGGTATAGATAGGAGAATTATAAAGAACTGGAAAAATATCCTTAAAACTTTAAGACTTATGTATTAATACTAATTTGAAAATGTGTTTAAATTCTCATTTTAAAGAAACCAAAGTTAGGAATTGTAGATATTACATTAGGGGTAATGGTCATTAAGCAATATGTACTTTTATGGGACACTCTAGTTAAAGATATTTACTTGTTTTGAATTAGAATATGATCTTCAAAAACATGTCACTTATAATAGGTCTTCTACTTTATTTGATTTCAGTATTGTGACTACCCAATTTTCTTACTGGCTGAAGTGTTACTAAAATGTTTATATTTTTTTGAAAATCTTTCCAAAGGAATAGATAGGAAGCAATAAATTGAAAAGCTCAAAATAAAATGAAATGTTTAACAGTAGTCAAAGATCCTTAGCTGCTAGAACTGGCTCCTCCCCTTGAGAAACAGTCCTTATTGGGTCACCTTGTTCATAACTAGGACCCTTACAACCCTTGGGAAAACTGATTGGATCAGGGCTGGTGGGAACATGACCCACAGGCAGGCAATCAGCTTATAAAGGTGGTCCCATCCAGTCTGTCCTAGAGACTAGTATGTTCAACCTGATCCTCTCAGAAGAGAGAAAGTGAAAAATAAAATAATTCAGAAAGATACAAGAAAAAAGCCAAGAAGATAATAACAAGCAACTCTAATTAATAAACCATATGAGATAGAGGAAAGGCATGCAGATGACAGGCCAATTTTAATGGAATAAAAAGAAACACCTATCCCAGCAGCTAGGGTGGCTGAGGCAGAGGGTTTGAGAGTTCAAAGCCAGCCTCTGCAATGGCAAGGCACTAAGCAACTCAGTGATAACCTGTCTCTAAATAAAATACAAAATAGGGTTGTGGATGTGGCTCAGTGGTTGAGCGCCCCTGAGTTCAATCCCCAGTACCCACCACCCTCCAAAAAAAGAAACACCTAGACAAAGAATCCTGGAGTCCTGGGCATTGGAGATGAATGTTCTCCATGGCTTCTAGAGATGCTCTCTGGTTTCTCCAGCTTTTATCAATTTTGAACTAAAATGATGCAGACCTTAGTTCTCCTTAAAGTGTTGAAACCATGTTTGGTCTTTCTTACTTTTGATATCCCAGCTACAAACTCTACTCCTTAGATGAAACCCAAGAATTTGTGCTTCTTGAAAGTTGAAATTTTATAAAATAGGTAGAAAATAAACTGATTTACAATTTCATTGTTTTTAAGAATAAAGATTCTTAAAGGCAGGAACCATATGTCCACCACATTTTGTCATGCTAATAAGGCAACCGAATAAAAACAGTTTTAGTGAATTTATCTGCACAAATATGCTTGTTTAGAACCACATCTTAGCAGAGAGGCATTCCAAAGTGCTGTATAACCTATCTCATATTTTTGCATGTGGTATTGTGTGAATTGAAGGCAGTAAAACATTGGATGGAGAGTCAGGAAACCTAGATCATAATCAGAACTCAAACATGACAAGGAGTTCATGTCTTTGGGAAACCCATTCAGAATCCCTCAGCCTCAGTTTCTTTCTCTGTGGGCCTATGGAATCCTGGGGCTAAAATGGATTTGCAGTAATGCAGACCCAGTCCTTGGTGACTTTTTATGGCAGAGAGGAGAGGTCATTCTCAAGTTTCAGAATGATAGCCAGTGCTGTTAATCTTGGACAACTCTTATTTGCCTGTGTACTTTAATACCTGTTTGATTTAAAGGTGGATAACATTTTAGCATATCTAGTTCCAGTGAATTTCCTAATATTACTAAAACAAAGGATAGGTTTAATCCCCCCACTCAGGTTAACTATCAAGTGCAAAGAAAGAGGGGAAGGATTTACTCCCAAGCTCCATTAATACAAAGTTGTTCACAGAAAAACAAATAGGAAACAACTGAGTATACTATTACATATTTTTATATCAGATTGGACTTGGGCTGGGCAAATACATAAGTTGGTAGCATCCAGCTGGCATTTGTCCCTCCCTTTGACTTCTCCCTTGGCTTCCAGGGCTTTCTAAACTCCTATGGTCTGTGGCAACAACACACTATAAGTCTGACCTTCCTCTCTTCCTGTCTTTAAAATGTCTGTGTTTTCTGGGCTTTGCCTAAAACAACCAGATTTAACAAAGGAGAAAATGTCTGTTAAAAGCAGAAAATATTTCTCATTTAGAATAACATTTGCATTTTATAAGATGCCCGAAATATTAGTAAGCACCTTGAATTAAAGGGATTTTTCATTTACTGTGTGAGATCCTTCTAGCACCCCTCATTAGTCATCATGCGTGAGGCTCATAGGTAGGACAAGAAGCAGACTAACTTTCTGCACAAAATACACAGCTGTGTGTACGTGTGTGTGTGTGTGTGTGTGTAAAACTGTCTTGGGAAAACAAAAACAACAGCTGGAAACTGGCCTTTTGTATCTCATCTCTACAATAACCCACGAATGATACTGTTTTCCAATGTGATTAAATCTGCCCTGTTTGGGTACACTGTTGGCCAAGAGGTGTCAGAGAATAATTTTTCTTATCATTGACAAGGCCTTTATTGATGCAGCCAAAAATGACCAGGTTGGAGAAACAATATTTATGCATGATCCAAATGTGTGTTGATATCTTGTTAAGTCCAGATGTTCATATTCCTAGATATGATCTTCACACCAAAGCCCAAATCAACATCATGCTGAGAGACTGAATTCCTCAAATTCAGACCTTATTATTTCTACTCCTCTGGGAAAATGTGCATCTTGCCCCTCCAAACCTCCCATGCTCTCCAGATTACAAAGTGAAGAGTTAGCAAGACTCAAGAGGCCTTAACAACTCTAGTCACATTCACAGCTGATCATGATAGTAAAACAGAAATAACTTCAGATGAACTCTATTGGGAAGAATAAAGAACAATCAGGAATTAACAGTAAGAATGATTAATGGGATGATAATTTGTTCAGTTAAATAAGGGTCATAGGATTTTGGTTGTTTTGTTTTTGTTTTGCTTCTTTTTGTGCCAAGAAAATTAATCCCATGGTTAATTTACTAATTGACTATCAATCATTGGTAGAATTAGATTTGGAGTGCTTAAAAAATGATTATGAAGAGTCTTTCTTTTTAGACTCAATAATGATCTTAGGCAAAACAGAAGACCTAAAATAAGCTCTGCTTAAACAATAAGTAAAGCGATTTTAAACATGGTTCTGGTCTATTGTTTCATACTTAAACCCAAATATTACAAGTAAACTTGCACTAAAGATATAATGTTTAGTTAGATTTAAAGAAAACATCCTTAATTCCACAGGTGATTAATTAAATACCAGTAGAATCCAAGAAGGTTTGGAAGGAAATATATTCCTAAAATATATTCAACAGCACAGTAGAGGATTATATGAGTATACCCTTACTGATGGCAGAGTAAGAACAAGAATAATGTTTTATATTCCTTTTATACTTTTTTAGTTTATTCCATTTAGCCTACCTGGTAAAATAGAGATTTGCATTGAATGACTTAAATAAATAATGAAATAGTGAGTGTTTACACTATTATATTCAAAATGATGACAGTTATACAATAGAAATAAATAATACCTTGAATAACAGGAATTTCTAGTGGGTTGCTTTTGTCCTGGCAAATATTAAACTTTTATAGATAACAGTGCTTCTAGTGTTGATTTTCTAATATATTGAGTGGCAAGTCTGAGTAGTTTTTCAGTCACTAACTTGTTAATTTTGGAGGACATTTTTTGGAGCTGTTAAGTACCAGGAAACTTTATATTTGTGTGTGTGTATGTGTGTGTGTGTGTGTGTGTGTGTTGGCAGGGCAGGGGGAAAGGTGTTGGGGACTGAACCCAGGACATGCTAGGAAAGCACTCTTCCAACTGAGCAACATCTCCAGCCCTGTAAGTTTTCACTGTAAAAGTAGGTTTAAGATCATATTGATTTTTAGGAGGCTGATGATAGCTTCAAATGTTAGCTGCTCATTGTTGTTCTAGATATGACTTACCTAATGCTGAGGAGCCTCCTAACACATTTATTTAAAATTATGTCATGCACCTCGCAAGCCAAAGCACAATAAAATTGACCTGAAAACCTTTGGACATTTTTCTGGTCACAAAAGTAAGGTAAAGGGAAAACACTGTCCAAAAGATGACCACTCAGGAATGGATATAATTAATGTTTTAGTTTGTCTTTTAGACAAGGGTGTGTGTGTGTGTGTGTGTGTGTGTGTATTTATATTTCATTTTATGTTTTCTCTTACAAAACAATTTATTATGAACCTTTTTCCATGCTGTTACCTAGCAAGGGCTCACTGCAGAGCCACAATGTCCTCGGTTACGGTTACGGATTCTTATGACTCCATTGGAAAGAGTTCTAGGGAAACACAGAGTAGCAAGCAAAAGTTCAATAGAGTGAGAAGCAAGCATAACATACAGCGTAACCCTCTCTAAAAGAGGATAGTGTGGTGCCCTAAGTTGGAGTCTTTAAGGATATTGAGCTCCCCTGTTCTTGCCTCAATTTTTCTGCACCCTTCATCAGTTTATTACCCTTCCAGTATCCCTCAGCACTTTTTTTTGATGAGTGTCTTGATGTCTTGTTTTGCCCAGGTGATTTGGTGTTGCTGCATAGTTTCTGTGATGAGGGAGGGTCCTGGCAACCTAGTTACAAGAGATAAAAATGACACAGTCTGGAGATTGTAGTTCTCTTGAGGGATTATAATTAACTATTACTTTGGAGGTTTTGACATACCAGACCCTGCTTTTCAAAAGCTCCTCTGCTTCTATAAAGCTTTCCATAATTTAAAATAAAATTTCCCTGAAGGGATTATAATTATTGACAGTTTGGGGAGGTAGGGCATTCCAGCTCTCATTCCCCAAATGCTTGCCCATTCTGATAAGGTTCCCTGTGGTTTTAGTCTTGTAACTTCTGGATTTTTCTTAATGCATAAGCCTAATGTCTGTCTTCATTCTTTTCTTCTACCCATCTGTTCATGGCTAGCTAACCTCCCTATTAATGCTACTAAATAAATTGATTTCAGAATAGGGAGGCTTTGAAGATCAATGATTATGGAAAGAATATTTTCATAGCAAATCTGTTTTGCATTCAGGATAAACAAAAAATATTAAAAAAACAAGCATTAGAAATCTTCCAAGAGATGTTTCCTTCGAAGCTATTTTGGCTGTGGGATGATTTAAATAACATAGCTCAATGTTGATGGGTTAGTTATTTGTAGGAGACATATACCTGTATTTGGTAGAAATTGTGCTAACCAGGAAATACAGAGGACTCGGATTCAATTGTGGCTCGGCCTCATTGACTCAGTGAGTAATACTGTAAAAATGAATTAATCTCAGTGTTATTGTTTATAATATGAGACTGACTAAACTGCCACGCTATGATTCTTAATATCACAAATGGAATAAATTGTTGTTTGATGTGGGCCATTCAATTTTACTTAATTAACAAACCCAATCAGTTCATTGTCATTTTTGTAAGACCAGCCATGACAGAATAAATATGGATTTATAGATTTTTTTAGAGCTATTTTAAAAAAGCTATTCAGTAAATCTGTTCTTTGAATCTTAGAAAAAAAATTGGGTATACAACAGTCACTTATACAATAGTCACATATCATCTATTTCCTTGTGTAATTCAAAGTTATACAAAAGTGGGACCAACTGCCAATGTCTGAAACATGTCTTAAAAAATTTAATTGAAGATGAACTATTTTAAGAAAAGATACTGTAATAAAATATAAATAATTGTAGTTTATACTTATTCCTTTAAGTGTAGAGAATTTTTCCCCCCATGGGTAAGCTGATCGGAACCCACAATCTCATCTGCCTCATTGACAAACCCACTAGCTCACAGTCAACTTCGACTGCTATAATAAAAGTTTCTTACAGTTATAAAACATTTAAAAAATAACTTTGTATTTGGGACAAGTGAAAAGTTAACAAGGAAAGAGAAATTTCTTCTAGGGTGACCTCATCTCTCAAAATTTCAACAGTATAAAATTATGGGAAGAGCCCTGGAGATATATAATTTGTATTTCCCCCCAGCAGCAGTACATAGAGCTCCATAAATACAGAGGATGAACTCTGTCTCTTCCAGAGAAGATTTATTTAATAATTTCATTGCTTATGGTAAATTATTCCAAACAATGTTATACCCCTCCTAATTTGGTTTAAATATTTTTATTGTGGTTTGTGCACATCCAAGTTTGAAAACAGCTGGTGACTACTCACAGAATAAAGTCTCTTGTGCATTTAAATCTGGCATGAAATGACTCTTGGGTCATTCCAGCTTTATTAACTTCACAATGTCAGTTTTAGCTTCTAGTCCTTTAATCATTTTCCCGATTATCTCTAAAATATTCTACAGCTTTTCATGAATCAGTATACTTCAATAATCCCTACAACTGAATTGTGTTGGTTGTCATCATATTTATGTCTCTTGATCTGTATTTCCTTGTAGACTAGACTCTGGGCATAAGGACAAAGCAAAGGTGTAGCTTTCAGAAGTATAGATTTGCATTTTTATTGTTTTATTTTTAATTTTTTTGTGTGATAATTGTTTTGTCATTGATCCACGGATTATTTACCTAAGGGAATAATCTAATTTAACTAGAAATAGAGATGCAACTTTATTTCCCTTGAAATTCTAAGATTCTACATAGCCAGGTTTTCACTCAGCTAAAAGTTTCATCCTTTAACAATCTTAATTTTATTAATTATCATTTAGATAAAAAGTTTCCCAAACTATATCTCCCATTCCTTCTTTTTTAAATATATTTTATACTTGAACATGTTTGGGCCTTTTTGTTTGATAACAAAATTTGATCCAATATATATATTTGAGATCCTACAAAAGCAAGAAATATGCTAGGAGATATGGAGACAAAGTAAAGCTAACCTTTGCTAAAAAGGTTAGAATCTAGTAGGAGAGACAAATAAGCATGGAAATGATTCTCACGTACATTAGTAAGTGGTGAATACTATAAATGATTGCAAGTATAAGCTAAGGGAATCTTGTAGGAAATGGAACAGCATGCAGAAAATAACTTTAAGGTGCTTATTATAGTAGAACAAATGCTTTCCCTACACAAGTAAGAGATTCATCTCAAGTTTATCACAAGGCAGTATGCAAACAGTTAGAAATTCAGTTTGTTTGACACATTAGTCTAGTACAGTGGGTAACAAGCATATATGACCTTTAGCCAGACTATATAGTGATTTGAGTATAGCCAAGAAGTTTATGAAATTTTGCAAGAAGAGGAAAATCATTGTCACTTTTCAAGAGTATCAGTGGGATGACAGGGCTGAATTTCAGTAAGACTGATGACTCAATAGAAAAATAAGTTTTCAAACTGGAATAATTTAGGAGAAAATAAAAAAGGATAAACTACTTTGGGAAAAATTATACAGTTTGACAATTAAAACATGGTGAGGAGGAGTTTCCACTATAATCAGAGGTGACTGATAAGGTTAAAGTGTAGATGGCAGGAAGATGGTGGTGCATTTTCAGTAATAAGAGAGCCTAAGAATGAGAGAGACTCATTGGGATGTTAGGAGTCTTAGCTACATTTAAAACTGACTGATGTGTCAGGATAATCAGTGAAATAAATAGTATATGATCTTTTTCATAAAATTTAACAACCATTAGAAAAATAGGGAAAGGGTGTCAATTTGAGAAAATAGAATTTAAAATGATTTGAAACTATGGGATATTTTGTTTGAGGGAAACACAACCCTATGTGAGACATGTAAAGAAGCAGTAAAATGGGGTCCATAACCAAGAAAATAATAAATGACAACAAAGGAAGAATCACAGATGCCTGAAATAGTGGAAGACACACTCAAGGACTGTAAAATAGTTTTTAGAAATATGTCCAAGGATTTCCAGGAAAAAGAGAGTAAAAAGGGCAAGCAATTTAAAAATGTCAGCAAAGAAATTAAAACTATAAAATAGAATCAAACAATTTTTGAACTGAAAAAGTATAACATATGAAAGAAAAATAATTAAATGTGATTAATATCAGAATACACACTACATAAGAAAGGATCAAAAGATGAGAAGACAAATTAATAAAAATTATCTAAAATAATTTACTCCAAATAAAAAGGAAAAATTATTGATGAAGCCTGAAGCAAACATCAATGCCTTATGAGATAATATAATCTAATATATGTTTCAAAATTCCAAAGATATAGGAAAGAGAAAAAGTAGCACAAAAGTATTTGATAATCAAAAAAAAAACCCATGATATGAGGGTAGCCACAATAAATATAATTGCTCACTTCTGAATTGAAGTGATGCCATCCAGAAAAAAAATAGATTGGTATTTTTAGTGTTGAGGGTAAAAAATATCAATGTTGAATCCTACATTTAGCAAGAAATATATTCTTTGGAAATGAAGGTGAAATAAAAGCATTTTAGGAAAGATTGAAGAATATTAGAAATGGTCAAGAATGGTTTATTTGCAAGACTCTTTCTCTTTTTAACTTTTTCCAATTTCTTTGAAAGTCATTTGATTGATGTAAAATTAACAGCCATGCATTGTAAGATATACACATAGTAAAAAAAATTTTTAATAATGGCAACCATTATTAAATGGGATGTTAGATAGGATAAATGAATGTGTGTATTTGTAGGATTCTTACACTTCACATATAGTGGTAATGTTTATTCAAGTTAGAAGTTAAGGTTGAAAAAAAAAGAAGTATGTATATAGTAGACTCAAATACCAGTATAAAACAAAAATCTAGTAAAGGAGATAAAACAGAAGAAAAAAATGCTCAATCACTAAAGATGCAAGAAAGCAGGGTCAAAAGTACAAATAACAGAAGAGACTAATAAAAAACACATAAGAAACATATAAATGTAAAAGTAAACATAATAATATTTTATTAAATATAAATGGGCCAATAAAAGGCAGATATGATTAGAATTTTATTAAGTACAACACCTAATAAAATGCAGAGATGATCAGAATTGTTTAAAAGGAGCCAACTATATGTTCATTATAGGAAATCAACTTAAAGTTACAACAAAACTGAAAGAGATGGAAAAAGATGTGCCATATTAACATAAGAAAGCTATGTGATTGAAGAAATAGACTTCAAAACAGTAAGTATCACTGTAGGCATAAAATGACATATCCAAATTATAAAAGGGTTAGTTTAACATTAAGACAAAGCAATCTTAATTGTTCATACATCTAACAATAGAAGTCAGGGTGTTGCAACCACCTAAAATGACTGCATGATAGTGATGGTGGAGTCTCAGGGATGGGGAGTTGCAATTTAGTGACTCCCAGAGCAGGACACACTCTTAGCAGTGCCCCTGGTCTCAACATGGTGTCCTGCAGCAGCATCCGGGGCCATGGGGAGTAGGGACATAACTTGGGGTCCTCTTTGGAGCAATGCATCCATGTGTGGTCCAAGGTGCTCCTTAAATGGGTTTGGGGACCATGAGGATGCAGAACTATCCAGCGGCAAAAACTATTTAGGTGTCTATGGTTTTATTTTATTTTATTTTTTTTATCAACCCAGTGCCTCATGCATGCTAGGCAAGCGCTCTACCACTGAGCCACAACCCTGGCCCTCAAATTTACTTTTTAAAAGTAGGTTATAGAGAGTTGAACTTAATTTTATTCTTTTCTTTTTTTTTTAATTTATTTTTTTATTGGTTGTTCAAAACATTATAAAGCTCTTGACATATCATATTTCATACATTAGATTCGAGTTGGTTATGAACTCCCAATTTTACCCCAAATACAGATTGCAGAATCACATCGGTTACACATCCACATTTTTACATAATGCCCTATTAGTAACTGTTTTATTCTGCTACCTTTCCTATCCTCTGCTATCCCCCCTCCCTCCCCTCCCATCTTCTCTCTCTACCCCATCCACTGTAATTCATTTCTCTCCTTGTTTATTTTCCCATTCCCCTCACAACCTCTTATATGTAATTTTGTATAACAATGAGGGTCTCCCTCTATTACCATGCAATTTCCCTTTTCTCTCCCTTTCCCTCCCACCTCATGTATCTGTTTAATGTTAATCTTTTCTTCCTGCTCTTCCTCCCTGCTCTGTTCTTAGTTGCTCTCATTATATCAAAGAAGACATTCGGTGTTTGTTTTTTAGGGATTGGCTAGCTTCACTAAGCATAATCTGCTCTAGTGCCATCCATTTCCCTGCAAATTCCATGATTTTGTCATTTTTTACTACTACGTGACACTTGCTTGTCTTTTCCCCTCCAGGAGACAACCTCACTGGTTTTGAGCTATCTCTGTCTCTGGGAGATAGTGCAGAAGCAGGGGAGTTTGTTCCCTTCTCTGTGTGGCCATCCCAAGCCCGCATGCTCCCCATGGTCTCCACATTCGTGCTGTAATGCAGCATGCCCCTTAAGACACTCCTCTTGGAACATTCATTGTTATGATCATTCTGTGTGCATGAAGGGGTGGGATATGGGCATTGGGCTTCTCTTAAAGACAGCTTGCTCTTCCCTCCATCAAGTTATGGTTTTTGCTTTGCTTAGGAGAAGAATAAAAATGTTAGCTAATTGTCTTACTTTTTGAGAAAAGCATAAAACCAAACAGATTTTTTAAAACTTTAAGGGAAAACATGAAAAGCCAACACACAAAAAATGGTAACTTGTAGGTTAATAGAAGAAGAGAGAAAAGAAAACCTTAACTCAACAAGAAATTAATGAAAATTTTAAAAACATAATTCATTAGAAAAATGATAGAAATAAATCGAAATGTATCAGTAAGCCCATCAAATTTTCATTGACTTAATACATCCAATAAAAGCCAGATAATTTTTATTAAGACTGGATAAACCTGGAATAGCCACAGTTTACAAAAGACATATAAAATAAACAGGAAAAAGAAGATTTAAATATAGAGGATATAAAATTATGAATTAAAAAAATTCAAAGAAAATTTGTTGTCAATGATAATTCTACAATTCTCCCCTCCCCCCAGTAAAACTTTTTGATATTTAAAACCATACATTTTGACTAATTTGGGCTTACACCAGGAATTTAGGACAGCATAACATTAAAAATATTTATGTAACTCATCACAGTAACAGATTGAAAAAAATTGTGATAATTTCATTAGATGCAGTAAAATTTGGAAAATTAAGTAATAATTCATGATCTTCAAAAAAAATCTTAGTAAACTAGGAATTAAAAAGAATTTCCTTACATTGATAAAATTTATCTACCAAAGACCAATTTCAAGCATCATACTTAAGATAGTAATCTTTATTAACAATAATTTCAAGAGACAAGAATAAGTACTAAGACCACTACTATCACCACAGTACTCTACGAGATGTTCTTGGATAATTAATTAAGACACAAAAAGTAAGAAGTTTAAGAATTGTAAAGGATAAGGTAAAATTGCTGCTACTTTTTTTTGAAGCCATTGTTTATTTTTCTTTCAATTTTTAAAATTTTAATTTGTTATATATGACAGCAGAATGCATTACAATTCATATTACACATATAGAGCACAATTTTTCATATCTCTGGTTGTACACAAAGTAGAGTCACACCATTCATGCAATCATACATGTACTTAGGGTAATGATGTCCATTTCATTCCACCATATTTCCTACCCCCATTCCATCTCCCTTGCCCCCCCTTCCCTTTTCCCCTTTGCCTTATCTAGAGTTCATCTAATCATCCCATGCTCCCCCACCACATTATGAATCAGCATCCTTAAATCAGAGAAAATATTTGGCATTTGTTTTGGGGGGATTGGCTAGCTTCACTTAGCATTATATTCTCTAACCCCATCCATTCACCTGCAAATGCCATGATTTTATTCTCTTTTATTGCTGAATAATATTCTATTGTGTATATATACCACATTTTCTTTATCCATTCATCTATTGAAGGGCATCTAGGTTGGTTCCACAGTTTAGTTATTGTGAATTGTGCTGCTATAAACATTCATGTGGCTGTGTCCCTGAAGTATGCTGTTTTTAAGTCCTTTGGGTATAGACTGAGGAGTGGGATAGCTCGGTCAAATGGTAGCTCCATTTCCAGTTTTCCAATGATTCTCCATACTGCTTTCCATATTGGCTGCACCAATTTGCAGTCCCACCAGCAACCTATGAGTGTAAATTGCCACTATTTTTAATTGACATTCTCAGAAAATCTTAAAAACCAGGAAAAACTACTGATACATAATGTACAAAAATCACTATTGTTCTTTTGATGGGACACTATTTGCATTATTTTAAAATTATCTAGAAAATTTAGCAATAACTTAATTCTGAAATTAATGGCAATAAAAATCTTGAATTACAATAAAAAATTAGCAAAAATATTTGTAGAATGTTATGGAAAAAATTTAAGGACATAAAGAACAACTTGTATAAATAGGAAAATATTGTTTAAGATAGGACTTAATGCTAAAAATTATATAATTTAATAAAATAAAGAAATAATTTATGCAAATGAATGCATAATATTAAAATAGTTTTCAACATAATTTCAACAATTTGTGAACTAATAAATATTTTTATTGAAATGTCATGTGAATCAAAAGTAGCAAAATATAAAGCATTATTGGAAGGACTATGATCAAATTAATGACTTCCATTGCTTCTGAGCAGAGAGAAAGGGAAGAAAGCTTTCAAAGAGAACAAAGAAAATTGAAATCCCACCTGTCAAGTCTTATTGTTCATAAATACATATAAATATAATTATGTATCATTATAACAATGACCAAAGACTAATTGTGAACATTGTGAAAATTCTGGCTGGAGAACACATGATTGTTTTAGTGATATCTACTTTTCTTTATTATTTAAACTTTTCTAGTATAAACCACATTAGCTTTTTATTTGACAGGGTCTCCAATGAAGGTTAGCAGTCTATAGCAAGATGAATTTTTATTTTGTTCATTTAAAGTATCTAAAGTTCCCATGTATCTCTGTAATAAACAGGTAAAATTCTATTAAAATGAAAGAGGAAAAATTATCTTTTAAAAAGTAAGCTTATAGCAACTAATTATCAACATTAATTTTTACAATAAAGTTTGGCACCATTGACCTTAACTTGAAGACAGCAAAAAGAGCCATTTATTGAGTTATAGGATTTTCCTTCACAATACCAAGGACATCTAAAATATTAGAAATAATTTTAGTTGTTTAGAGATTGATTTTAATTATTAGGAGCCACATAAAAATAAAAGTACTACTTCTGATCTAAAGTAATGATCAAAATAATTATCAAGTATATATACTACTTACAAAGCATTCAGTTATATACAGTATTCTAGACAACTAATTCAGTGAAAATTTTCTACATATTATCTTCTAGATACACAGCTATTTTTTAATATCTAATTTTCTGTGCTTGTCCAATATTACATTGTTCAGACAGAATGACTCGTATGGTAACTGATTCTGATTACATCCAAAACCTTAATATATTCATGTCAGTCTGCTTTTCTTGACAATTTTCAAAATACCTTATAAGAAAAACTTAGAGCTGAAAATTTTTATTTGGGGTTTATTGTTTCAGAGGTTCAATCCATGATTGGCCAGATCCATTTTTTGGGGTCCCAGGTGAGAGAGAACATGGCAGAAGGTGTGGTAGAGGAAAGCTGCTTGGGTCATGGAAGACAGGAAGCAGAGAGGGTGGGGTGGGGTAGTGGAGAGCTTGAGACAGATATATTCAAGGGCATACTCCCAGTGACCTACTTCCTTCAGCTACATCTTACCTGCCTACAGTTACCCCCCCAATAATCCATTGAAACTAAATAATTCACTGATGAGGTTACAGCTCTCATAATCTAATCATTTCACCTCTGAACATTGCTACAATGGTCTAACGCATGGGCTGTAGAGGAGACATCAAAAATCCAAACCATTGGAGTATTCATATTACCAAGAATCATTTTCTTCTAACTATTAGCAAAATATTAACTCTGTTACTAGAAACCAGAGTTATCTATAAGTAATTTCATTACAGTAGCAAAATTTATCTTTAACCCAAAGTTATGCTCATATAGTTACTTGGTTCTGAAAAAGTAAAAAATAAAAATATTAATGAATTACCATAAAGGAGAACCTCTTTAGACAGAGAAGAGAAAATTTCAATTGAGTTTATTTAGGCTTGTAAAAGTCCATCATGCTCTTGTGATTCTTGATTTTTCAGCCCAATATAATTTCTATTTGATTCATGAAAACCTGGAGAACTGAAGAGCAAAGATTTCATAGAACATGTATCATTACAAACTTAGTGTTTACGCTAATAGTGATACTAGTAGCACCGTGTGTACTTTGAAGATACTCATCTCTATCCAAGGATAGGAATGAAATTCATCAGGAAGAAATTTACATTACTAAAATCAATCTTTACCTGGTCCAAAAGAAAGTGTGAGTTGAAGATGATTAATCTATTCTCTTTAAAAGATGCTTGTATAGACAATACACAATAGTGTTTCACTTATTCATGAACTGGCTAGAATCCAGGTAATAGAAAGAACAGCTGGGTGCATGATGGAACATCCATTTATACACTTCAGAAGAATTTATCTTATGTCATGAGACATGGAAAATATACTTGTGTTTCCTGGAGAAGCTGATTCTAATCAAAGTTAAAGGGAATTGCAATCTCTGATCTAAACACATGCTTGGAACTATCTTATATCTAGTTGTTGGGGCTTGAGAGAAAGCCTAAGCAATTGGATGCATGATTAAAGATTAAAGGAATTAGGATTATTTGTTTTGGAGAAAGCACAGTTGGGAATTGACAGGCCATGTGTCTTTAAACATGATATTATTATTTGGAGGATGTTGACCAGCTGTTCTCTAGCTCCAATATGTTCTGCATGTAAGACAATTATTTCAAAGTTCAACAAAAGAAGTATAGACTAGATCAAATGAAGAATTTATAAACTCTAGCATAAAAATATTGAGGTCTAGAAGAAGGAACTATATAAATGGCTATTATAAATATTTAATAGTTGAGGGAGCTCACATCCAACCATATGAATCCTATAAAAGCTGATTGTACAAGCTTTCTTGGTAACATATTCATGACATTTATTCATTTGGATTAAAGAAAAGTGTCTATTAACATATTACATAAATACAAGGTAATGAGTTTTATGTCACTCTAAAGCAAAACAAAAAAGTTTCTAGAGTATCTATTTTTCTTTTAAAAGCATTGAACTCTTCCCCAAATTGAGCTAAAAACATAATCTTTAAAGAATCACATGTTGTGATTCTTTGGTCCCATTGTCATAATAGGAAGGCATTTGACAGAGTGGAAGAAAATCCACTCTCATGTTTTCCTGATATTCCCGCATTTTTCTTAGTGACAGTTACGAGATGAAACAGCTCTGAGTTAATCAAGTCAGTGTGATTGAAATGTTTCTTTTCTCCACTGTCTGGAAGAGAAAGGAATAACTTGAAACATAGATAATGCAAACTAGAAACAACAGGAATCCATCAACCAGGGTGTAGCATAATAGCAGAAAAGGAGGACTCAGATCAGGACTAAAACAGAGACTATTGCCTAGCTGTATTTGTATATTAATCTTTCCAACTTTTTATATGGAAGTTTTAGAGTTAGTACCAGAACTGTCAGGGAAGAGAGCAGTTCTATTCTTCTTCCTGTATGAGTTTTAAAAATATGGTGAAAATGATTCCTAAATTAACTTTATTGAGTTATAATTCACATAAGATAAAATACACCCATATAAGTGTACAATTCATTGAAATTTAACAGGAATATAACATCTGTGTAGCCACCATCACGATAAAGATTCAGAATATTTTCATCATTTTAACAAGTTTTCTTGTACCCTTTCCCAGAAATCATCCCCTACTGTCCAGGCTCAGGTAATAACCAATCTACTTTTGACACTACACATGAGATTTTAAAAATATAAATAAATGTAATCATATCGTATGGACTATTTTGTGTCCTTCCTTTTCTCAGTCTAGTATTTTGGGATTGAGCCATACTGTCATGTGGTTCAATAACTTTATTCCTTTGTCCTTTCTCTTGTTGAAATATATATATATATTTGGATTATGTTCAATTTGGGTTGTAAAATTGAATAGAACTGCCATAATTTTTTAATTTGTGTGAATCTGTGTGGACATAAATTTTCAATTTGAAAGTCAATATCTACTTACATGGTAAACGTTTAACCACTTAAAAAGTACATTGTGGAATGCTACTGTGCTTTAACTTGTGTTTTCTTGATGACCAATTATGTTAAACATGCTTTCATGCATTCATTGATGATCTGTACATCTTTTTTCATGAAGTGTTTCTGTAAAATGTTTTCACTTATTCGATATCAGATTGTTGATATATAAATTTTTGTTTTGGTTTTTGTATTTAAATATATACTTGTTCCCAATCTTTAGTGAGAAAGCATTTAGTTTCTCACCATTAAGTATACAAATCGGATGTTAGCTATGGGTATATGTTTTTATAAAGTTGAACAAACCTAGTTTGCTGAGACCTTCTATCATAAATGTATGTTGATTTTTCAAATCTTTTGGTGGAACACTATTCACTAATATAATTATATTAATTATATATGCAAATATTTGTGTGTTACCTATATGTGTATTTTATGTATATCATTTATAACTATGTGATATCAATATCTGTATACCTAATAAATTTTCCAAGGCTGTAGTTTGAATTTTTTTATCTTAACAATATATTTCGAAGATCAGAAGATTTTAACTTGTTAAAGCCCAATTTTCACTTCTTTTTTATATAAAAGTTAGTGACTTTATGCACTAATTTAAAAATCCTCAACCATCCCAATATAATGAAGAATTTCTTCAGTTTTCTCCTCAAAGTTATATACATTTAACTTCTACAATTATGACCATAATTAATTTTGAGTTAATTTTTCAGATAATGTCAGGTAAGAATTTATTTTTTAGTTTTTTGAGTTCCGTTTTGCTATGCATTCTAACAGAATTTTTGAAAAGACAACCCTTTCCTCAAGAATTACCTTGACACCTTTGTTGAATATATTTTATAATAATAAAATTATATATACGTATATAAAATTTTACACACACACATACACATACTTGGACTTTCTGTTTCATTCCACAAATCTGAATAATATGTAAAATTTTCTGCCATTACCATCCTATCTTAAATTCTGTAGTTTAATAGTTCTAAAGTAGTTTTAACTACTCAATCTCCTTTTCAGTTTGATGTGAGATTTTGGGAATGTTCTGTAACATCAGTAAGGCCAAGTCATTTGACAACATTGTTCAAGTATACTCTAGTCATTGATTTTTTTTTTTTTGTCTATTGAAGTGTGAAATTTTGACAGAATAAGACCTTTTGACAGAATAACAAGCCCTGAACTTAACTTTATGCTAAAACCAATTTTTCTTGCATTATAAAGGACATGCTAATATATTTGGGGGTAGACGGTGAGTACTGAAAGTCATATATTATAAATCCTGGAACAAACAACTACTAAGATGATTTTACATCTAAGATTACACAATACTTAAAAGTATACTTTTTTTTTTTTTGTCAGGAATCGAACCCAGGGTGCTTAACCACTGAACCACATCCCCAGCCCTTTTTTATATTTTATTTAGAGACAGGGTCTCACCAAGTTGCTTAGGGCCTCACTAAGTTGCTGGGGCTGGCTTTGAACTTATCATCCTCCTGCCTCAGCCTCTTGAGCCATTAGTATTACAGGCACTTGGAAAAGCATATAAAATGTATAGGATTGTGTACACATTTTAACCAGATTAAACACTGTTTTTCTATAGTGGCCCAGATTATATGGTTTGAGAGAAATGAAATTTTGCAGATTTTGTAGTTAAAGCTTCATTTGATTCCAAACCACTTACTTTTCTCCCTTCTTAGAAGCAATTAATGGTGTGCTTTTCCCCCCAGGTATATTTTAATATTTTTATGGTTTTTTTGTCCATCTATATATAGTAATTCACATTGGTTTGTTCAGTTCTGATCTTCACAGCCACTCTTTACCAAACCCCTGTTTCTTCTTCTACAACTACCACATTGACCCATGTCTTCCCTAGACTTCTTTGCTTCTTTAGTAGTCTAATCCTGCAAGTTTCTCCACATTGACAGGGCTGCTCTCCTCTTTCTCCTCAGTTCAGTGACTGCTGAATCCACCTGAGCCTCTCCAACCTATGATGCAATTGTGAAAGTTCCCCCAGTACAAAAGGTAGGAAAGAAGTAAAGCTCCTGTCGGATAGCTCCTTTTTCTCAAGAATCACAGACTCACACTGTGTGTTGTACATATTAGAAGCAATTGCAATGTTACTTCACCCGGTTTTAGAGCTGTTTACAGTAGAAGGGTAAGTCTGCAACCAAATCAGGGCTAAAAGCAAAAGTTTCCAAAGTGCTTCCAAAACTGTCACAAGTGATTCTATAGTGTAACAAGGTTTATGGCACATTCTTAGAACTCCTTTTAATCCAAAACTTCACTAATTTTTGGAAATACAATTCATATATACTATTCTCTCGTCCAAAGTTTCCTTCCTTCTCATTAAGTAAATCAGATCCAGAAATCCTCTGGGTCATTTGATCCTGTGTTCTTTTCAGTACCCATAAGCAACCTCTGTATCTTACTTCCTTTCCAACATGCTAAGTTTCCACACTCTTTCACAAACCCTCTTTTGATAATACACCAAACTCTCTTGACACATCTCTGTCCCACCAACATATTTATTTCTTTCACTGGGCACTTTCCCCATGATGTGCTACTTCACCTTGGGCCCAGAGCACTAGAACCTGCCATCTGTGGACTGAGCTTTCTGAAGTCATGAGCCCAAATTGAATGGACACTCTTTTGTTTCTATTTTGATTTAACAATTTACCATTTGCACAATTCTTAAAACACTCTTTCTTTAGTTCCTAAATTTTCTTCTTCCCTTACTAACAGTTTGACATCCTCTGCTATTGTTTTCCCACTATCATTCCGTGAATGTTTGTGTTTCTAGATTCTCTGCTTATTTTTTGTTTCACACATTCCCCTTGCACAAAAGCACAGTCACCAGTAGAAAAGTAGAAAAGTCACATCTATTTAGAAGGGTGAAAGGATAATGTAACACAGACAGCCAAACAATCACTTGAAGAACAAAGGAAATTTTAATGTCACATAATGGTTCAAAGCAACTATTTTAGGCTGCTGGGAAATTTATTTCAAGGACCCAGATTTCCTCCAAATCATTGCTTCTCCCTTCTGTTTGTCATTGCTATGGTCTCTATGGTCAGTGCTGGGTTGCTTCAAACTCCAGACCAAGCTGCTTAACTTGGCTTATAAATCTCCCTACAATCTAGCCCTTACCCAAAGCTGTGTTGAATCCATTGTCATTCTTTCATAATTTTTTAGCTCTATCATCCAACACTCTTGAACTGTCTCAATTTATTGATCTAATATGTTCTATCTAATTTTTCAATATTCTATTCCCTTTCTCTGGATATTATTTTATTCTTCTTGGGTCTTTTCCATATTTTACTTATTTTTTCAGTTATCAGCTTAAATTTGGGTCCACCAAGGACCAATTGAGAGATTTGAGTGTAGGTAAGTAGAATGCAGGAAAGCAGTTGAAAAGGAGTATATAAAGTGTTGTGGTTTGGGTATGAGAGGTCCTCCAAACCTCCAGTTAATGCAGGAAATTCAGAGATGAAAGAGTTGGGTCCATCCTAATTTGAATGGACTGACTGGATGGTAACTGTAGGCAGGTAGGTTGTGATTGGAGGAGGTGGATCACTGGAGTGTGTCCTGGAATGGTTGATCTTCCCAGCGGCCCTCTTCCCTCTTGTTAACTCTTTCTGCTTCCTTGCTATCATGAGCTGAGCAGCTTTCTTTCACTGGGCACTTTCCCCATGATGTGCTGCTTTACCTTGGGCCCAGAGCAGTAGAACTGACATCTATGGACTGAGTTCTCTGAAATCATGAGCCCAAATAAAGTTTCCCTTCTCTAAATTGTTCTTGTTGCATATTTTGGTCACAGTGATGAAAAGCTACCTAAACCATAAAATAAATGAGAAATTATAATAAAATACCTAACTTAGGAAGCTATAGTATATACACTCATTGCACAATTTTAGTACAAATTCTGTAGCAGATGGCTAGCAAAAAACTAGGAAACATTAACCAGGATTCACTAAAATTAGGTATCATCTAGTTACAAAAGCATTATAATTTTGACCCTTAATTGTGGAATTGTAGAACTACATGGGAATTTATTTAGGCATCTTCTTATTCAGTTGCCTTTGTGTGTGTGTGTGTGTGTGTGTGTGTGTGAGAGAGAGAGAGAGAGAGAGAGAGAGAGAAAGAAAGAGAGAGAGTCTCATACACAACAGGACATAGCTAGTGAGGCTTTCTATAGTGTCACTTCAATTAACATTTTTAGAAATGAAATCTACAGTGCCTACTCATTGTTCTCACATGGAAATGGGTAATTTGGCTTGAGTGTCATGGTACAAATGCTGTATTGTTTTTAATTTGACTCATCTCCAGTTCAATATGAAAAATTGCCTATGTCACTGACATTACCAAAAGCATTTCATCAATGTCTACACTTAGTTATATTTCCAAGAAAGGTGGGGTAGAAGTCTGATTTTTTAAGGTAGTCCCAGTAATTTCAAATCTAAAAGAATTTCAAACTTGGAGAAAAAAGTATGCATATATATTTTCTCGAACAGGATTGATTCTGTGTACCCCTTTTATCTTGTTTAGGATAGGTTCTACAATTTTTAATCTGTCAGCTAATTACTCCTTGCTATAGAAGTGCATAGCACACAATAGGATCTCAGTAAATAAGATCTAAGAAATCTATGGACATTGAAGTGACCAAAAGGGATATTCCTCAACAGAAGGCACGACGTGACAATATAACATATCATCATGTTTAAAAAATATATTTTAATTTTGTATAACAATGAGGGTCTCCCTCCATTACCATGCAACAAAATTACATATAAGAGGTTGTGAGGGGAATGGGAAAATAAACAAGGAGAGAAATGAATTACAGTAGATGGGGTAGAGAGAGAAGATGGGAGGGGAGGGGAGGGGGGATAGTAGAGGATAGGAAAGGTAGCAGAATACAACAGTTACTAATAGGGCATTATGTAAAAATGTGGATGTGTAACCGATGTGATTCTGCAATCTGTATTTGGGGTAAAATTGGGAGTTCATAACCAACTTGAATCTAATGTATGAAATATGATATGTCAAGAGCTTTGTAATGTTTTGAACAACCAAAAAAAATATATTTTAATTTCTTCTAAAGAGAGCAATTTCCTAAATTAATCCCTAAAGGTTCCTGGTTTTAAATAAAAGATAATAAAATAATTTACTTGAAGGTGAACAAAAGAGTTAAAATATTAAAAACTTCTTGCTGTGGTTTTTTCCTGTAAAACAAAGTTCTCCATAACTCTTTTCAATGGGGTTATAACAGATTTAATAATTTACTGCTTGCTATTTATTGCACCAAATAAGTCTCCTGGGTTTAGTAAAGTAGGAACAAAATTTTCAAAAAAAAGTGCACAATGAAATGTTGAGAGTGTAGGAAACAAGTGTACAGGCTTTCAGAAGATTTACAAGTGGGGAAGTAACAAAAGAGTTGAGTCAGGAGACTCTTCATAATAAAATGGGAAATGTCACATAATTGACAAAAATAACATCACTTTGGAAAAGCAAGGCTGGTCATATTGGTAGAGTAGAGTCATGTAGAATTCCATGAGCACCTCTAACTCTGCCTTCTTCCCAGTGAGCATATATGCCCCGAGGCAACAAATTACAGCATGACAGAGCATAGGGGTCATTTAATTATATCATATTTCTAGTGACTTTGTAATTAAAGGAAGTTCAAAAGTACTTGACATCCTTTTTCTTCCTTATTTGGAAACCAGCAAGGAGAGAACTTATTTGTTTTTTTTCTCCCCACAGTATACACTATTACACATTCTGGCCTGCATCTCTGAAAGTCTTCAAAGAAAAAATAACATGCCAGTAACTTTAAGTGATATGAAGGTTTCATCAGTAATAGGAATCATAGGAGAGATGGTCTGGCATAAGTGTGAAAACCAACTTCATAGCTGATGTGTCCTTATTTGTGTGCAAATAAATGTTTCAAGTGCTTTCCAAAAGAATGGAAATGAAAAGACAAGTAAAAGACTACATAAAATCCAGATGAAAAATATGAGATTCCTATGGTATTGATGGATTTATTTACTCAGAACTTTCCCAATGTCATGACACATTGTACAAAAGGAAGAGTGCAGACGAAGTTCACAGGCATGTTTTCAAATAAGCTCTCACTGAAACATGGACATCGTTAACTCTTGGCCCAAATATTAGAAGGTAGTTCAAGACATAACCAGCAGTATGTTGAGGAGATCTACGTCGACCCTTCCAGAGAATCTATTGTCCCTGAATCCTCTGGATAATTTAACTTTGCAAAATTATAGTAAGTAGACACAATTTGTTTTTAAACATTTGTATACTAATTAAATGGCCAGAGTAGACATTCACACTACCACCCATGTTCTTCACCCCAACTCACAACCCCACAATTCTAAGATTTCTTTCATGCTACACCCAATTCACTAAGGAAAACTACGGGACATGTCTCAAAGAAAGATGGTCATGGCCCAAAATATATTCTTTCAGACCTTAAATTTCTACCAAAGTGGTCAGTACATTTTGACCTTAAATATTCCTAGCCCATTGGAATCTCGTGGTGAGTTTAGATAATTTCATGAATTTCAGATGGTTTGGCTTATGTATTTTTTGTTTAAGTCAGGGAGTTTAGGTGAAACTACTGTTAGATTACAATAAGGTAGTAAAAAATTGGGGAGAATCTATACATTTTGACAAGGTCTAGTGATTGTTTTTAGTATACTATAATTTCTAGGCTCAGTGGGGTTTTCCAAGAGAATTGACTATATAACATTCTAGAAAACATATAAATTATACTAAACATATCAAGATAAATCCATAGTATACAAATAATTAGAGTAACAGCCATAACAGAGAATTTCAGAATATGTATGTGTGTGCACACACACATATTCCTTCAAAACTAAAAGGAAGAAATCTTTAATAGGAGACTTACAGCTTACTGTATTGTTTAAAATGGATTTACATTTAATTTTGAGTGTCCTGATGGCCAGGGCAATGAGGGAAAGATACTTAGATGCTGTTTTCAGGAGAAAGAATAACAATTATTCAAAGGAATTAGAGCTTTCATGGCCTGGCTCACTTGAAACCCTGACCCCCAGTGTTGAGTTATAGACAACAACCTATCCTTCTAAGACAGTAATTCCTAACATCAGTCTTCAAGATTCAGGACTAGGAAACTAGGCCTGGAAGTTTCAAAGGAAGCTGAGAAATAAGCAGCCATCTAAATTTCCTACAGTTTTGTCTGGAAATCTCATTAGGAAAATAGAACAGGAAAATATTTTTTTCCTATGTTGAAATAGTATCCTTTATATGTAAATTGAAAATTTTGTAGTTAGAGTTTTGCCACTGGATGATGCTCTTGCATTTTGAGTAAGGAAAAACCAAATTTGAATTACAGTTTCCTGCCTCCCTATTCTAGCTAAAATGTGAAAAGCAATGGGATAACAACTGCACATTTTGGAAAATAGGCATCTTTGGAAGCATTGGAATAGGTGGCAAAATATGAAGTAGAGAAGACTGGACTGTCTCTATTCAATCCTGATGTTTAATCCCATGGTTGGGATGATATTTAGATCTAGCAACCATGTGAGGTTTTGTTGCTACTATCCCCAATATCACTTTTACTTGTGGCTCTTAACATGAATATGAAGCCACGAGATGTCCATTGCGCCAAAGAAATACGTTAGCAAAATTAGAGGATTTAAAATTCATGCCCTTAGGTTTTTAATTGCAAAATTTGAGTTTATAATAAAAAAGGCAAAAGGCAGACAATACAGATCATTCAAAGGGTCATTTCCCTCCTCACCCTAAGAAACTACTCTGACTTGCAGTGAGAGATGAAAGACAGATGACTGTATGCCTCTGAGGAGGAGCTATGTGCCAGTAGCTAAGTTTCCTTTGAGGATAGAATAGAAAGATTTAATATAGTAGACACTTGCTCATTTGTCTTATTTTTCCTTCGTCATTACAAATGAATAACTAAGAACCATAGCTATATTAGAAGAGTGTAGCATGAAATAGAAAGCAAAATAGCAAGAGCAATGAGAACAACAAGGGTAGGGGGCAGAGGAAGGGATGGAGGGAGAGAGATATTTTAAGGAATTTGGCTTACATGTGGAGGTTGGAAAATCCAAAATCTGCAAGTTATGCCAGCAGGCTAGAGGCTCAGGGAAGAGTTGATATTGCAGCTTGAATCCAAGGACAGGCAGGAGGAGGAATTTCCCTTTTCTTGGGGGAGGTCAGTCTTTTTTCTGTTTAGGCCTTCAACAGATTGGATAAGCGTTCTTCCCCCACCCTCAAACTCGGACACCCCCCCCAAAAAAAGTTGAATATTTAAATGTTAAATAAAAATACCTTCACAACATTGAAGCTAATGTTTTACCAATTATTTGGATACCCAGGCCTAGCCAAGTTATCACATAAAATTAATTATCATAAATATTCAGCAGGACTAGAGAATAAAGTTTAGAAAACCTAGAATGTGCACAAAAGAAAAATGATGGGATGTATATAAAACAATAAAGTCTATAAGTCTTCAGATTGCAAAATAGCATGGTCAATAAAAAGCAAAGAAGAGAGATATAAAAAAATTCTGAAATTTCAAATCCCAAGTAAAGAAAGTATTCAACAATTTTTCACATAGAAGAGTAATTATTTCCAAAAGAGTATGAGTCATATTGGCATTGGAGGTCTCTTTAGGAACCACTGGATGTTAAAAGAATATAATCCCCTCAAATATTAGGAAAAATGTGTTAATAAATTCTTTATCATGGCAAACTATCAACCAATAAGAAGTCATGAAAGAAAAAATTTTAACATATGTGATGCTTCAAGAAGTTTTTCTCTTGTTTACTCTTGAATACACAGCTACTAGAAGATTTATTTCAGCAAATCAAGAATGTAGAAAAATTAAAAAAAAATTCTTACTATAGTTTGGATCTTAAATACCCCCCCAAAGCTCCATATGTTAAAGGCTTTGTCTCCAGTATGGATTCCATGATATGCTGCCTCACCACAGGCTCATAACAATTAGGTCAAACAATCATGGGCAAGAATCTCCGAAACTGTGAGCTAAATGAATCTTTTTATAAGTTGATTATCTTAGGAATTCTGTTACAGTGATGGAAAAATTGACTAACACTACACTTTACATATATCTGAAACAAGAAAGTTGAATATTTATTACTTGCCAAGCAGGATGAGGACTCTGGATGAAGTAAAGAACAAATTTTAGATAGGCTCTACATGATGGAGTTTAGATACTGACTGAATGTCAGAAGCATCCAGAGTGAAGCACTTACTTATCATCTGATAATGAGAGTCCTGAATACTTCTATGAACCTATTGTTAACTGCCAGGGATAGGTTTGAAATATATTCTGAGATGTCTTCTTTATTACTCAGGTTTTCACAATATAACAAATCAGAGCAATCAATCAGCATTTTCTTTTCTTGATATTGGCATAGAGGAGATTTTATTCATAAAATAAAGAGGGTAATATGGGTCCCACAAAAGGTGGGTCCACAAAAGGTGGGTCCACAAAAGGTGGGTCCACGAAAGAGGAAAAAGATCCAGATAGAAGTGGCTCTCAGATGATCTATAGAAGTACTTAGCTCTATTCAGTCTGTAGATTGAAATTCTACTGGAGAGTATTATTTAGAACAAAAAGGGATTGAGTGAGATAAAATATGTTGAAAGTTTGAAGAGGGAAAGGCAATGCAGCATCATATCCCAGTTGAAAACACAAACTCTGGAACCTGACCAGTTGCACTTGAGTCCTGTCTCCATTGGTCACACATCTCCACTTTGTGACCTCAAACATATACTTCTTCTGCCTCTCTTGTCTCACCTTTAAAGTGATATTGGGACTAGAGATGTTGTGCTGATCATGCAATGTGCATGACCTATTGCTCTGTTGCAAAACTTAAAACCCAATGATAAATATTTAATATTCCTCACAGTTTCTGAGGGTCAAGAACATTGGAGAGGCTCGGCGTTGATGTCTGACTCAAGCCTCTGATGGTGTTGCAGTCAAGATTTGGAGGCTCTTCTGGACTACTCACTGGCTAGCAAATTCAAGCTAGGTATTGACAAGAGGCCTCAGTTCCTGCTGATGGGGATTTTTACTAACGGTCTTAAGTGTCCTTATAAGACAGTGACTGGCTTTCCCCAGAGCAAATGATTCTGAGAGGAAGAGCCTGGCGGAAGCTATCCTCTTTATGATCTAGAAGATCTGTTCAGGACTAGATCTTTATGATCTAGTCTCAGATTTACATGGCATCACTCTGATCTCTTCTACTCAAATAGAATAACTCATTCAGACAGGGCACATTTGAGGGAAAGGAAGAATGGAGGCAAATGGAGGCATGCCAATTTATTTATGACATTTGAAAAGCTTTACCTATGTAAGGTATATAGAACAATCTTTGATGCAAAATAAGTAATATATGTGCATTGTAACTTTATAGAATTATAAACAGATTGTTTGACAGTTTGGATGTTAGTGTATATGTCTCATTTTTGTGTACTGTTGTTTCTCCATGTCCATGGGGATTGGTTCCAGGACCCCCATAGATACCAAAATCTGCAGTTGTTCAAGCCCTTTATATAAAACTATGTAATATTTGCATATAACCTATGCATATTCTCTTATATAGTTAAAGCATTTATAGTAACACAGTATAAATGCTATGTAAATAGTTGCTCTGTACTGTTTAAGGAATGATGACAAGGAAAAAAATCTGTGCATGTTCAGTACAGACACAACTTCAAAAAATATTTTCAATTTGTAGTTAGTTGGATCCAGGTACAAATACAAAGAGCTATTTTTTTATCCAGAATTTTTAAAAACTGTCTTATTAATTCTAATAATTTGTTCACAGGATTTTTTTGTGGGGGGTGATTTCCATAAATTCAAACACAATATCTGCACTAAAAGGTATTTTGTTTCTGGTTCTTCTGTTCAGGACCTCCAGCACAACATTGAAGGAATGGTGACAATAGATACTCTGTCCCTGATATTCAAGACATGCTCTCAACTTTTCAATTGTAGTGTTGGCAGGAGGCTTTTTACAGATGCTCTTTGTCAGCGATGAATGTTTTTTTCTGGACCTAGTTTGCTAAGAGTTTTTATCAAGAATCAATATTGAATTTTTCTTTCTGAAGCTGCTAAGATAAACATATTTTATTCTCTTATGAGCAAATGTGGTAAATGACAACTTCACTTTTTCTCTTGTTCATTGGATCGTCCCAGAGGGAAGGATGAGGTCACGTCCCGAGGTTTTCAAGTGACATAGATCAGGATTCGGGCCATGTCAACTCTGAAAGCAAATTTTTGGTTATTAGTCATTCAGTTTTATCACTAGCAAATCCAATGTAAATGGAAAGTCTTGTTAAAGAGATACTGACATCCACTATAAGTATACTTTTAAAGAGTTAAGATTTTTCTACTTTATATTTTTCCCAAATATTATCCAAGTTTTGACAGAGAAAGCTATGCATAACAGTTTTGAGACAGAGTCCCAATTAAAAGTTGAATCTTCCTATCTCAGCCTCTTGAGAAGGTGGGATTATATGACTGTGCCATGACATCCTCTGAATTTTCTTTTTTAAATTAGTTGAGATAATATAGTCAAACACAAGAACACACAGTTTGACTGAGATTAAGTCTTGCTTCCTAAATTTATTTTAGCCAATTTATTTCACTATTATTATTTTTGCTTTATGTAGGAACGTAGAGCCCTAAAAACATATGAGTTCTTCTTTCCCTTAGGGTTCCTGTGTATCAAAAAAGATCACAGAGCTGGAAACAGATATACGTTAGTCTGTGTTTAGCAAATCAGAAACAAAGCTGTATTTTATGTTTCTTCTTAAAATAATAAAAAGAAAGAAAATTAATATTCTGTTTTTCCTTGGTATTGAGCCCTATTGACCTTAAAGATTTTACCTTTTCCCCTATTTAATATTCCAACAGGTAAGAACTTCTGGTGACTTGCTGACTGGAAGTGTAGACAGACCCCTTTTCTTTTCAGACTCACTTTTTGATTATGCTAGAAGCAGCCCATTCTTAGTTTAGGAGTCAGGAGTCTCCAAATATTAGAACTGCTGTGATAAAGAGAGGGGTCAAGTTCCAATAAATGCCAAAAAAATTTTTTTTTTACCTACTTTGCAATCTGTGTCTCTCCTAGGAGAGAGAGAATCAATTTAAAGAAGAAAGTATATGGGAGAAGTAGGCAAAGTCTTTATGCATGTTGGCAAGGCATAAAGAAAGCAAGGTTAGAAAAAGACAGAATACTAATTACTACCAGGATTGGAGTACCTCGGATGTGCATTTATAAGCATAATTTCATTTATTCTTTTACCACTTCAGGGAGCAAGCATTGCTATTTCCAGTTTACATATAAAAAGCTGATGTTCAGAGTTTAGTAAAATTTCAGTCCATCTATTAAAAGACCTAGGGCATGAACTCTGTTCTTTCTGGTTCAAATTCCACACTGATACTTACCTTAGTCATTGAAGATAATATATTTTCATTTACACTTCTGATTACTTGAATGCACTGCTAAGGGTAGATGTATAAATACACAAGTGAGTTTTCATAGCCAACTATAATGGTAAATGAATTAGAATAATCTGTCATATTTATTTTAAGTCATGCTGCATTCAGGACTATGCTGACAAGATGCTTCCCTATTTGGGTGCCATGGTAAGGAAGTGTATTGCGAAGTGTTCCATATTCAGTAGGTTGTGGGTTTTAATAAATGTCAAAATGTCTTTAGACAAAGAAGCAGCATAAAATATTTAATGGATCATTGAAAAATGAAATTTGGTATAAAAGAGCTTTCAGATTTCGTGAGTGTGATTGGTTGTCACTTGTTTATAATCATAAACAAATTATCAATGAATAATAAGTACACTAATTCCAACAGTTTTATTGACTTCAAGTGCTACCATCTGCATTTAAATGGTTGGAGGAATAATAGACCTACTTTCAATAGATAGTTGGATAACTTGTTGTTACATTTCCAAGTTTACATTTTTGGAAAAAAAGCTCCATTTTTATTTCTGCATACAATTCTTCTTCTATGAGGAGATGTGATACAGGCCTTTTGGAATTCAAAGAACTACACATTTTATAAAAGTGGAATATCTAGGGGAAATTCCTAACTTTATATATGGTCAACTTTATTCTAGGGAAGTCATGAGAAGTAAGGAGAAAACTGGCCATTTCCAGAGAGATTATTTCATGACAGTGTATGGATAGAGGTTAGGTACAGTGTAACTATATTGTTTAGGAGATAAACATTGTGAGTTAGATTGGTTTTCAACTAGAATAACTATATAGATAACCATGAAATGTGAAAACTATGATTTTATTTATTATAGCTTTCTCATTTGTATTTCATGTGATTATTGATCATTGTATTCTATACTCAATAAATATTAACAACTAATGATATCAGGATAGAGTACAAGAGATTTTTTTTCTTGTTTTTGTGGTGTTTATTCTTTGGAAAGAAATGTGTAAAATATGTAGAACACTTAAGAAGAATAAAAGAGCATACCATAAGGAGACTCTTTAAGTTTCTGCCTTTCAACAAAATAAAAGCAAGACCAGATGGATTCTCAGCTGGATTCTACCAGAACTTTAAAGGAGAACCAATTTCAATGCTTCTGAAATTATTCCATGAATTAGAAAGGAATGGAACACTTCAAAAATCATTCTAAAAAGCCAGCATTACCCTCATACCAAAACCAGGTAAGGACACATCAAGGAAAGAAAACACAGACCAATATCTCCAATGAACTTAGACACAAGAAATCCTTAAAAAAATTAGCAAATCACATTCAACAATAAGATTGTACATCATGATCTAGTTGGTTTCAGACCAGAGATGCTAGGATAGTTTGACATACAAAAATCAATAAATATAACTCATTACTTAAAAACAATCAAGGACAAAAATCATTTAGACATCTCAATAGATGCAGAGAAAGCCTCAATCAAATTCAACACCCATTCATGAGAAAAACACTGAAAAACTAGCAAGAAACTAGTGATAGAAGGAACATACCTCAATATCATGGAGGCTATATATGAAAAACTTAAAGCCAACCTCATAATAAATGGGGCAAATCTGAAGGCATTGCCTTTAAAATCTAGAACAAGACAAAGACGTCCATTCTTACCACTCTTATTTAATATAATACTAGAAATTTTAGCCATATCAATTAGGGAAGAGAAGGAAATAAAAGGGATAAAAATAGAAAAGAAAGAAGTCAAATTATCACTGTTTGCAGGCAATATGATCCTATTCTTAGAAGATCTAAAAAGTTCCACCAGAGACGGCTGGAGCTAATGAACAATTCAGCAAAGTAGCAGGTTACAAAATCAAGATGCAAAAGTCAATCTTTCTTGTATAATAATAATGAATCTGCTAAGAGAGAAATCAGAAAAAATACCATTCACAATAGCTTCAATAAAATAAAATAATAGGAATAAACCTAACCAAGGAGGTAAAAGACCTCTACCATGAAAACTATAGAACACTGAAGAAAGAAATTGAAGAAGATACAAGAATATGTGAACACACCCCATGTATATGAATAGGAAAAATTAATTTTGTTAAGATTGCCATACTTTTAAAAGCAAGATGCAGATTTAATGCAATTCTTATCAAAATACCAATGATATTCTCCAAAGGACTAAAAATACTAAAACAAACACAAAACAAAACAAACAGCAACAAAATAACCATCCAAAATCCATTTAGAAGAATAAGAGATGTAGAATAGCAAATGCAATCCTAAGCCAAAATACCAATGCTGGAGGCATCACAATATATGACTTCAAATTATACTACAGAGCTATAGTAACAAAATGTCATAATAGTGGCAAAAGAAAAAAAAACAGACACAGAGACCAATGATACAGGATAGAAGACAAAGAGATAAACTGACAGAGATACATTCATCTGATCCTTGACAAAGGTGTCAAAAACATACATGGAAGGAAAACCAGCCTTTTTAACCAATGGTACTAGAAAAACTTGTTGTCCATATGTGGAAGAATCAGATTAAATCCTATCTCTTACCCACACAAAAATCAACTCAAAAATGGATCAAAGACTTAAGAATTAGAACAGAAACTATGCAACTCCTAGGGAAAAAAAAAAAAAAAACATAGGGTCGACACTCTAACATATAGGAACAGGCAATACTTTCTCAATAGGACACCTAAAGCTCAGAAAATAATGCCAAGATTTAATAAGTGGGATGGCATAAAATTAAAAAGTTTCTGCATAGCAAAAGAAACAAGAATGTGAAAAGAGAGCCTACAGAATGGGCTAGCTACTCTTCTCACAGAGGATTAATATCCAGGATATATAAAGAACTCAAAAAACTTAAAAACAAATAACTCAGTTAACAAATGAAAAAATGATGACATTGGCAGGCATACCCCTCAAAAATAGGCACTGTCAATGTTACTATTACCAGAGTACATACTAACAGTGGTGTACTAAAGGTATCCAGGGACAGTAAAGCTGCCATAGCAGTGTACATAGAGGGTCCAACACACACATAGAGGCTCAAACACAGCTTGTAGTACCTCTTCCTTGTTGATTATGGAGTTTAAGGGATACTCGTAAGGATTATTGTAGAAGGTATATGCCAGGTTTTCTCCATGCCATCCTAGTTGGTGACAATGTCATCAGTGGCGTGTTTCAGGACAGGATTCACCTCTTGTTTTTAGCTCTTCAGCCCTATGCTTTACCTGGGATATCAACCAAAGAGGAAAACATGGTTCCTATATCTTTATTTGCTTAGTCCCAAGCTGACAGATATGCCCAGGAAGGTCCTGAGAGTTAGAAGTTCAGCTTTGGGCAGGGGTTGTGGCCCAGTGGTAGAGCACTTGGCTGGCATGTGTGAGGCACTGGGTTCAATTCTCAACAGCACATATAAATAAATAAATTAAATTAAAGTTAAAAAAAGGTTCAGCTTCATTACCACAGCTGAATGAGGTATGTATGACTTCAAGGGAAGCTCACATTCAGAGGCACAGGAGGATTACATCCAGGAAAATCATGTTTGCCAGTGTCTGAGCACACAGATTGCTTTTTCTGCTTAATCTATCTGAGATGATTATTGCATTGAGTGAGGAGAACCTGGGCAGAAAACATGAGAGATCATGGGAATCTCAGGTTAAATTTTAGCCATTTTAATCTTGAAAGGTTTAAGACAAACACAGGTTTGCTGCATTAAAGACATATTACTGCTATACATAATAAATATCATATCTTTGGGGACCAATAGACTTATACGTTTTTGTTGTGTTTGCCACCTCCCAATCACATGGCAAAGATTTAAAATGTTTGTTAATTTACTCATAAATTAATCTTTGTCATAGCAAATAATCATTTTATGTATAAGTTATGTCATTTAATAGTCCTTCTATCCAAATTAATTATTATTAAAATATGTTTTTTAAAAATGAGAATAATATCACATACAAAACTCTTAAACCATTTATGCTTTAATACTTGATGGGTTTTAAATAATTAATGACAAAATTATTTGGTTCTGACAAGTACTCTGGTATTAAGCAATTAACAAAAACATTAGCACATGTGAATTTTAAAAACCTGCCAAACAGCAAAGCTGTTGAAACAAATGACATTTTTTGTTGTTTTGTTTCCTTTTTTCTGCTTTAAATGACAAACAACCACACTAATATAATTAAGAAATAGCTTTTAATTGTGAATTACAAATAAGATGTAACTGTACAAAAGTGATTGTGGGTTTTTTTTTAATTTGTTCTAATTAGTTATACATGACAGCAGAATTCTCTTCAATTCATTGTACACAAATGGAGCACAAATTTTTACTTCTCTGGTTGTACACAAAGTAGGGTCACACCATTCATGCAATCATACATGTACCTAGGGTAATGATGTCCATCTCATTTCACCATGTTTCCTATCCCCATGACGCCTCTCAGCCCCTCCCTCCCCTTTGCCCAATCCAAAGTTCCTCCACTTGTCCCATTACCCCACCCCACAACCCCATTATGGATTAGCATCCAGTTATCAAGAGAAAACTTGGTTTTTTGGGGATTGGCTTACTTCGCTTACCGTGATATTCTCCAACTCCATTCATTTACCTGCAAATGCTACAATTTCATTCTCTTTTAATGCTGAGTAATATTCCATTTTGTGTATATACTACAGTTTATTTATCCATTCATCTATTGAAGGGCATCTAGGTTGGTTCCACAGTTTGGCTATTCTAAATTGTGCTGCTATAAACATTGATATGACTGAATCACTCTAGTTTGCTGTTTTTAAGTCCTTTGGTTATAAACCAAGGAGTGGGATAGATAGGTCAAATGGTGGTTCCATTCCAATTCTTTTTAAAGGAATCTCCTTACTGCTTTCCATATAGGTTGTACCAGCAATGTAATCCCACCAGCAATGTTTGAGTGTGCCTTTTCCCCCATATCCTAGACAACACTAATTGTTGTTTGTATTCTTTATAATTTCCATTCTGATTGGCACGAGATGAAATCTTAGTTTTTTAAAAATATTTTTAGTTGTAGATGGATACAATACTTTATTTTATTTATTTAAAATTTTTATGTAGTACTAAGGATTGATCCCAGTGCCTCATGCATGCTAGGCAAGCACTGTATCACTAAGCCTCAACTCCATCCCGAAATCTTACAGTAGTTTTGATTTGCACTTTTCTAATTACTAAAGATGTTGAATTTTTTTATATATTTATTGATCGATGGTATATCTTCTTCTGAGAAATGTCTGTTTAGTTCCTTAGCCCATTTATTGATTGGGTTATTTGGTTTTTTTATTTATCATATATAACAAATCATAATTTGTTATATATGACAGAAGAATACATTAAAATTTATATTACACATATAAAGCACAATTTTTTATATCTCTGGTTGTACACAAAGTAGAGTCACACCATTCACATCCTCATACATGTATTAAGGTAATGATATCCATCTCATTCCATCATCTTTCCTACCCTTATTCCCCCTCCTTTCCCCTCCCTTCCCTCTCCTCTGTCTAGAGTTTATCTAATCCTCCTATGCCCACCCTCAACCACATTATGAATCAGCATCCTTAAATCAGAGAAAATATTTGGCATTTGTTTTTTGGGGATTGACTTACTTCACTTAGCATAATATCCTCCAACTCCATCCATTTACCTGCAAATGTCATGATTTTATTCTCTTTTAAGTCTGAATAATATTCCATTGTGTGTGTGTGTGTGTGTGTGTGTGTGTGTGTATATATATATATATATATATATATATATTTAGTTTTAAGTGAATACAATATCTTTATTTTATTTTTATGTGGTGCTGAGGATTGAACCCAGTGCCTCATATATGCTAGGTGAACACTCTACCGCTTGAGCCACAACCCTAGCCCTATTTATCAATTCTTGATATTATCACTTGTATTATAGGAGTCTTATTAAGGAAGTTGGGGCCTAATCTAACGATATGAAGATTTGGTCCTACTTTTTCTTCTATTAGGCACAGGTCTCCGGTTTAATTCCTAAGTTCTTGATCCACTTCAAGTTGAGTTTTATGCATGATGAGAGATAGGAGTTTAATTTTGTTTTGTTGCATATGGATTTCCAATTTTCCTGGCACCATTTGTTGAAGAGGCTATCTTTTCTCCAGTGTATGTTTTTGATGCCTTTGTCCAGGATGAGATAGCCATATTTATGTGGGTTAGTCTCTGTGCCCTTTATTCTGCACCATTGGTCTACAAGTCTATTTTGGTGCCAATACCATGCCATTTTTGTTACTATTGCTCCATAGTACATTTAAAGTCTGGTATAGTGATGACACCTGCGTTACTCTTCTTGTTAAGGATGGCTTTAGCTATTCTATGTATCTTATTTTTCCAGATGAATTTCATGACTTCTTTTTCTATGAGGACTGTTATTGGGATTTTGATAGAAATTGCATTAAACCTGTATAGTGCTTTTGGTAGTTTGGTTATTTTGACAATATTAATTCTGCCTATCCAAGAACAAAGTAGATCTTTCCATCTTCTAAAGTCTTCTTTAATTTCTTTCTCTACCATTCTGTAGTTTTCATTGTAGAGGTCTTTCACCTCTTTCATGAGATTGATTCCCAAGTATTTTTTTTAGGTTATTGTAAATGGGGTAGTTTTCCTAGTTTCTCTTTCAGAGGATTTGTCACTAATGTACAGAAATGCCTTTGTTTTATGGGTATTGATTTTATATCCTGGTACTTTGTCAAATTCATTTATTAGTTCTAGAATTTTCCTGGTGTAATTTTTTGGATCTTCTAGACATAGAATCTTATCATTGGCAAATAGTGATAATTTGAATAAACTTATAATTCTGATGAAGTATAATTTATCTATTTTTTGTTATTTGTGCTTTGGGTGTCCAACTTAAGACTAAGGATCTAAGATCATTCTTCTGTGTGTGGTTATTTTGTTTTCCAGCACTATTTATTGAAAAAGACTACTCTTTCCCCTTTGAATTGTCTTGGCAATCTTGTCAAAAGTTAATTGTCCAGAGATGTAAGAGTTTACTTTTGGACTCTTGATTTTATTCCATTGGTTTATATGCCTATCCTTATGCCAGTACCCACTGTTTTGATTACTGTACTTCTGTAAATAAGTTTTGAAGTTGGGAAGTGTGAGACCTCCAAGTTTGTACTTCTTTTCAAGATTGTTTTGGCTATTTGGTATCCCTGAAATAACATACAAATTTTATGTTAATTTTGTCCATATCAATAAAAAAGAAAAGAAGATTGAAATTTTAGATAGGGATTTTTTTGCAGTTTGTAGATTCAATCTGGCAAATATTGCCATTGTTAACAATATTAAGTGTTTCAATGTATGAACACAGAACCTTTCTAGTTATTTGGAATTTCTTTAATATATTTATTTTTCTACAAAATATCTCATTTCTTTGCCTTTTCTGCCAAGCTTTTCTGTTTGTTTTTTGCCTAACTGTTATCCTGTGTTTCTCAGACAGCATATACTAATACATTTGCCTTAAATGGTTTTGACAAATGTCTTCTGGCAGTGCCTCAGCCCTGGTTGCTCTTCATTAGGTAAGGTAAAGGCAAATCATTGGAGCTGTTCCTCCAATCAGCCACCAGACAAGTCAAAACAAGCCACCACAATTTTCTGGGAATAAGTTCTATTTTACAACCTCTGGTACCAGGAATGTAGCAGTCATCTCCAAGGCTGTCTCTGATCTTGGGAATGGGCGATGTGAACAGGGTAAGTTAAAATGCCACAAAGCACTTCTACTGAGATTCGGATTTTTTTTTTTTTTTTTTTTTTTTTTTT
>NW_025999968.1:19640410-19826534 GCF_001458135.2 Marmota marmota marmota | reverse complement strand
GGTTTTTTTTTTTTTTTTTTTTTTTTTTGGTTTAGCACTTTCCTGATTACTGTTGTGGAGATGTAAGCTTTGGAGATATCTACTCCACAATTTTTCCTGATATCACTCCTAGACTAGGTTTTTCTAGCAATTTAACAACACTAACATTTACTTGTAGCTCATGGTTCACATTCATTGTGGCTAGGCTGCTTCATGTCTACCTCTACCTTAAGAATAAATATGACAGAATAGCCAAAATTCAGAGCAAGGTCAAAGGCTGTAACTGAGAGAAAGAGAACACAGCAAATGATCTACTGAGTCTTCCATCTTCCTGCTGAAAGTGACCCATGAATATTTTAGCAGCCAGAGAAAATCACATGGCTAACTTCAAAGGGATGGGAAAGTGAGTAGGAGAAGGAACTGAATATTTGATTTGTGAATGGCAATACCTTGTAAATAAAATTTGAGAATTTTCCTATTAAGGTTATAGTTAAGAGTATTTCCATTAAATAGCCTTAAGCCTCATAGTAGAGTGAATGATGAGGTAATTTGCTATGAACATAGAAGGTGAGGGGCCCCTGAGTATACATAAAACATTTATAAATTTGTTATAGATGGGTAATTCAATACAGTGCTAATTTAAAAATAAAGGAACTTGTTGAACAGTAAAAGTTAGCTGCATATTCATATTGTAACTCATCATTGTGGGATATTCTCCATTCATGCTTCAAATTTCAAGACAAATGAAATATATTTATGATGACATTATGGCCAATAATATAACACACCACCAAATTGCAAGTAATGACCTTGTTTTAACTAGGTAATTGAGCTAACTTGAGATTCATTTTCTTTTCTTCTCACTGGCTCATGTAACATTTTGGAAAATTCGACCTCATTTATTCTACTTTGAATAAATCTGAATGAAATTAGGTAAAATGTATGGGGGAAGACTTGCCCCAGGTTTGGCTGGATCATCTTCTCACAAGATGTTATTGACAAGATATAATTCTTGGCCTCCTACAAGAATATTTAAATATTTTAAAGAAATATGTATGTGAGACACTGTCCGGCAGCCGCACCTAGAGGTTGGAGCTGGGCTGCGTGCCGAGCCCTGTCCTCTGAAGGCTGGACTGCAGCCTCGAGCGTCTCGGTGGCCTGTTCGCCGCTGCACCTTCGGGCAGAACCTGCTCTGGGGTCGTTCTGCACCCCTCTGCCAGGGGACCCGTGCTCCGGAGGAGGGGGACGGAGAGCCGCGGCGGCAGCCGCTTGGGCCCCTGGGGCCGGGCACCGGGCTGAAGAGCTGCGGAGGCCAGGGTGGCTCTGCTACGGTTGCAGACAAGCACGGCGCTCGTGAGCGTGGGAGGCGACGGCGGCAGGGTTTCATTTCTAGAAATCTGGACTGGAAACAGAAGCAGCAGTTTGTATAATCCCAAGAACTTGCTTATACCAGGAAGCTGTAAGGGCAACATGAATATCATTGATGAGATGTAACATGGTGGCAGGCGCAGAGAGATCAAGTCTCTGACATCTTCAACTGCGCGGGCATAGGGAGCCGTAAACTGTCTAAATGCTGTTTGCTCAAGATCACTAGGCAATGCTGAGCTGACGTGGATCTGGGGTGTACAGGCTGGGCCCCTCAGAACACACACACAGAGCCCGAATCGGAGGCAATTAAGCTCCGGTTCGCCTGCTTCGTGTGACTCAGCACTAACGATCCCGCTGAAATAATTGGCCGGCCCTTAGGAACTTACAGAGGTAAAAGCCAACCGAGCCTTCATAGGCAGTGGCCACAGGACTGAAACGGGGATTGGGAGAGACAGTCAGGACCCACCCGTTGCATTGGTCACCCGGCAAAGGGAACAAACGGTCACCATTTGCATGGGAAATAACCATGGCAGAGAAATGGCGTCACGGGCGGAGGAGATAACTGCATTGAAACCAGCGCGACAGGTGTGTAATCCCCTAGTCATCTCTCTCCACACAGCAGGGAAAACTTAAGGGCCACTCCCAGCTCTCCTGTGAACGCAATAACCAGACCGAGGGAATCAGGAGTGGCGCGGGACTTGCGGCGCGGAACTCCCGGCTACCGCTCCCACCAGTGCTGACAACTGAGGTCTCTTGCACCAGCTACCGGGGGCGTGGCTACAGGAGGGCAAGCAAATTCGCTGGGGGATCTCAGCCCCAAGCTCTACAAACTTAGGGTCTGAGGGAGGCAAACAGGGAGAGTGAGCCCAGGTGTTCATGAAAACAGGGCTCCCAGGAGCAGCAGACCTGGCGTGTAGCCAGTATTGTGGTGAGCGCCACAGGTGAGCACGGCCTGGCTTGAGGAAACACAAGACAAGGCCCTAGACACTCAGGATTGGAGACCCGCCCAGTCTAGGAGAAAGAGCTGCTGCACAGTGAATGGTTCCCACCTATTGAGAGGAGAAGCTTGGCCCAGTGGGCACAGCTCCACCTACTGGAAGAGAAGTTAATAGAACTCTAGGACTGCATTTATTATTATTATTATTATCATTTTTTTTTTTTTTCTTTTTCTTTTTTTTTTCTTCTTTTTCTTTCATTTTCAATTTTTATTTGTTGTTGTTCTTTAACTTTTTTTCAATGTTTCTATTTTTTTTAATTTTTTTTATTTTATTATTATTATTATTTTTTTAAATTTAAATTTTCATTTTTTATTATCACTATTATTTTTGTTAAAATTTTTTTTTTCATCTTTTCTTTCTTTCTTTATTATCTAAACCTTGTTATTCTTGTTTCTTTTTTTTTTTATTTCTTTTCAATTTTCTTATTCCCCCTTCCTTGAATTCTACCTGCCTACTCTCATTCTCTTTAGTGACTTCTTCCCTTCCCTTCTAATATCTTTCCTCTCAAGCATCAAATAAATCTATAAGAGTAAACAGTAACTCAGCAGTCAAACACAACAAGAAGTAACATGAGCAGCATAAAAAAGCAAGGAAGAAAAGGAGTACAAACAATGAAGGACAGCCTAAATATTCAGGAGGACCTAGAGTCAGCAGAAAAATGGTCATATAAAGAACTCAAGGAATACCTTAGACAGATGGAATGGAACCTTAAAGAAGATACGAGACAGCAAATCCAAACAGTGAAAGAACACTTTGAAAATGAATTACATAGACAGATAAAAGAAGAAGTTAAGCATCTTTATCAGGAGATTGAGATTATAAAAAAAAACCAAACAATAATTCTAGAAATGAAGGAAACGATAAACCAAATTAAAAACTCAATTGAGAGTATCACTAACAGAGTGGAGCAAGTAGAAGCCAGAACATCAGATAATGAAGACAAAATATATCATCTTGAAAAGAGCCTAGCCAACTCAGAAAGGCTGGTTAAAAACCACGAGAAAAACATCCAAGAGATATGGGATAACATAAAGAAACCAAACCTACGAGTCATCGGGATAGAAGAAGGTACAGAGATTCAAACCAAGGGAATGAGTAACCTGCTGAAAGAAATAATTACAGAAAACTTTCCAGAAATAAAAAAGGAAACGGATATACAAATTGTAGATGCATACAGGACACCGAGCACACAAAATCACAGTAGACCAACGCCAAGACACATTGTTATGAAGATATCCAATATACAGAACAAAGAGAAAATACTAAAAGCTACAAGAGAAAGGAGGCAGATTACATTCAGGGGTAAACCAATAAGGTTAACAACGGATTTTTCATCACAGACGCTGAAAGCGAGAAGATCCTGGAACAACGTATTTCAAACACTGAAAGACAATGGATGCCAACCAAGAATTCTGTATCCAGCAAAATTAAGCTTCAGGTACGATAACGAAATAAAAATCTTTCATGATAAACAAAAGCTAAAAGAATTTGCAGCCAGAAAACCAGCATTGCAAAGCATCTTGAGCAAAACACTACACGAGGAAGAAATGAAAAACAATAACCAAAACCATCAGTGGGAAGTGCCTCTATAAAGACAGAGGGCGGGGGGAAAGCTAACCATGGAGAAACAAACTAAATTAAAAAAAAAAAAAAAAAAAGAAGATAAATAATCAAACATGGCTGGAAGTACAAACCATATATCAATAGTAACTCTAAACGTTAATGGCTTAAACTCTCCAATAAAGCGACATAGGCTGGTAACATGGATTAAAAAAACAAATCCAACAATATGCTGCCTCCAGGAGACACATCTGATTGGAAAAGACATACACAGGCTGAAGGTGAAAGGTTGGGAAAAAATATACCATGCACACGGTCCTCGTAAGCAAGCAGGGGTGGCCATCCTCATATCGAATAAAATTGACTTCAAGACTAAATTAATCAAAAGGGATAAGGAAGGACATTATATACTGTTAAAAGGAACCATTCACCAACAAGACATAACAATTATCAATATTTATGCACCAAATAATGGTGCTGCGACGTTCATAAAACAAATTCTCCTCAAGTTCAAGAATCAAATAGACCACAACACAATAATTATGGGTGACTTCAACACACCTCTCTCACAATTGGACAGATCCTCCAAACAAAAGCTGAATAAAGAAACTATAGAACTCAATATCACAATCAACAACCTAGACTTAACTGACATATATAGAATATATCAACCATCATCAAGTGGATATACTTTTTTCTCAGCAGCACATGGATCCTCCTCAAAAATAGACCATATATTATGCCATAGGGCAACCCTCAGTAAATATACAGGGGTGGAGATAATACCATGCATTTTATCTGATCATAATGGAATGAAACTGGAAATCAATGATAAAAGAAGGAAGGAAAAATCCTACATCACATGGAAAATGAACAATATGTTACTGAATGATCAATGGGTTACAGAAGACATAAAGGAGGAAATCAAAAAATTCTTAGAGATAAATGAAAATACAGACACAACATATCGGAATCTATGGGACACAATGAAAGCAGTTTTAAGAGGGAAATTCATCGCTTGGAGGTCATTCCTCAAAAAAAGGAAAAACCAACAAATAAATGAGCTCACACTTCATCTCAAAGCCCTAGAAAAGGAAGAGCAAAACAACAGCAAATGTAGCAGAAGGCAAGAAATAATTAAAATCAGAGCGGAAATCAACGAAATTGAAACAAAAGAAACTATTGAAAAAATTAACAAAACTAAAAGTTGGTTCTTTGAAAAAATAAATAAGATCGACAGACCCTTAGCCATGCTAACGAAGAGAAGAAGAGAGAGAACTCAAATCACTAACATACGGGATGAAAAAGGCAATATCACAACAGACACTACAGAAATACAGAAGACAATTAGAAATTATTTTGAAAACCTATATTCCAATAAAATAGAAGATAGTGAAGACATCGATAAATTCCTTAAGTCATATGATTTGCCCAGACTGAGTCAGGAGGATACTCACAACTTAAACAGACCAATAACAATAGATGAAATAGAAGAAGCAATCAAAAGACTTCCAACCAAGAAAAGCCCAGGACCGGATGGGTATACAGCGGAGTTTTACAAAACCTTTAAGGAAGAATTAATACCAATACTTTTCAAGTTATTTCAGGAAATAGAAAAAGAAGGAGCTCTGCCAAATTCATTCTATGAGGCCAACATCACCCTGATTCCGAAACCAGACAAAGACACCTCAAAGAAAGAAAACTACAGACCAATATCTCTGATGAACCTAGATGCAAAAATCCTCAATAAAATTCTGGCGAATCGGATACAAAGGCACATCAAAAAAATTGTGCACCATGATCAAGTAGGATTCATCCCTGGGATGCAAGGATGGTTCAATATACGGAAATCAATAAATGTTATTCACCACATCAATAGACTTAAAAATAAGAACCATATGATCATCTCAATAGACGCAGAAAAAGCATTCGACAAAGTACAGCATCCCTTTATGTTCAAAACATTAGAAAAACTAGGGATAACAGGAACTTACCTCGACATTGTAAAAGCTATCTATGCTAAGCCTCAGGCTAGCATCATTCTCAATGGAGAAAAATTGAAGGCATTCCCCCTAAAATCTGGAACAAGACAGGGATGCCCTCTATCACCACTTCTATTCAATATAGTTCTCGAAACACTGGCCAGAGCAATTAGACAGACGAAAGAAATTAAAGGCATAAAAATAGGAAAGGAAGAACTTAAATTATCACTATTTGCAGATGACATGATTCTATACCTAGAAGACCCAAAAGGGTCTACAAAAAAACTACTAGAACTAATAAATGAATTCAGCAAAGTGGCAGGATATAAAATCAACACGCATAAATCAAAGGCATTTCTGTATATCAGCGACAAAACTTCTGAAACGGAAATGAGGAAAAACACTCCATTCACAATATCCTCAAAAAAAATAAAATACTTGGGAATCAACCTAACAAAAGAGGTGAAAGATTTATATAATGAAAACTACAAAACCCTAAAAAGAGAAGTAGAAGAAGATCTTAGAAGATGGAAAAATATACCCTGTTCATGGATAGGCAGAACTAACATCATCAAAATGGCGATATTACCAAAAGTTCTCTATAGGTTTAATGCAATGCCAATCAAAATCCCAACGGCATTTCTTGTAGAAATGGATAAAGCAATCATGAAATTCATATGGAAAAATAAAAGACCCAGAATAGCAAAAGCAATTCTAAGCAGGAAGTGCGAATCAGGCGGTATAGCGATACCAGACTTAAAACTATATTACAGAGCAATAGTAACAAAAACAGCATGGTACTGGTACCAAAACAGGAGGGTGGACCAATGGTACAGAATAGAGGACACAGAGACTAATCCACAAAGCTACAACTATCTTATATTTGATAAAGGAGCTAAAAGCATGCAATGGAGGGAGGATAGCATCTTCAACAAATGGTGCTGGGAAAACTGGAAATCCATATGCAACAAAATGAAACTGAATCCCCTCCTCTCGCCATGCACAAAAGTTAACTCAAAGTGGATCAAGGAGCTAGATATCAAATCAGAGACTCTGCGTCTGATAGAAGAAAAAGTTGGCTCCGATCTACATATTGTAGGGTCGGGCTCCAAATTCCTTAATAGGACACCCATAGCACAAAAGTTGATAACAAAAATCAACAAATGGGACTTACTTAAACTGAAAAGTTTTCTCTCAGCAAGAGAAACAATAAAAGAGGTAAATAGGGAGCCTACATCATGGGAACAAATTTTTACTCCTCACACTTCAGATAGAGCCCTAATATCCAGAGTATACAAAGAACTCAAAAAATTAAACAATAAGAAAACAAATAACCCAATCAACAAATGGGCCAAAGACCTGAACAGACACTTCTCAGAGGAGGACATACAATCAATCAACAAGTACATGAAAAAATGCTCACCATCTCTAGCAGTCAGAGAAATGCAAATCAAAACCACCCTAAGATACCATCTCACTCCAGTAAGATTGGCAGCCATTATGAAGTCAAACAACAACAAGTGCTGGAGAGGATGTGGGGAAAAGGGTACTCTTGTACATTGCTGGTGGGACTGCAAACTGGTGCGGCCAATCTGGAAAGCAGTATGGAGATTCCTGGGAAAGCTGGGAATGGAACCACCATTTGACCCAGCTATTGCCCTTCTTGGACTTTTCCCTGAAGACCTTAAAAGAGCGTACTACAGGGATACTGCTACATCGATGTTCATAGCAGCACAATTCACAATTGCTAGACTGTGGAACCAACCCAGATGCCCTTCAATAGATGAATGGATAAAAAAAATGTGGCATTTATACACCATGGAGTATTACGCAGCACTAAAAAATGACAAAATCATAGAATTTGCAGGGAAATGGATGGCACTAGAGCAGATTATGCTTAGTGAAGCTAGCCAATCCCTAAAAAACAAATACCAAATGTCTTCTTTGATATAATGAGAGCAACTAAGAACAGAGCAGGGAGGAAGAGCAGGAAGAAAAGATTAACATTAAACAGATACATGAGGTGGGATGGAAAGGGAGAGAAAAGGGAAATTGCATGGTAATGGAGGGAGACCCTCATTGTTATACAAAATTACATATAAGAGGTTGTGAGGGGAATGGGAAAATAAACAAGGAGAGATATGAATTACAGTGGATGGGGTAGAGAGAGAAGATGGGAGGGGAGGGAGGGGGGATGGTAGAGGATAGGAAAGGTAGCAGAATACAACAGTTACTAATAGGGCATTATGTAAAAATGTGGATGTGTAACCGATGTGATTCTGCAATCTGTATTTGGGGTAAAATTGGGAGTTCATAACCAACTTGAATCTAATGTATGAAATATGATATGTCAAGAGCTTTATAATGTTTTGAACAACCAATAAAAAAAATTAAAAAAAAAAAGAAATATGTATGTGACAGCTCCTATTGTTTCATCTTCAGGTTTATGAGAAGCTTGGGAAATAAAAAGGAATGATGAAAGAAATGATTCTTTGTGGATTGAAGAGAAAATCTTAGATTTAAAAATTGTTGATTTGGTATTCTATAATTTCACTGAGGGTGGAGTGAGAAAGACAACCAAGTTATATGGAACAGAACTAACTATTCCTTTCAAAAGGTAAATGGAGTGATAGGGTCAAGGTTGAACTTCAATACTGGAGGGGCTGTAGTGATAGTCCTCGTGAATGATATTCCTACTGAGTGACAGTCCTGGGAAAATGCTTATAGGTTAATTAATAAATACAGGAGGAATATAATAAAATCAATAATAATAAAATTTGATAATAAAATCAAAACCTATAGAATATAAATAGAGATTCTGCTCTATACCTCATTTTTAGTGCTAACCTTGATATGACTTACACAATAATATTAAGAGGGAAGGAAGTACACACATACTGTCCTAGTCTTATCACATTATCAGCCTTGTCCACCAATCTGCAAACCTTGGCCTTCTCATAGGTAAGACCATGAATAAGACAGAGGCAAATAAAAGAACAGCTGTCTTCATCAAATGCTTTCAAGAGGACTGTAAAAGAAGTTGCTAATACCTCTAATGGGGATGCTTGAAAAAGAAGTTGACAGGTTTAGACTCCATTTCATGGAGAGGTAAAGTTCATTAACTTGATGAACCTTTATTGAGCCCTTTTGGGTATAAGAACCAACTAGTTATGCATAGGGAGCACACAACTGAATGACCCGTGGGCTTTACCCTTATGAACCTCATAATATTGCAAAAAGAAAAGAAGTAGTTGTATGCCTCAAAAACTAAACAGAATTTAATTAGGGCAAAAATAAGGCAGAAACAATGCTGAGGAAGTTTCAGATGAATTAATGCTCATATTAATTGAATAAATCATCAAAGTTTTAATGAAAAAGTTGTTTACAGGGGTCAAGGATGGTCAGGATTTGTTATCTCATTAAAAATAGGTATTATTCCAGGCAGAAAAGATGACAAATGTAGATGACGGAGTATTATGGTTTAGATGTAAGGTGTCCCCCAAAAGCTCATTTGTGAGACAATGCAAGAAAGTTCAGAGTTAAATGATTGGATTATGGGAGCTTTAAACTAACCAGTACATTAATCCCCTGACAGGGATTAACTGGATGGTCACTGTAGGCAAGCAAGTAGGATGTGGCTGCAGGTGGGTCATTTGGGGCATGCCTTTGGCATATATATTTTGTCACTGGAAAGTGAAGCTCCTTCTTTGTCTGCTTCTTGGTGGCCATGTCCCCAAATGCTTTCCTCTAGTACATCCTTCTTCCATGATGTCCTGCCTCACCTCAGGTCCTAAGGAATGGAGTCAGCCATCTGTGGACTGAGATCTTTGAAACTCTGAGCCCCAAATAAAATTTTCCTCGTCTAAAATTGTTCTTGCCAGGTCTTTTGGTCTTAGAAGTGAAAAAGATGACTAAAATGAGAAGTATAAGTTATAGTATGGAAAAAGAGTGTACCAGTTTAGACAGAGAAAAAAAAAGCCACTGAACCATTAGGGATGAGGCTGAGAATGTCTGCAAGAGTTGGATTATACTGACCCTTGAATGCCAGCCTGTGGTGAATGTATTGTAGCTTGACATGGAAGATTATCTGGGCTTGAGAACTCTCTGCAACATGATCAGAACTATTTAAGGAAAACACTACTCTAATTGCCATCTGGAGTAGCATAGAGTATGTGAAGACTAGAGATCAAGGAAATCAGAAAGGAGTTCATTTCAACAGCCCCAGGAAAGATATGAGGATTCCAATGAGCATGGTGGCAGAAGGAATTAAAAATACTGTGAGTTGAAAGATTATCAGGTGATTAACAATAGATAAAGGGCACATAACAAATGTGATTTTGATGGTTTGAGCAATAGTGAGAAGGAGTTTGTACAACGTCACTAATAAAAACAGGGGAATCAAAAGAATGAGGAACCAGGAAGGAAAAGATACTGGTTTCTAACCCAAAATATCTTAGAAAAATAATCTGAATACTCTAAATTTCCTATAACTCCTGCAAATTAAGAGAGTTGGGATTCTTAAATAATTGCTCATGATTCATATACCTCTATGAGTTGAATTTTGCGGGAAGAGATGAGTTTATTTTGGAGGATCTTGAGTTTGCAATACCTGTGGAATACCTATGGGCTATATCCAGCATGCAAGAAAACTTTGAGACTGGAATTAGCAAACATGAAGATGCAGACCACTTAAAACATACTCAAAGCCATGCAGACCTATTTTAATTTGTACAAAATGTTGTAGAAACCTCTTTTGGCAGACATTCTGTACAATTGGCTTGTACCCCCCAAATTTATTTATTTTGAAAAATGATACAAATATGTTAAACTATGTTTGAGTTAGAAGCAGGTGAAAAGTATCCTTTTCTGTTGTTAAATGATACAAAGTTACTTTTGGTGCATAATTTATGGTGAGAGTTTAAAAGTTGAAGCCTCACAGGTGTCAAGCTATCCCTGAAGAATTTATTACTTATTAATAAAGCCATTGTTACCATTGAAAAATAATCTTGTTGAGAAAGCAAGGCCATTTTCATAAAACTGCCTCAAATGGAAGAATGGAAGTTCACTTTTTAAAAATTTCACTGAGGTGAATGAACCAACAGACAGGAAGAAGTAATGGAAGGGACACAAATAAGGAAATATGATAAACTGGGAAAATATATTCTTCCTTCTCATTCCCATCTTTGTTTATTAAAGAGAAAATTGGAGACCACAAATTGAAATTGCTCAATGTTCCAGGCATCAATATCAAAAGGCCAAGAACAGGGAGAAATAAAGTTTCTATTCTCCTGTGTGTACTTTTTCAGCTGGCTTTTTAGAAAATAGTGTGAAGCACACAGACAAAAAATAAGTCTGGAACGTTTTGATTTCTTTATAGTCACATTTAGAAATGTAATTTTTCGGTATCTATAGCTGAGTATGTGAATGCACTGATTTACCTTGAAGTGCTCCATTATTTCACTGATGATGTGCTTGAGGAAGAAGTCTCCTCTTCAAACTACTGTTATATGTCAATAATTCACAAATCTCTGGAGGGAAAAATAGTCAATCCATATGGGAAATAAGATTTACTTCACAACTAAGTTCTGTTCATGTGTTAATAAGGTGAGTTATAATACCATTCATATGTTACTTCAACCTCTTTCTGCTGGTAGGCAAACTCTAAGACGGTCCCCAGTAATCTAGCCTTCTAGTATTCACAGTTTTGTATAATCCTCTCTTTGCCTGTGATGCAACTATTACATCTAACAAATAGATTATAGTCAAAGTGATAAACAGTTATGTTACAGTCATGGCCATAACAAAACCTTGACTGCAGCCTCATGAGAGCCTGACTTTTTGCCTTGAGCTAAAGTCTCCCCATTCAACCATCCTGGGAGTCTTGACACATGGTAACTGGGATATAATAAATGTGTACGTATTACACCACTAAGTTTGGGGGTAAGTTTTAAGGAAATAAAAGAAAGTTTATTTTCTTATTGTTAAGGACTGGTGAGTTGACAAACAATAGGTGAGAAATAGATTTTACTTTTTAAGGTCAAAGATGCTTCTTCAGTGCCATGTGTTTTTTCCCTGGAAAGGAAAAGCTTTGTAAAGATCATCTCAAATGAGAAACAAGCTTAGTGATGTGGATATTTCCCTTTATTGAGTAGACATTACTTCTTCTGATACTGAGGTTTGATGAGTTGTGGCTCCTGAAGAGATATATCATTAGAATCTTTTAGAATCAATGGGAAGAGTAAATTATTTGCCATTTTTCTTTCATTCTTTCTTTACTGTTTTAACCACCAACTGAATATACAAATATGACATTACTCTTCTCCCCTTCTCCTCCGCGTATCCTTACCCCATATCAGACTTAAACTGTTCAAGACAGAAATTGAATCATTCTTTTTTATATCCCAGTCCTTAGCTGAGTTACATCCCATAATCCCTGGCACAGAGTGAGCACGTGAAACACGTCTTGGACAAATAAGTAAAAGCTGAATTAATGAAGAGGACTTTTCCTGCTTCCCTTTGGGTATCAATATATTCAGGAAGCTTCAACTTCAGATTTTTTAAAAATATTTTTTGTAGTTGCATATGGATATAATACCTTTATTTTATTTATTTATCTTTATATGATGCTGAGGATCTAACCCAGGGCCTCACAGTGCTAGGCAAGCATTCTACCACTGAGCTACAACCCCAGCCCTTCAGATTCTTTTATACACTGATTTAATCTTCTTACAAGATGGTCATTCCATGGAGACATATTGGACACCCAATGTTGTTATAGGGAATGTAACAGTTCAAAAAAAAAGCCAGAAGGTGAATACCCAATTTACAAGGATCTTGCCATATAGCTAGCAACATCCACATCTTAATTGAAAAAATAAGCTTTCTATTTTTCAGGCTATGGTATGACCAAACAAACATGGTGCTGTCCATTAGCAAAAGAGGTCCCTGCTATATTTTCTAGCCAAACCATTGCAATGATTTTTCTTTATATGTCTCTCTCATTTACTCTTGGTATAAAGTTCCAGTAAACATACAAAACCTCTTTGAAGAAAAAAAAAAGAAATAAAATTTATGTAGAAATTTATTTAATCCTATGTGATAGGAGACAAAAAAACTCTTTCACCTAACTCAAACCACATCAAGAACTTTCAAAAACATTTGCGCATTGCTGGGCTCCGTTCCCTCCACATATCCTACAGCCAGACAAGGAAGTACCTCTTTCCTTATGTGAAATCTTCTGTTGGACAATTAATTCCATGTCTTGGGCTCTCATTTCCTAAGGTCCTGCCAGTGACCTTCTCTAAAACACCATTAATTCTTGTGAGATTCTGGCCAGGTGAAGTTTGGTCTGGCTCTTGGACAAGGGTGAGCCTGGGCAGTCCTGCACAGCCTACGGCAGCATTACGCATCACCTTGCAGTCGGGACATTTTTGGCCCTCTAATGACTGGCTCAGGAAGGTAAAATGACTGGATGAGCCTCGATATGTAATTCATAACTCTATAGTAACATTTGTGTATTATTATTTATTTTTTTAAAAAAAGGTTTGGCTTTGGGGTGGCAGGCAGTCATGGTGAGTCCTTCCAGGGTACACTTGTGACCATTGCCAGAGTTATTTATATTCTATGAAATGGTGCTTTGAGTTGTGCCCAATGACTGTTTCTCCACCTATACACCCCAACCCCATCTGAAATAAAATCAAACCATACAACCTATGTCTCTACCCTCTCCCAGTTGGGAGTTTTATAAGGTTGCCTTGGAACTCTTCTGGCTTTTTCCTGAGACAGATCAACACTGTTGACTAAGGCTGGTACTTTGTTTCCTGGAATAGAAATGGTCAAGAAAAGTGAAGATCATTTTTTTTGACTATCTGCTAAGAGTATGTGTAATTATTTATTTAAAAATGTTACCTTCTAATGTATCCATTTGTCTCACAAAGGGTAAATACATATTCTAAAAGGTATACATTGACCATGTTCTGAGCTTCAGCCTTCTGCTCTTCAATGGTGGAAAGGGAATTTAAAAAGAGGAGAAAGAGATCCACCTAAGAAACAATGAGGAGTGATACATAAGGAGTAAGAATTGACTTTAAGGAGAATCATGAATTGTTTGTTATTTCATACTTACTGTCAGGAAGCATTTTTTGACTACTTTGAATATACATGGCAAAGCAACATTTTCACATTTGTAGACACCAAATTCCATTTAATTGCCCATTCAGAGAATGCTCACTGGGTATGGTCCAGGCTTCTGGGAAGAATTAGAGGCCTGGTTCTTATTCTCCCCTGAAATTTGTGTTCTCTCTGTGATATAGGACATCCTGATCCGTCTCAGTTGCCTTTGGAATTATTATGAGAATGAGTTCCTCTCTGAATAATGCTAGCCTGGGGTGGGAGAAATTCTTAGCACAAGCTATTCTCACCACCTCTGTTTATTTTAGGTCTTAGCCCAGGAAGGGATTCTGGGGAAGTCCACTTGAATGTCCTGCTGAAAAATCTTACAATGTTTGACTTCCAAAGGGGAAGTACTACTGTGTGACTTAAGGAGAAATTATTATTGCTGCTGCTACTGCTAATACCATCCTAGACTGTGCCAACCTTTAAATGAATATAATTAATCTTCACAACTGAGGTTGGTTTCTGTTTTAACACATTGGAAGAGTGACATTCTAAGAAAATAAGTTACTTGTCAAAAGTAAGAACTTGCTAATGTAAGAGGGAGAACCAAAATTTGAACCTGTTCTTTCCATGCTAAAAATGGATATCAGTATCATTTTTACTTTAAAGTCATAATTTATTTGATAAATGAATTATTAACCCCAAACAGAATTTGGTTATGAATGCACTTAGAATTTTAAATTCACCTATGCATTAAATAACTATATAATCTATATGGTCCATTATAATTCAATTCATCAAATGCTTTTTGAGTGCCATAGATGTGCAAGAGATGTGCCAGGAAGGTCAGGCTATGTTTCAACATTGACATTAGAGCAATGAAGAACAACAACAGTTCCTGATTTAATAGCACTGTAGTGTTTTGTGTCTGTTTTTTTTTTCTTTGTCTTCTAGTGAAGGGAGATAGAAATAAAAAAAATATCTATAAAGAGGTAAAAATAAATCAGTGAAAAAATGATACAGACCAATGGAGATAGATAATAGGGCAATGGGGAGGTTTCTGATACTTTTAAATAAAGTGGACAGGAGTACCTAATAAGATAACATTTGAAAGGAGATTGAAAGGAAATGAGAGTAGCCATGTGGATACCTGATAGAAAAGCATTCCATTGTGGGGAAATCCGGGTGTAAAGACCTTAATATGGATCCATCTCCAAGAGTTCCCGAAATAACAAGGAAGCAAGTCCACCTGGAACAGAGGGAGAGGGGCTTGAGAGCTCAGAGAGAGAGAGAAGGGATAGGAGGAGGATGTGATTGGAGATGAGTTGGAGATCCTATTGGGCCTGGATGGACATGGTCCTTACAACTATTTGGATTCACACTGAAATTGGAAACCATAAAAGAGTTTCAAACAGAGAAAAACATGATCTGACTAGTTCTTAAAAAATATCACTCACTCTGTGCCAAGCATGATATAGGACAAACATGGGACAAACACTACTGGCAGGAGCAGGTTTGTGATGATGAAGACTTGACCCGTGTGGGTGAATTGACAAGAACACCTGGAAGAATTTGCTGACAAATGGAATGAGGGGTGTGGGAGGAAGAGCAGAAGCACAGAAGGTTCCAAGATTTGCCTTTAGCAAGTAGAATAACTTGGTGTTTATTGAATGTTAAGGAGGCTGAGGGAAAGAACAGATTTAGGGATGTGTATTGGGGAGATCACAAATTCTGCTTTGGACATGGTGTATTTTGAGATGTGTATTAGCCACCCTGGGGAGTTCAGTTGAAAAGTCAGTTGGATAGATATCAGAGTCTAGATCTCAGGTAAAGGGCAGAAATGTAGGTATAAATTTAGGAGGTATTAATGTATTCAATTCACTTAAGTGATAATGGCCAGCAGAGTGTGAGTGCCCAGTAAGGGAGATTAATAAGCTCCCACAGAGAAAGAGCCAGTAAAGGAAAAAGAAGAATAGAGAATAGTTGTTCTGACATTCAAGGAAGGGCATATGTCAGGAGACAGGAAATAAACACTTGTATGGATAAAGGTTATTAGATTGTACAGTAGGGTCATTACCTGGTACAGTGTCTGGGTGGCACTGCTATGGAATGAACAAAGCATTTTTGAGTAGATTTTTTTGTGATAGCCAATTCATTCCATAAAATCACTTGCTTGAAGTTATGACTTAAAATTTGTATTTCTTTTAATAATATATAAATGTATACTCAGAAGTCTGAACCCAAAGAAACAGTTCTTCCTGTTACTATCCACAACTTGTAACCTTTCTGGTGACACCCCTTTGAAATGCTATAGCTAGTCATAAGCCTTCAAAACAGGAAGACATCTCTTTTCTCCTAGGAATGAACATCTTTCTCACATAGTGGGTGGTACACAAAATTGAATACCTTAATTTTTCAAAGTATTACAGTACCTTTTTGATAACTTTGGGAAATGTGATAACAATTCAGAAAAATAGAGGGTTTAGCCCACAAGCTGTCCTTATTCTTGAGATGTCACCTGGCAATTTTCATTATAGCAGGAAATAAAATCTGAGTGATCTTAGGTTCTTCATTTTGCCTTCACAAATCCACAGATACTATTTCCTCCATTCTTGACTTTTTCTTCCACAAGATATTAGACAACATTTCCGGCTGATTGTGTCTTTTAAAATTATGTGATGACTGCTTAGTCTTTTTTATTTTTTTATTTTTAGTTATATATGCCCACAATATCTTTATTTTGTTTATTTATTTTTTATGGGGTGCCGAGGATTGAACCCAGTGCTTCACTGGCTAGGTAAACACTGTACTACTGAGCTACACCCAGCTCCTGACTGCTTAGTCAGGAAACATAAAAAATAGCAGAGGTCATATTCTGAAGAGAATAATAAGGATAGAACATGCGGAATAATTCTCCTTAAAGCAACATTAGTTGGTGGGGACAGGCCTGGGTCCTTATCTTGCCTTTGAGTGAATGCAGCCTTCTTTCCATTCTCCAAAACAAGACTAAATGAAAAAGAACAGTGTGGGAGAGACAAAAAAAAAAAAAAAAAAAAACAAGCAAATGCAGCAAGGGATTAAAAAATTTCAGCTATAAAATATTGGAAACATTTAGGACCATCATTATCATTCCTTCACCTTCATCTGACTCAGTTTCTGTGTAGGTGAGGCAGACATATGAAATTATTCCTAGGAAAGCTTTTTTACTCCCTCATTTCTTAGTGAAATGAAGTAATAAAGAATTTAAAATTCTCAGGGAATCTTTTTGTCTATTTCTATAGGCAAAGTTTGGAGCCAGTCTTGAATGGCACCACCACGGCTTATACACAGGATTTTACTAGCAACTGTGTTGTCTTGTTTTTCATGTTTCTTGTGATTCTGTGTTGAGGTTTATACATCTGTTGGAATGGCTATCTCTCCCATTTTAAAATGAGGGCCTTCTTATTTGTCTTCACAATGAGCTCTGAGATATTAGTTTGTTGTGTTGAGATTAATTCAAAGTGGACTTCATGGTATAGTTTCCCTTGGCTTCTCAGGCTATGATTGGTGGGGTTTAACACTGTGCACACCGTGTCAGAACCTGAGGGACCCGCTTTCTCCATAGACCTCACAAGAGTGGGGTCCCCCGGCAGTTCTGGCAAGTGTGCCATAGAAAATAGAGTACATGGGGTGCACTTTCTCTGGTTCCTCCTCCAGTTTTGTCAGCAACATACACTTTGAAAGGATGTGGGAGCAACCTAGGTTGAGGTCTCTGTTAGATACTGTGTTCTCAACAGTTATGTTATTTTACTAGCATCCAATGCTTATACTTGCTTAACAAGGACCACCATGGAGTTCAGCAAAATACTGTTATTTCTGTAAATTAAAAACAGGTATTTCAGAGTGCCCAGTTCTGTATCACTTTTTTTTTTTTTTTTTACAAAGAGTATTTGTAGAAGCTTAAGCCAAATACAGAAATGGTAGGCACTACTCATGCCTCCTTTTAAGGGTCTTTCAAGAGTCCTGAAATATAGTAAAAGCTCATTGTTCCTTTCCCCCTTCAGATTAGGACATCATAAGTGTTTTATTTCCAGGGCCCATGTTAGGTAATAGTGAGAAGTTCACTTTTGTTAATCCTCTTTCTATTCTGAGTTTAGGTATCCATTTGCCCCAACGCCTCACTTTCCTCTTCTTGCCCATGTTTCTAATACCTTACCTTCTTACCTTGCCTATCTTCTTTCACACATGCATGAACATATCTCTGGATCTTTCCTACATTATTTTTCCCCTCCTGCATTTATTCATTCAAGAAGTCATCAGTCATTGAACATATATTTCTTCAGAGCTTACTGTCTGCTCAGCAATGTGCCAAGCTTTGAGCACACATTGGCAAACAGGCAAATGTTTCTGTTTTCATGGGCGCTAGTAAAAGGAGTGGAAAAATAAAAAAGAGAACAAAATAATAAAAAAGGAAGCTATCAGAAAGTGAAATTAAGACAATTAGATAAGATTATATATCTGTAGGTGACTGGGTGCTGTCACAGGAACACATTTTCCCATGCTGTTTGTCCCTCTTGGGACTACACCCACAGATTTCCAAAATATCAACTGATCTGAAAAATTAATCCATATTCCTCTGTTAACAACTTTCTTTCCTTCTCACCTGCCTTTTAGTTAATGTAATTTTTAATGTTTGCACTCTAGAGATAATATCATCACCTAAGTGAATAATAGCAGACATTCTTTCAAATACCAAAGAAAGAGGTGAGATATTTGGGACTAGGCCATGGTTCATCACCCAGGCTGCTCTAGAGTTTGGCTCTGTTTGGAATTTCTTTTATAGAGTTCTCAATCTAAATCTGTCTCCTGGGCTCTTGGTGCCTCTGGCTTTTTCCACTGTAGTGCACAGGAAAGGACTTTTAACCACTTCCTGGTGAGTTGTTTCTCTTTTGTCTTTTTGGCCATGTCCTCATTCCATCCTGTCTCTCTTGCTGCAGTTGTTGTCTGCCATTGCTTCCTGGCCATGTCGTTCTACCCCTGTCATAGATCAGCTTGTCTGGCTGTTGCCCATCTGAAGGCCATTTCATCCAATACACAGAGGTCTTTTTATTTTTTATTTTTTTTATTGGAGAGTGACAAGTTGTCTAGCATTTCAAGGAATGAAAGTCTAAATAAAGGCTTTTCCTTGTGCTTTAACAATTCCCTTTGGCTCTATGCAACACATTGAATTGCCACCTATCCAAAGAAAATGAAAGGCCTAGATCATTAGTTTACAAACTTTATGAGTCTCTGAAATTCCTATGGGCTATTTTTCATGTCTTGGACTCCAAACCCTCATTTCAGGACTGGGGCAGACCTGGCTCTGGTGGAGCAGACACAAAACAAACATAACCCAAAAGGCCATATTATTTTTCTTTCAAGGAACCCTTAGGGGTATTGTTAGAGCAGAAAGACAGGAAGGAAGACCACATCCATTCCCTTCAAGTGTACAAACCTCAGTGCCAGGCAGACAGACTCAGGGTCGTGGAAGACAGAGAGAAGCTGACTAACAAAGTCGTCTGTAGATGGAACAGATGAAAACAAATAAAAATTGCAATATTCAGGACAGGTCTAAGTACTGCCTGGCACAGATGGTGTCTTTAGATTATTGTGAAATAATCCATTAAGACTCATGGATCAGTTCTGTGTATTCTCCTCCTGGCTTCTAAGAATATATAGCAGTGATAAATTCAGAGTCCTTTCTGAACCAGGAGAAAATCTGTGTCTATTGCAGTCCCTGAGAATATAGCCAGTCACTAAACTTTGAAAATCAGATAACTAGATTTTTGAAATTAAATGAAAATTTTAAAAGCCCAATTCCACATTCATTTTTTGTGTAATATCAAAAAATGAAGGCCTGAAGTGTTTTTTGATAACATCTATGTCAATCCCTTTACTGCACAAATGAAACTATTAAAGCTGATAGAGGGATGAAAAGTAATAACTTTGGGGGTGGGGGAAGTAGCTCAGTGGTAGAGCATTTGCCTAGCATGTATGAGGCCCTGGGTTCAGTCTAGAAAGAAAAAGACAAAAAAATAACTCCTCTTCCTCATGCATTGCCAACACTTTTGTAATAAAAGAAAGTTTAGCAATAGTCAGAGTTGTCAAATTTATTTAACAAAGTTTTCCATGACAGGAGAGACTTCAGAAATGAAGACCCAAACTGAGGATTTTTATTCTTAGATTTGTTGAAGTGTCAAGAGTCCATTGTGTAAAAGTATGATTGGATAAAAAGGGTATTATCTAATGGTGATGAATTAAGGAAAAGAGGGTCTCAGTAAGACCTGTTTGTTCAGATTCTTCTTGCCCTTTGTATCATATTTCTTTTCCCAGGTATGAGGCAGAATCTTCTAGAATGTTCTATGACCATGCTTCACACAGAACGGTATGGGAAGATAAAAGTGATCTTTCTTTTTGAGGGCTTCTTTCAATTCAAAGAACTTCTGGAAAATGTTTTTTGAACCCTGATGCCTGAATAGGTGACTAATTTGTTCTTTTAGGAATGAACAAACAGTAGTTGGAAAACTGATGAAAATGCACGAACCCAATACATATAATAGCTCATAAATTATATAGACACATTTTACTGAACTAACATGTAATTTCAAAACTTTTAAAATATATATAACTTTAAAAATAAAGCAAAAGAGAAATGAATCATTTTATAATAACAGTATAAAATTGTTTTGTTTTCATTTAATTTTTTTGTTAAAAATATTCTTTTTGTTTAAATCTTAGTTTATAGCTTTATTCTTCAGTGATTCATAATCTGGGTTTTTGCTCAGCTTATTTTATATTTGGTACTAATAGGTACTTTAGTTTTTCAAAGATTAATAACAGCCCAAAGGTCTTAAATGCAAAAAAAAAAAAGTATATATCAATGATTGCATTAGTTAAGTCTTGAGATTAATTTTTTAGTCTGATCCACCAATTATGAATGACTTTTGTTAAAATTCAGCTAGTAGATTTTTATTTTCTTTATATCAATCAATTGTTTATGAAAAGTAATTAGAAAGTGGCTTATATTTGTAATTTTAGAAAATGGATTAAAAATGCAGTGGAATCTTTCATCTGGAAAATGTTTTGACTAGAATATTGTAATTTCAAGACTATTTTTGTGCAGTTGACAATATATATCAATGAACAAAGTAACATAATAATGGAAACATCCTCCCCAAAGTCAAATCCTCTTTATATAAGAGACTACTCTTATTAACTTTTTTTTCCCACTTATTGCTAAAATGTCACCTTCATCTTGAAGGGTCAAATTAAGTATATTTATTTTTTAAAAAATATGTTAAGTAGAATAAGACCAACTCTAACTCTTATCTAAAGCCAACTGTGGGATATATGTCTTTTTGGTAAAAGTGTTTAGCTTATCTTTAAACACAACAACATTTATATAGGATAAGTGAGGGCATCAGCATAAAAACCTCTACATTAGTCTTATTAAATATTAGCAAAACTAAATAATTTTTTCTTTCTTTAGATTAAAAAATTAATTGATAGTTAATATTTTGGTCCCTACCCAATGGGTCAGATTACACGTCCCTTTGCATACATATTCTGGTTATTTACCTGTGTTGTCTCTTGGATTTAAATCACTCTGATATACTCTGCTTAGTAAAACTGTCCCTGGGAAAACACAGTCTATATTTCCCATGTTCCCTTGCTAGCTGGCTTCCCCTGGGGAATGGAGGCAGATTGGAATGAAAGTAGAGGAGAAAAATTTATTATTTTTTTCTTGATTTACTCTTTAACATTTACTCAACAGTAGCAACTCATCAAGGCAGCAGCAGTTTAGCACAGAAGCTCAATTCATTTGAATTTTCAGTTTCTTTCAATATTCCTAGAGCCAGCCCATATCCACACTCACCATACCCATCAGAGGGCCCACCAGGAATTGGGTGGTATTTCTTTATTAAAGATAAAGCAATCTCTACAAGAGATTGCTCTGAATTTCTAGAATTTGGCAGCCCCAACTTTTCTCACTGTTCTCCCATGCTTAGGAAGGATGATATCTGCTTCTTTACACTTTTACTCGTGGGTTAAAGTGTTCCACTTTTGTCCTCTCACTCCTTCAACACCCATGTAACCAATTCTTTATATTACAGTTCTTTCTTCAAATTCCTAGCAAGGTTTCTGTTTCCTGACTGGACTTTAGCTGACCCAACTGATTTAGACAATAAAAAAAAATTCCTACCTCATTAATTATAGTAGCAAAATGAAGATGACTGACTATATTAAAAATTTAAATATTAAAAACAAAAGTTTGTGATTTTTAAGAAAATTTAGGGTCATACTTTTATGAACTCATGGGAAAGAATTTTTAAAGAGGAAATAAAAATTACAAGTCATAAATGAAACACTTGATAGATGTTACTGCGTTCACATATAAAAATGCCTGTGTCACAAAAGATACCATAAATAAAAGAGAAGTAATACACTGGGAGAAGATATTTATAGTACACATAAATGATAAAGCAATAAAACCCAGAATATTAAATAATTCTCACAACTAATAAAAAACATTCTAATGGAAAAATGAATAAATTATTTAAATAACTTTGAAAAAGAAAACCTCAATGACTAACAGATACATTAAAACTTTCTGAACTTCACTTGTAAACATAGAAATGCAAATAGAAGAAGCAACAGGAAGACACCATTTTATCATGAAGGAAAAACTTAAAAGTCTGAAAATGACAGGTAGTATTGGCAGTACTGTTGGGAAAGATGTTTCTCTATCCCCCTGTGTATAAAATGTTTCAAGTTCTTAGAGAACAATTTTGAATATCAATATAGGTATAGATGTGAATATCCTATGTACACACTCTCAAAACTTAGTGGTGCCATGTGTATAAGGAGATTTGAGCTAAGGTGATTGAGACAACATTGTTAGTTATAGGAAAAAAAACCTTAAAATGGTATGAATACTCATTATTAAGGAAATGGATGAATATTCAAAAAGAAGTCTGTGTTTCCCAACAAGGGAAAAAGCAAATGCTTTTTGCTAAAAGTAATAAAAATATGATAAATGTGGCTTATAAAGAAGAAATGCATTCACTCTTATGAAAAGAAGCCCAAGGCGGTATGGCCTGAAGATCGGCTAATGCAACCTCTTCCTGTTTTGCCTATATTTCAGCTCTGCCATCTCCTATATTTGGACTTACTTGGAGGCCAGCTCCCTCAAGGCAACAAAACAGTCACCTCGTTCTGGGTGTTCTGTTCAGATATGACAGCATGTGGCAGAAGAAGAGGCCATTTCGTTCTGTGCTTTCATAAATAAGAAATCATTGCCAGAACCTCCTGGCAGGATTTTGCTCCTTTCATTGAGTAAAATTATGTCACATGGCCCTGCATAGTCCGCTCATTGGAAAAGAACAAAATTACTATGATTGCTTTGACAAATTAGTCTTTAACTTTGACATGGAGACAGGTTCTCCTCCCTGAAGAATGGAAATCTCAACAGAATAAGGGCTCTATTAACAAGGAATAGAGAAGAAATAGTTAATGGGCAGGCAACTGTGAACTCTATAATCTGTAATGAAAATAATGCAAGGAGTAGAAAGATATTTACCATTTTTAATCTGTTTCATTTTAAAGTATTAAAAACAACAGTAATACTGTGTAAAGTTATAGACACACATAGTTAATGGTCCAAATCAAAAGTAGATTTTTTATATAGTGGTTACTGGGCCGCCCCACTGCACAGCTGGAATTCTACAGTGCAGTTTGCATCCCTTAGCAGTGCACCCGACTCAGTGGCCTGGGAGTTTTCTTTAAGAAAAGATAAACGGGAGAATGATGTGGAAGGAGGCGTCAGCAACAGCTACATATTTTATTTCTTTTAACAAAGGCACAGATATAACAATATGCTAAAATTTGATAACTCTGAGAGGCAAATGAAATCCATCATTTTAAACATAAAATTGTTTTGGAGCTGAAGTCCAGGGTACACTAGGTTGTGTTCAAATTCTTGTGTGTTGATTATCTGGCTTTTTGAAAAAAAGGAAAACAGTATTTCAAAGTACAAAATTGGTACATTTTAACCCAAAGCAAATATATTTACTTTGGCAAAACTGTCCGAGATTTATGAATGATGATTAAAATGTTGCCATTTCATTGTTAACAATTCCAAAAAAGCCATTCCCCAACATGAATTCCCAGACAAATGTGAGTGTGGTTTTTGGCTTTTTTTTAAAATTACTGGGTTTGTTTTGGGTAATTCATTCATATAAAGCACTGGGGAACAGGTAAGCTTCTGTTTCCTTCCTACACTAACCCCACTTATGTACACACCCTGAAAGGGGATATATGGGCAGGACCCAGGCTTAAGCCCTGGGAAAAATATCTTAGTTGATTCTGAACACAGTTCCTGCCTTGCCTTTCTTTTCATTGTTGTTGTTTTTACTGCTGGATATTGAACCCAGTCCCTTCATTTGATAAACAAGCACTTTCCATTTTTTAGTCCCCTTGTATCCTCACTCTTACAGTGTAAAGAAAAGCAGAGGTTAGCATAATCTCTTGCCCATGAACTTCAGCGATCTCTCTTTTTGCCAGATGGGGCCTAATGAGAAAAACATCTTTAGTTGGGCCATTAAAGCTTCATGCTGTTAGAAAAGTGGCATGTTCTTTACTGAGGGCCTTCTGCCTGGCTATTTTCTGTCATTAATATTCAGGAAGTCTAACCAAAACAAATATTCCAAGGAGCTGCAACTATGTTGGTCACTCTACATTTTATATTCCAAGGCAATGGCATCCACGTACCACTTTAACCATTGGAAACAGTATGGTTGGAGAGAGTTGGAACAGATACCAGAGCCACAGCCTCCCTTGGGCTTCTCATTTCCCTAATGGCTCATGAGTCCACTGGCCAGAAGTCAATCCTGCACTGGATACTGTATTACAAGTCCAGGTTTGGTGTGGTTTGAACTGAGAGGGATTCCTTCTCCCCACTTATCACTATCTTTACATCTGTTCCCAAAGAATAAGGACACTCCAAGCAAACCTATAGGTAGACAAGCCTCACCACAAAACGTGCTGGCATCATCACTAATGTCTAAATATCAGATTAAAAGAAAAGTCAGTTCTTAGTCATAGTGCAGTACTTTCTCAATTGGTCTTACAAAAAAAAACAACAACAACAACAAAAAAAAAAAACGAAGGAATATACTTTGTTGCTTGTGCTCCAAATACTTACAAATTACAAATAGTATTGTAAATATTATTTTTGCTTGCTGTTTAAAAGTTACCCTTCTCTTTCTGAGATTATTTGTTTATGAGTGTTATATTATGAGTTTGCATCATTAGTCTTTAGACAGGGCTGCAGTTTAGTGGTTTTAAAGAGCAATTCAGTGGTGGGTGTAGCTTGAATGATGCAGGAGAATGGTATTAGAGGTTGTTCTGGACACAAGCATAATAGCACTATTTTTCACTTAATTCAAAAGGGAGCTGAGCAGGGGAATTCTACTGTTGACTCACCTTAAGTGAACCTCTCAGCCCCAGTCTCAGTTTTCACTGAGATTTTTGTGTCTACCTGCAACACCAATATTTTAGAGAGTACCTAGAGCAGTGTTTCCCCGAAAGAGTTACATCTGATCAGTTTCCAACTAGAAGTAGCTTCAGATTTCATAATTGCATGTGATTTACATGTAATTATATCTTACAGGACCATCTAGAGAGAGCATTCTTTATGTAGATTTTGTCTAGAGCCTTCCACCTAAAAGCTCAAAGCACTTTTATATGTAAAATTTAATTTTCTTTATCCAACTGTTGTAATATAAGTCAAGGTTGGTTTTAATTTTTTCCTCATGTTCCATGCAAATGATATGCTATTATTTTATGGTAAGTGAAGACTTCGAAGATATTGTCTCAAAGTAAAATAAAGGAAGTCACTGTTTCTCTTTCTGAATACATGTGTTGCCATGCAGCTTTGGCAGGCCTGTGACTGACCTTTTGTTCTTTCCTTTATCTAAACACTTATTTGGCTTTAAGAATCCAACCATGTATGTCTGGAATTATTACTAAATGTAGCCATTGGATTCTAATGTCAGTTTACATCTAAGAAAGGGTAAGCTTAATGATGCTGACATTTTGAAAAGTGTTTCTGAGGACATGGACCACTGTCTTCATACTGAGCATGTGTTTCTGCCTGAAACATCACCTTGACTTATCACCTCACATTAATGATTTGGCTACCTTTGGCCTCTATACCAAATATTCCCTATGATAACCTACCAGAAGGAGACAGCAATAACAGAGCAGAGAGCAAAATCTCTCCATATCCTAATTCTTATGTGCTTTCTTTATAGGAGTTAGTATAGTGTTTTCCAATTAGAGACAATTAGATTTCTAGAAGTTCTCAAAGGCAAAAATGAAAACCCAGAGTTAATTTTAATGCATTTAGAAGTCTTATGTGTCTCACATATTTTCATATCCTTATTTTATTTTGTAATAATTTCAGCATAGTATAGTGACACTAAATCCCAAGCTGGCTAACCACCTCAGCTGGATATTATTTGTGTCTTAAAAAAAAAAAAAAGAAACACATTAATTACTTAATACATATGGCAAGTTGGAAGACATACAGAAATATTTTTAAATTTGAGGTCTACAGGGGAAACGATGGTGGGAAGGTTGTCTATTCCTGTCATCAGTTTAGTGTCACTGAAACCCAGTATGTAGACCCTTCCCATCAGAGTTCCCATCTAATTTGGTTTGATCCCTCACTGAGAAATATCAAGATCCCAGAGTTTCTGACAGCTAAGCATTATGGCCCAATAAAGTTTCATTAAAAGAAACAATCAGAAAAAGGCAGGTGTCACATTGTTGAGTCACACTTATTTATTCAACATATTCCATTTTTTAGCCCCCTTGCATCCTCACCCTTAAAGTGTAAAGAAAAACAGAGGTTAGCATAATCTCTTGCCCATGAACTTCAGTGATCTATGTATATATATCTCACAATGTGCCAGGTCCATGCTGGGTAGGATGACAGACATTTATCAGGTAATTACACATAAAGAGAAGTAAAATTATCATTGTGTTGAGTATTGTCAAGGAGAGATGCATGAAAATTTTTACCCAGGGATCTGATCTCAGGGAGTTGAGAAGAGCTTGCCCAAGGGAGAAAAACTTGTACTACTGCTGTTAGTTGAGTAGCAACTGACTAGGCAATGATGGGAGGGAGAGCATTCTACCCAAAAGGACCATTAATATAAATATGCTGTGTCATTAGGAAGTTTGCTAGGTGGCAAGGTCTGAAAGAAGCTCAGTTTGGTAGTGAGACTAGAAAGAACATGGGAAATCCCTAGAAAGTGAGGCTTAAAATTGAGGACCTATAAGGAATTGGAGGATCTATTGAGGAATTTTGCTTTACTTTAAAATGAGAAAACAGTGAGGAAGAGTTAAGGACTATGGTTACCATGATCAAACTTGTGTACTGTTGGATTTTTAAGGATCACTTTGTCTACAAATTGAAAAGACTAAATGTGTAGAAAAAAAGACCAATCAGGATTCTATTATTAGAGTCAAGATATCATGGTTGTGATGCTTGCAGAATTGGTAAAAATACTAGTAGATGAAACCAAAAGATATTTAGAAATTTCCATTGAACTCTTTGGTAGATGTCTCTATCTTTATTTTTTTTCAAGGTCTATTCATTAGTTTAATATTTTTATTTTTTATTTTTTTAATTTTTAATTGATTTTTTTAAAAATAAATGACAGCAGAATGCATTACAATTCTTATTACACATATAGAGCACAATTTTTCATATCTCTGGTTGTATATAAAGTATATTCACACCAAGTTGTTTCTTCATACATGTACTTTGGATAATGATGCCCATGACATTCCACCATTATTTCTAACCTCATTCCCCTCCCTTCCCCTCCTATCCCTCTTTCCTATCTAGAGCTCATCTATTTCTCCCATGCTCTCCCTCCCTACCCCATTATGAATCATTCTCCTTATATCAGAGAAAACACTTGGCATTTGTTTTTTGGGGGATTGGCTAACTTGGCTCAGTGGTAGAGCACTCTCCTAGATGTCCCTATCTTTATATGTCTTTGCATGTCTGTAGGTCAAGAGATTTCCCTTGGTTTCCCAGACTTTGTCAGAGGAGCCCCACAGACTCATGGTTAGATCCAGCACTCAGTAAGTATATCAGTTTTTGTCTATATTTTTTTATCTTGTGGTCTCTGGTGTGGGCTGTTTGCTGAGTTGTTTATTGTTAAGTCAGCCTGGAATACTGCCTTTCTAGGCAAAGCCCACAAACTGCTATCAAGGGTATTATAACTCTAATGACAGATGCCAGCCTTATAAAACATAAAGGGTTCACCTTGGTCACCTGATCTCCAAGCTTACCTAATAATGCTCAGTTTTATGTTTGTCCTCTAGTAAACACTTTATTTGGAAAGAAAAAAAAAACTGAAAGAGTACAATCATGAGTGTGGTCCTACCAGATACAAATGCCACATCCTTTGACCTAGCAGGGCTCCCTCAGTATCAGAGAGCAGGAAGATGAAAGCCAATTGCAGTAGCTAGGCTATGGAGATGAATGGATGTATAAGCTCTTACTACTGACATGGAGCAGGGCCACTGACAGAATCTGAACTTAAAAGGTCTCCCAAAGACCTATGTGTTTGGTCACCAGTCCATGGTGCTATTGGGAGGTGGTATAACCTCTAGGAAGTGGGGCCCATGTGGAAGGAAGTGAGGTCATTGGAGGCACGGCTTTGAAAGGAATATTGGAACCTCAGATTCTTCTTGTCTCTATATTTGCTTCCAGGTGCCATGAGGTAAGCAGCTCTTCTGTCACTGCTATGGTTCAGATGTGAGGTGTCTCCCAAAATCTCATGTGTGAGACAATGCAGGAATGTTCAGAGAATAAATGATTGGGTTACAGGACCTTAACCTATTTAGTGCCTTGTTCACCTGATAGGATTAACTAAGTGGCAACTGAAGGCAGGTGGGGTGTGGCTGAAGGAGGTGGGCTATTGGGGGCGTGGCTTTGGGGTATGTATTTTGTATCAAGCTAGTGGAGTCTCTCTCTCTGCTTTCTGATCATCATGTGAGCTGCTTCCCCTCCACTACACTCTTCTACCACGATGTCCTGACTCAAACTGAGACCTGAAGAATGGAGCCAGCTCTCTATCGACTGAGACCTCTGAAACTGTGAGTCCTTAAATAAACTTTTCTTCCCTTAAAATTGTACTGGTCAGGTCTTTAATGACAGCAGTGAAAGAGCTGGTTAAAATATTTGCACACTATTGCAATAATGTAATATGCTAGCACAGGCCCAAAGGAACAGGGCCAAGTGACCATGACTGAAACCATAAGCCAAAATAAATATTTTCTCCTTTTAAGTTGTTTATCACAGGTATTTTATCACAGTGGTGGAAAGCTGACTAATAAAGCCACTAAGTGAGTGGTACCCACTGAAGTTATGCACATGAGTGAATTTCATCTCTCATTTATTTTGTATATTATATGCAATGAGTGTTTAGTACATATCTATGGCATGAATGAATGAATGAGTCCAACAAAGATAGTATCCACTTGATGTACCCACTGAGAGTTGAAAGGAAAATGAAGTTAAGAAAAATAGTTATGTCCCTGTTTAGTCAATAATTCAGCATGAAATTAAAAGGAAAGAAATATGGTTGAAACTAGAACCATAAAAGGACCAGAAAAAAATTGAAAAAAGAAAGAGGTTTTGGTGAGGAGGCAGTATGGGAAGAATTGTTACCAGTGTCTGAGTCAAAAGGTGTGTGTGTGAAAGTACAGTTTTAGGGAGTCCCAGTAATCAGATTTGGCCATTCACCCCAGAAACTAATAATAATAATAATAATAATAGGCAGGAAAGGAATTTTTTCAATAGCTATACTGGTAAGATAATGGGGACCACCCTGTCTTGAAGGGTGTTAACATGAGCTACAGGTTAAAATTATTAAGGAATTAGGGTGGGGGAAAGACATGTTTATAAGTAGCTTTGGTCAAACTGTGGTCTGGTTGATCATTATCTCAGTTCTGGTTCTGAAAAACCCTGGAAAAGTCATTAACATTTGATGAGACAATCCAGTTCCTATCTTGAGATGATAGCTCCTGCTTAGGTGAGCAGCCTCAACAGGGACAATCTGCCTGCAAAGCTCACTGTTCCTGGCAGGTTTCCGTCAATAACTGGAGACCTCCAAGAGTCACTCCAGGAGTCTGGAACAAGATATTATAAAAGCCAACAGTTGACAATCTATTTATTATGTTCCTGAAAATACCTTAGTTACTCTTGTCTTAGTGCCTTCATCCTCGAAGGGACATGAGAGAAGTTAGGTAAATTTAGGGCTGATCAACCTTGTATTATCAATTCTTAAGTGATTAGCATGTCTACATGCAGAGCTGAGCAGGAAACCTAATTGAAGTGTTAAGGAGACAGATACAGAATGAAGACAGAGATGCCAAGCTTTCATCCTGCTTTAAGTTACATCAGGTGTCTTCAGGCCCAAATGAAGCATCAGGGCTTTTAGCAAAAGTAGTTTCTAGGTCTCTGCTGCAGCAAGAGTTGATTCTTATTCTGGCAGGAGAGAAAAAGCTGGAATTGGTGTTTCATCTGATGGAAACAGATGACTGTGCTGCCCAGCTGGGCGCACTCCATCTCCTTAGGCTGCTGTGACTGCCCCAAGTTTCTTGAAGTTTGAGCTTCTGGATAGAAAATCAGTCTAGACATTTTATTCTCAGACTTTCCAGAGGAAGCTCAGATGGTAACACTACCAGCGTGTCAAATTGAAATCTACATTGTTCTCACCTCAGGACAGCCATTTAGGCTATGTCCAAGACAATTCAAAGGAATAAAAGAACTTTTTACACTTTGTAAAAAAGTAAATGCTTCCTTTAAGTCCATTATGTGACTTGCTAAAAAAGAGGGGAAAAAAAAGAAAAGGAAAAAAATGCAAACTTATGAACTGCTGTTTAAATGCTAATGTAAAAACAGAGAGTGACAGAATTTTTACCACTGACCTTTGTCATTTCTGAGCATGTTTATATTTTATAGAACATTTTCATATTTTATTTCATATAATACTTTCATATTAAAGTCAAAGTTTTGAATTCTGGAGAAAAACATGTAGAAGTAAAAGGAGCAGAGGACTTGGGATGAAGATAAAGAAGTTTGAGTTTCAAGTCCAGCTAGGTGATCAGCGTCAAGCTATGTAATCTTCCTGGGTGCTTATTTCTCCTCTTAAAATAGTCGGAGTATTGTATAAAGATCTAGAGGAACTTTCTACACAGAATACTTGCTAACTCCAGTTACAATTGATAGCACAGTTACCCTTCTTAATGTAATAGACCTTGTAATGAGTAGTAACCATTTTTTAAATAAAGAAGCAAACTGTAAAGACTCAATTTGGATTTTTAAAAGTAAACAGCATGAATTACTTGTTTTATACATAATATCCACAGTGAAAATTAAGGCACAATAATACACAGTCTATCCCAATGCAATCCCTATGCCAAGAGAATTGGCCGAGAGAGTTACAAAGTAAGCGTGCTACTGAAGGCACCACTCAAGTTCATTAGAATTTGGCCTCCACTGAACTATTACACTTGTTATATCATTAATACCACTTGATGCTGCCTAGTATAGCAAGAGAATATCCTAGAGCATATTGCTAGCCTCGGAAAGACCAAAATTCAATATCTGAAAGACCAAAATTCAAAATCTGAAGGATTCCACTGATGTATATGGATTTAACATCATTGTAAAGACAAAAAGTCATAAGTTGAAACATTGTAAATCAGGGACCATATGCTCTTGTGGATTTCTAGAAAGCTAAACACTCTCAGAGGATTGGGCCAAACCAATGGGATGTTTTATCTGATCTCATATAGGGATCCCAAAGAACAATATTTTAGTGTCTACATCCTTTTGTGGCACCTCTATGTCAAGGGGATACTTCCTCAATCTATACTTTGAGACGTTTTAGAGCCATTTAAATTGGAATCTGAAAAAATAGAATCTGTTTTTGACTAAGGAGAGCCATTTTGACCTCAATATACACAAATGGAACATCAAGACAGAATACATTGATTAATTTGTATTTAATTTGGCCTTTAATCAGCTATAGGGGAAATCTGAAGTTCTTCCAGAGGCATCTTTAAATGATCTTCAAGTGGGAAAGACTCTTAGTATCCTAATAATGCTTCTATTTTCCACTTCCTCCTAATAATAATAAAAAACAAGAAGAAAAGAAACCCAGCCATTCTCTCACACGGCCCATAGGTTGTAATTTATGTTGCAAAGACAACAATGCTGTTAATCAAGGATACACTGCTCTTAAACTGAAATTAGGAAGCAGATTTCTATAAAAAAAATTCTTTTTCTTTCATATATATGTGGAGGGGGAGAGGGATGAAAATGGGATTTACATGTGTCTATCATAAAACATACATCCTTTAATATACTCCAGACTTACACTACCTAAAATGTTTTATAAATATTGAATGGTCAAAAATAAAGATAATGAGTTATCTAAGTAGACAAATTCATAGAAACAGAAAGTAGAATGGTTATTACCAGGAACAGGGGTGGAGAAAAATGAAATGGAGTCTTGTTTAGTGACGACAGAGTTTGGATTTTGAAATAAAACTATTCTGGAGACTTGAATACAACTATATCAATATAAACAACACTCATGAATGGGACACTTAAAAATGGTTAAGATGGCAAATATGTTCTATGCTTTTTTAAAACCACTTTTTAAAAATATGAAGTTAAAAATTCAAATAGGTGATCATTAAATATCCTAACATTATTGATAGTAAAATCTTGGATGGTCAAAAAATTGGTAGTCAATCTTTGTATATTTGGTATGTTTGCAGTTATATATAAAGAGAAGATTGATTCCTTCCCATGTGTTTACAGTCAGAAAAGATGAATTCATTACCATAAACAAATCATAATTTCATTATTAATATTTTTCTGTACACTACAGATTTATTTGTGGTATATAGGTCCTTCATTCATTTATTCAGACATTAGCTAAGACTCTGTGATATATTCAGAGAGTCTTTCTTCTCCAGTTGATTTTAGTGGAATAAGAAGGATAAAACATATCAGCATTTTTTTTCAAAATTTCTAATTTATATTTTGCCTTTATAATTTAAGTGGGGAGGTATTTAACTTACTGTAACTCAGTTTTCTCATCTGTAACATTGTTTTGTTTTGAAGTTTAAAAAGGGTGCATATGAGTATATGTGTCTCTATCTTCATAATTTTCCACATGTTGCATACTGAAAATTCTTTGTTACTTTTCATCATTATTTATATCATCTGTTTCCTCAGTCGATTGACATCATAATGCTGGGATGGTGATGAGAACTCTGAGCTTCAGAGAAATAAGATACTTTTCCCAAGATCACATCTGACTGAATGTTCCAGAGATAGATATTTACCTTTGTCTTTTGACTTTAGGATTATTTTCCTCAGAATTTTCAAAATACAAGAAATTTGACATTATGACATGTTGGAAGAACAAGGAAGTAGCAGCAGATACAAGCTTTCTTCTGAAAAGGGTTCTTCTTCTTTTTTTGGGGGGGGGGGTTTAATTTTTTATTGTTGGCTGTTCAAAACATTACATAGTTCTTGATATATCATATTTCACACTTTGATTCAAGTGGGTTATGAGCTCCCATTTTTACCCCATATACAGATTGCAGAATCACATCAGTTACACATCCATTGATTTACATATTGCCATACTAGTGTCTGTTGTGTTCTGCTGCCTTTCCTATCCTCTACTATCCCCCCTCCCCTCCCCTCCCCTCCCCTCTTCTCTCTCTGCCCCCTCTACTGACATTCATTTGTCCCCCTTGTATTATTTTTCCCTTTCCCCTCACTTCCTCTTGTATGTACTTTTGTATAACTCTGAGGGTCTCCTTCCATTTCCATGCAATTTCCCTTCTCTCTCCCTTTCCCTCCCACCTCTCATCCCTGTTTAATGTTAATCTTCTTCTCATGCTCTTCGACCCTACTCTGTTCTTAGTTACTCTCCTTATATCAAAGAAGACATTTGGCATTTGTTTTTTAGGGATTGGCTAGCTTCACTTAGCATAATCTGCTCTAATGCCATCCATTTCCCTGTAAATTCTATGATTTTGTCATTTTTTAATGCAGAGTAATACTCCATTGTGTATAAATGCCACATTTTTTTTATCCATTCGTCTATTGAAGGGCATCTAGGTTGGTTCCACAGTCTTGCTATTGTGAATTGTGCTGCTATGAACATCGATGTAGCAGTGTCCCTGTAGCATGCTCTTTTTAGGTCTTTAGGGAATAGACCGAGAAGGGGAATAGCTGGGTCAAATGGTGGCTCCATTCCCAGCTTTCCAAGAAATCTCCATACTGCTTTCCAAATTGGCTGCACCAATTTGCAGTCCCACCAGCAATGTACAAGTGTACCCTTTTCCCCACATCCTCGCCAGCACTTGTTGTTGTTTGACTTCATAATGGCTGCCAATCTTACTGGAGTGAGATGGTATCTTAGGGTGGTTTTGATTTGCATTTCTCTGACTGCTAGAGATGGTGAGCATTTTTTCATGTACTTGTTGATTGATTGTATGTCCTCCTCTGAGAAGTGTCTGTTCAGGTCCTTGGCCCATTTGTTGATTGGGTTGTTTGTTCTCTTATTGTCTAATTTTTTGAGTTCTTTGTATACTCTGGATATTAGGGCTCTATCTGAAGTGTGAGGAGTAAAGATTTGTTCCCAGGGTGTAGGCTCCCTATTTACCTCTCTTATTGTTTCTTTTGCTGAGAAAAAACTTTTTAGTTTGAGTAAGTCCCATTTGTTGATTCTAGTTATTAACTTTTGTGCTATGGGTGTCCTATTGAGGAATTTGGAGCCCGACCCCACAGTATGTAGATCGTAGCCAACTTTTTCTTCTATCAGACGGCGTGTCTCTGATTTGATATCAAGCTCCTTGATCCATTTTGAATTAACTTTTGTGCATGGCGAGAGAAAGGGATTCAGTTTCATTTTGTTGCATATGGATTTCCAGTTTTCCCAGCACCATTTGTTGAAGATGCTATCCTTCCTCCATTGCATGCTTTTAGCCCCTTTATCAAATATAAGATAGTTGTAGTTTTGTGGATTGGTTTCTGTGTCCTCTATTCTGTACCATTGGTCCACCCGCCTGTTTTGGTACCAGTACCATGCTGTTTTTGTTACTATTGCTCTGTAGTATAGTTTGAAGTCTGGTATCGCTATACCGCCTGATTCACACTTCCTGCTTAGCATTGTTTTTGCTATTCTGGGTCTTTTATTTTTCCATATGAATTTCATGATTGCTTTCTCTATTTCTACAAGAAATGCCGTTGGGATTTTGATTGGCATTGCATTAAACCTATAGAGAACTTTTGGTAATATCGCCATTTTGATGATGTTAGTTCTGCCTATCCATGAACAGGGTATATTTTTCCATCTTCTAAGATCTTCTTCTATTTCTCTCTTTAGGGTTCTGTAGTTTTCATTATACAAGTCTTTCACCTCTTTTGTTAGGTTGATTCCCAAGTATTTTATTTTTTTTGAAGATATTGTGAATGGAGTGGTTGTCCTCATTTCCATTTCAGAGGATTTGTCGCTGATATACAGGAATGCCTTTGATTTATGCGTGTTGATTTTATATCCTGCCACTTTGCTGAATTCATTTATTAGCTCTAATAGTTTCTTTGTAGACCCTTTTGGGTCTTCTAGGAAAAGGGTTCTTGATTGCTGCTGTGATCACCTGAGGCCACCAGACTCCAGCTCCTTCACTCTTCCAAAGCGACCCTGCCCAGTGACTTGTAGGAAGTTTCCAGGCCTTCAGATGTGGACTGGTGAGCATTATTTATCCCTCTTGCTCTGAGGCTTCAGCTTCTTGAACTATGTTATGTGGCTACTGGTTCTTCCAGGACTCCAGGTGCAGATGGCCATTGTGGAACTATCCAGCTTCTGGTTGTGTAAGCCAATCTAATGAATCCCCTTTTTATAATCATATATATATGATTATAAAACTAATATATATATATTAGTTAGTTCTGTTCCTCTGGAGAACTCCAATACAAGGTGTATACAAGAATTGATATATGGAAGAAGACTGGTCTTATGAATCAGTGCAAATGAAGTTTTTAATAAAAAATGAATAGATTTTTAAATTCAGAATGACTTTTTCAATAACTGGTGTTACAACAACAAAGTATCAAAAGAAAAGGCAATTCCAAATAATTGACAGCTCCAAATACGAGAAGCAAAATTTTAAAAATACTGAAAGAAAATGTAGAATAAGTTTATAATTTGGAAGTTAGAAAGGAGATATTATATAAGACTCATTGAGTAAAAATGATAATTTGCCTACATTAAAATTAAAATTTTGTATTTAATAAAATACCATAAAGAAAATTAAAGGAAGCCCCAGAATGTCATTTCATATCTTCAAAGGGCATCTCCAAAATAGATCTTTAAATTCAGGATATGTAAATGAATAAAATTGAATAAGAAAAGAATAATAACCCAATACAAATAAAGGTTAGTATGCAAGAGAAGGATACTTAAGAAAAGGGATGAGCTTGAATGACTAATAATGCTAAAGTGAAATTCTCAACCCCACAAGTTATTATGAAAGTTAAAACCATATGCACATTAAAATCACATAACTTCTAAAGTCAGCAAATATAAGAGCTTTTAAAGTTTGGCAGAACTACAGGTTTATGCACTGATAGTGAGCACATCAATCAATATAGCTACTTTGGAAGGAAATTTAGTTATAGTAAAGTTTAATGTGCTATGTTTGTTTCTATTGCTGCTATAACAAATGATTACAAAATTCATGGTTTAAAATAGCACAAATTTGTTGCTTTATAGATGTAAAAGTCAGAAGATCACCATGATTGTCATTAAGTTAAGATCAAGTTTTCTGTCTAGGGCTGCATTACTTCCTGGAGGCTCTGGGGTGGGAATCTGTTTTCCTTACCTTTTCCCAGTTCATCCACATTTCTGAGCCCAAGTCTCCCTTTCTACATCTTCAAGACTAGCAAGAGCTGATAGTCTTTTTCATATCTTATTTCTCTGGCCATCTATTCTACCTCTTCTACCAATTTCAAGGACTCATGTGATTAGATTAGGTCCCTGTGGATAAACCAAGATAAACTGCCTTTCTGAAAATCCTTAATTTTAATCACACCACTAAATTCCATGTTTAGTAACCTTTTCACAGATTCCAGGGAAACTCTGGGAAAGCCTTTATTCTACCTAACACATAATACATACATTCTTTGAACCATCAATTCTTCTTCTAAGGCCCAAAGTAATGTTCCAAATGCACTTGAAGAGATAATCAAAGATGTTTCAGAACATTGTGTTTGTTATGAAAGATTTTCAAGCTGCATTTATTTATCCATAAGAAAATGGATAAACAACATTGGTGCATTAATACAATTGAACACTGTATACAAGTAAGACAAATTTTAAAAACAATATTAAACAAAATAAAGGTGCATAATTATTAATTATGTGTGTGCATAATTATTAATTATGTGTGTGTAAATTGATAAATAGGTAGATAAATTGACAGATAGATACAGAACTTAACTTTCAGTGACACAACAAATTCAATATTTGATATTTTGGTCATGTCTGGGAAGTAAGACAGGTCAAGAAAAGACACACAGGGAAGGCATAATGTCTACACTTGTTAAAGATAGAAAAATACATGTGTTTTCCTTAAAATAGTCTCTATACTTTTTTAATTCTTTAGGTATTTTACATTAAAAGTTGGTACGTTTGAGGGTTAGAACACTGAGCTCAATGAAGACACCTGTGTCGGAAGCAAAAGCTAAGAAGAAGAAAACATGGTATTAAGCTTGAATTAGTTCATACTGATGAAAAGGCTCTAGGCTAAGTCAGAAGAGCTGCATTTTAATTTTGGCTCATTCACTATCTAACTTCTTAACTTTGTGCAAATTATTGAATCAAATCATATCTATGTTTCTCCATCTTAAACTTGGCCACATTGAATCAAAACATCCTTAAACTTGTTGTAATCAGAAGATACCTTATCAGATGGCTTTTATATGCATTATGGTCCTTTAACACTAAAATATGAATAGTTTTACAGAGTTCATCTTCTTGTGATAGGTGATCATATCCAAGGAACTTGTGCATATGTGTTCACATCCTCCCCCCCTCCCCCTCCGAACATGCACACTTGCATACATCCTACCTCCATAAGCCTTGACTTTGACTTAAAACCACCCCCACCTCTTTTGTGGCTAAAAGATAGCTCTAGAGCTTAGACAGGGGAGATTAGCTACTAAAAGCAATCTGGACTAAAGTTTTGCAGGAATATAAATTTGGGACTAAACTTTTTGTGACCAAGCTCAGTTTCTCATCCATAGGATTTCCTTTAGAGAGGATGCTCTGTGGTAAGCTATGTCAATACATCTCCAGAACACTTATTCTCCTAAAAGAAGTCTATTTAATACCATAAAATTATAGTAACTGTCTGTCCTAATTTAGCAAGAGACAGTGTTAGACTATTAGGTAAATATTTCCTGGCAAAAAGATAGAGCCGTACAAACCCCAGGGCTTCTGAGTGATCTCCTTGCAAATGCTAGTGGCCCCCCAGTCTGCAGAATTGCAAAAGAATTCCCTTCACAATGCTGTGCCACCTTACAAATGCATCCTTTGTCCTATGTGCAAGATGTACTTGAAGGACTGCCCAGGTTTTATACCTTGATTAATTTCTTCAAACACTACTTGGGATGTCTTTGTGAGCAGCAATTTCAATAAGCACTAGCCCCTTGTTTCCGATGACATGAATTCTTGAATACAACTCTGACTAGGACACACATTGCCTAAGGCTGCAGGCTGGGTTCCTTGGTCCTCTTTGGAACAACACTACTTTCATGTCCCAGTTACTCAACTTTGAGCACAGCCAAAAATTGTCTCAAGCCAAATTCTTCTCAACAGCAAAACACTCAGAAGTCTTGCTTGCTTCAAACCAGTAGAAGACACTAGCCGGAAATTGGACCCATCAAGAAATTTTAATAACTAAAAGAACATTAGATTCTTGATCTCATTTTCTGCAGTGCTGATGCCACTTTCTTATTAGCCATGCCTATGTGGAATTTAAATGTTTTTCTTTAAATATTATGAAGGTTTTATTGTTCTGTACATATGGCAGTATTTCAGAATGCAGTTTATAAACATAAATGTATTACCAAAGATCCATTGAAGTGACTCCCTCACGTGTGTACCACAATTCTGTATTTTTGGAGAGAGTATTTCAGATGTTGTGTAACCCTCTCCACTTTATTGTCCCTGCATTGTGCTCACATCTTCATCATTTTCCCATATTCTTTGAGTCTTTGATGCTAGACTCATGCATTTCTTTCCAATTCATTAAATAATTATGTGAACAATTTATCCAAACCTTAGATCCCTGAGTTGTTTTATTTTTTCCATCTCTATAAAGAATTGTCTCCATGTGCCACACTCTGGAATATGCCACTATTACAATTTGCTATAAAATCTGAAAATCACTAATTCAAGTTTCTCCCATCACAATCTCTAAACTTTCTGGCACATTTTCATGGACGTTATTCTCCCTTCTGGGGGTCTCCAGTTCATTGACTCCTCTAATTTCCTCTCATTGTTTTGCCCTTTGTTCTCCATTTGTAGGTGAGATTATATGACCCAGTAACTACTTTGGTAACACCATGACATATCTTGTGCCCGTTTTTGATAATCCTGTATCAATCAATTATCTGCTTTGAAAATTTAAAAAAAGGCTACATTATAAATTTAAGATAAGGCAATAACAAACCTTATGTCTTTCTCGGGTCAACTTGCCCTACCATTTTCTTCAAAGACTATTTCAAACTTCCTTTTCTATCCTTGTTATGGTCTGAATGTGTCCCTGTCTCTTGAATTCATAGGTTGAAACCAAATGACCAAGGCAATGGTATTATCAGGTGGGCCTTTGGGTGATCAGATCATGAAGGTAGAATTATTACGAGAGGGAATTATTATGAGGCCCGAGGGAGACTTTTTTGGCTCTTCCACCATGTGAGGACAGCTAGACCCTGTCATCTGTTAGAAAGGAGGCCTTCCTCAGACATTGGATCTACTGGCACCTTGACCTGGGGTTTCCAGTCTCTAGAACTGAGACCAATTTATCTTGTTATAAGCTACCCAACTTATGGTATTTTGGTTTTAGTAACCTGAAGTAAGACAATTTTCACACTTCTCAGCTTCTCGCTCAACCCCATACTACAACTATATATATTAAATGATGATATTACCATTAGCTTTACAGAGAATCATAAAATTTACCTGAAAAGAATGAACTAAATTCCTGGCTATGTGACTCACAAACCTACCTGAATCTGCGTGCCTGTTCTCCTCTGTCTATTACTCTGGGGTGTGCCCCTCCTACCTAAAGTTTTCCTTCCATCTGCCCTCTAGTTTCCATGCCTCCTTCTTTCTCTGCAATCTTTGATTTCCCTCAGAATCATCAGTCTTCCATTTTACATTAATCTTTCCATTCATCACAGTTTAGTTTTCCAGTCATTTCCAGTCATCTAATCATTCCTCATTTCAGTTACATTGAACATTTGCATTTATTAGCCATTTTGGGTTTCCCATTCTGCCAAAGTTCAAACCCTATGCTTTTACCCATTTTCTATGTAATTTTCTCTTTCTTACTGATTTATGGAACTAATTTGTAGATTCTAGATATACATCCTTCATCACTTAAACATTTTCGGTCTTGCCAGTTTTGTAGCTTGTCTTTTCGAATTGTTTATGAGGTCTTTTGTCATACAGGGCTTTTTATTTTGCTGCAATAAAATATAATAGGTTTTTCTTCTATGATTTGTGTTTCATATCTTCAGAAACCTTTGTTCTTTGAAATAATGAAGACATACTTCAATACTTTCTTCTAGAAAAGTCAAAGTGCTATTTTTGTATCAGATTTTTAATTCACAGTTATTTTAGGGTATTCTAAACTAAGAATCTAACTTATAGCTAATTATTCAAGTAGCATTCATGTCCAATTTATATCCAAAGATTTCTAAAAGAAACTTAATTATCTACCAAATCTCAATGTTCATGTAAGTATATTTCTACATTTTATTTTATACTTGATTTCCTACTCATGTTTTTATTATCATAGTACCATAGATTTTTTGTATACCTTGATATCTGGTAGGGTAAGACAATTTATATTATATCCTTTTTAAAACTCTTTGGACTTATTGTCTGATTCACTTTCATTTGAATTTTTAGTTATCGATTTGTCAAGTTGTATTTATTAGATTTTTAAATGAATTATATTAAATTTGAAGAACTCATGACATTTTTCATGACGGTTGTACTAGTTTACAATCTCACTGACAATGTGCAAGAATTCCCTCTCCCCACATCCTCTTCAACACTTGCCATCTTTCATTTTTTGCTAATAGCCCTTCTAACAAGTATGAGGTTATATTTCATTGTGGTTTTAATTTGTATTTCTGAAATGATTAGTGATGCTGATCAGTTTTTCATGTATCTGTTGGTCATATGCATGTCTTCTTTCAAGAAATATCTGTTCAGGTCTATTATGCTTGGGATTTGAATATTCCTCAAAGACTCACATGTTGAAGCCTTAATCCCAACAATGTTCAGAGGTGAAAGTTTTGAGAAATGATTGGATCTTGAGGAATTCATTAATAATTGAATGGACTCCTGGGAGGCAGTGGAAAATTTAGGAGGTGGGACACAATTGAAGAAAGTGGGTCACTGGGGGCATGCCCTGGAGGGGTATTTCTTGTTTCTTTCTTTCTTTCTTTCTTTCTTTCTTTCTCCCTCTCTCTGTTTCCTGGACACCAAGAGCTGAGCAGCTTTCCTCTGCTATGCCCTTCCCCTATGATGTTTTATCTCACTTCAGGCTTAAAGCAACAGAACCAGTCCACCATGGACTGAAACCTCGGAAACTATGAACCAAGACACATCTTTCTTTCTGTTATTTTTCTCAGATATTTGTCACACTGACACAAACTTGACTAACACAAGATTATAGTATTCTTGCTATTGAGTTGAGTTCCTTAGGTGTTTTGCACATTACCCCTTCACCAGATGTGTAGTTTGCAAATATTTTCTCCTTTTTTTTGTGGGTTGTCTCTTCACTCTGTTGATTGGCTCTTTGTTGTACAGAAGATTTCTGATATGATACTGTTTTCTTATATTTTGGGGTGCCTATTTTTTATTTTTGTTGCCTGTGCTTTGGGGTCATGTCAAAAAATTATTGCCTAGACCACTGTCCTAGAGCTTTCCCTCCAAGTTTTCCTCCAGAAATTTTATATGTTTAGGTCTTATATGTGTCTAAGTTAATTTTCGTATATGGTATGAGATGATGAACCCATTTCATTCTGCTTATGGACGTACAGTTTTCTCAACACCATTTATTGAAGAGGTTGTCCTTTTCCCATTGTGTATTCTTGTTGCATTTAGCAAAAAAAAAATCAATTGACTGCAAATGTGTGAATTTATTTCTGGGCTTTCCCTCCTGTTCCATTGACTGATGTGTCTATCTTTATGCCAATGTCATGATGTTCTGATTACATTTGCTTTGTAATATATCTTGAGATCAGAAAATTTGATATCTCAAGCTTTGTTCTTTTGCCTGAGATTGATTTAGCTATTCTGAGTCTTCTGTGGTTGCATGCTAATTTAAAGGATTTTTCCTCCTATTTCAATGAAAAATGAAGTTGGAATTTTTATAGGGATTGCACTGAATTGAAGATAATTTGGGGTAGTTAGGATATTTTCACAATATTAACTCTTCTAATTCATAAATATAGGCTTTCCCCATTTATTTATGTTTTCTTCAATCATCATTTAATTTATTTCTTAAAGTAAATTTTACATTCTTGGTTAAGTTTATACCTAACTGTTCAATGTTTTTGCTATTATCATAAATGGGGCTTTTAAATTTTATTTCTTGGATGTTGTTATTAGTGTATGGAAATGCTATTGATTTTTATGTGTGATTTTGTATCTTGAAAATTCACTGAATTTTCTTATTTTTTTCTAATAGTTTTTAATGGAGTTTTTAGAATTTTCTATATACAAGATACTGTTGTCAGAAAATAGAGAAAATAAGATGCCTTTTATTTGCTTCTATTGCCTAATGGTTTTGTCCAGGATTTCAGAGCTATGTTGGAAAGAAGTGGTGAGAATGGGCATCCTTGTCTTGTACCTGATCTTAAAGGAAAAACTTTCAACTTTTAAGAATGATGTTAACTATGTGTTTGTCATATATGGCTTTTATTATGTGGAGGTATGGTCCTTCTACATCTAATCTGATAAAATTTTTTATCATAATATGCTGTCCAATTGTGCCGGATGCTTTTTCTGCATCTGATTAATTTTTTCCTTTATTTTCTTAATCTGATGTTATTTAATTGCAAATGTTAGAATTATTTTAATACACTACCTGATTGAATTTGCCATGTTTGTTTTATACGTTTTATATTATAAACATTTAATATTACCACAATTTTTATAACATTTTCCTGATCACTAATGATATTAAGCAGTTTTCCACTGTTTACCCATTGACATTTTTTACTTTCTAAAGTGTCTGTTCAGGAATCTTGTCCCTTTTAATGTTGTCATCTTTTTATTCAAGATCTGGAAGGCCTTCTCTCTATAGTCTGTATGAGTTCTCTGTTATCAGATATATGTACCTTTATGGAAACCATGGCATTTCATCTATGCTTTGGAAATGGAGCGCTTTGTAGCACTGATGAAGATGGGGTTTACTTCTACCTCTTGGCCACCAGAAGCAGAGATCTTTTTCTAAGCCCTGAGGGAAGGGGCATTTCCTGCTCTTTCTCCGGTGTGAAGAATTTTTGTTTCACATGAAAGACAGGGGAAAGATTGATCAATGGTGATCAAGTTACAATTGGGTAGGAGCAAGAAGCTCTGATGTGCTATTATACCATTGGGTGATTATAGATAAGGATAATATACTGTACATTAAAAAACGTAGAAGACAGGAATTTCAAAGTTTTTACTATAAAGAAATAATAAATGAGGAGGTAGATATGTTTAAAACTTGAACCATGTATTCATGAGTCAATATCATTATCCCCTCAATATGTATAATTTTATATTTTAATGTACCAGTTAAAATAAAGTTAATTAAAAAAAAGATTTTATATAACTTGATGTTTGTCCCCCTGCATAGTCACATGGATGTCCCCCCTCTGCCTGTCTATACCACAGGAAAGGGTCTCTCCAGCTATCTTCCATGCCCCAATATTCTTGTAAGCAATCAATTATAGAAAAAGTTTAAAAAGCTTGTAAGTGAACATGAACTGTCCTTATGTTTGCAACTCCGGGAATTCTAAACTGATATGATAGGCCATGCTTAAACTTCAGTAAAAATGTTAAAATTTTATCTGATTTTTTTCACTTGCCTACTCTTCCTTCTAGTCTCTTCCAAAGTCAAAATAGTTTGTGTGTTTCATCTGTCTTGAAGACACTTGTTATTATTTGAAACTTATGTCACATGATTGATTTGAAACCTCAGCTGTGTGATAGGTCTAAGAACAGTTATTATTTTATCATTGTTAAGGTGGAAGAAAATTCTCTTCTGGCTTTCTACATCTTAAACATAAGTTTAATCTCTTCTGATATCATAAATATAATTTAATATAACTATATTTTAATCATGGAAAAATGACATGTCAATAATGTTGACTGTCCTGCCCCATGAACTTGGCATATCTGTAAGTTTATTAGGTCACAGTTAATTTCTCTCTGCAACATCATAAGTTTTACTCTGGAGGTCTCATGCATTTTTTGTTATATTTTCCCTAAAATTCTTGTTTTCAAATGCTATATTAAATAATATTTTTAAGTTTAATTTCAAAAGTATTGACTCCGACTGTTTGGCATATAAAAATATAAGTAGCTTTTAAGATTGATCATTAACATGATCTTTTCAAAATTAATTCTTAGTTGTAATAGCTTTTGTGAGATTGAGATTTTCAATGAAAGAATCAATTGTTTACAGGAAAGATGACTTGGCTTCTACTTTTTCACTTCCAAGGGCTTCATTCCCTACTTTATTTTATGTCTACTACATAGATTAGGATTGCCAGTGCAATGCTGAATAGCATTCTCAACTTGCTAGCAGGGTCTTCAAAACTACAATTTTGTATATTAATCAGCCTGCTTCATTATTAGCTGAATAGAATTTTGTTGTTTTTAAATATATTTGGCAGAGAATTTCTTTTACTCAAATTCATGGCGAATTCATTCTGTATCAGAATGTGTGTTAAATAAAAGAAATTGTTTATTCTAGGAGAAAAAGTTTTATTATACAATATAAAGAATATGTTTTTCCTTTCCTTTGGATTTCCCTATATATTTGAAACCTTAGAAAATATTAGAAATAGCTTTCCTTAGGCAGTTAGTTTTTGCTAACTTTGATTTGAAGTAATAACAAGAACTGAAATTTCAAAACAACATGAATTCCTTATTCCTAATAACTTAAATTTCTTGGTTCCCAATTTTGGTGTTTAGGTCAATTTTCTTGCTTTGTTGTTTAGTATCAAGTTTTTTTATTGGCAGCTTATTTTGGTCAAGTATTATTCTTGCAAAATCACTTTTTATAATGAAGAAAACACGAAATTTGGTTTTTATGGTATATGGAAAAAGATGTGGATCAACTATAAAGTCATAGAAGGACAAAGAAATTTTTAGAATCTTAAAAATATGTTTTCAACAATCCCAAGATTATTTCAACTTTTTTTTCTTTTGTTTCTTGACTATATCATTACATTCATTTAGCCAGACAAGCATTGACCTCTCCTCTTCTATAATGTGAATGATCAATTTATGCTTCTAGCAAAAGGGATTCTCACCATATTATTAAATCTAACAGAATGTGCAACAGATGGGGTTCACCAAAGGTGTGCTCTACTTTTGCACTAGAGTGGGACTATAAATTTGAAATCAAAACCATCTTTACCATGAAGAATTCTTCAACTACTAGCAGATTTATACCCACATATTCAATGGATCTTCATCAAATTTTAGTGAATCAAAGTAATTCTCAGATAGCATTGGAATGAATTTAACTGCCAAATCTGAAGAAAAAAGAAAACAAAAAATTGGTCATGTGGATTTCTTCAAGAAATCTGTTAATCTGTTGCTTATATTTAGCACCTGATATTAGTGGTAGATCTGGCCCGCTACACATTTCACACTCTGTCCCAAACTTTGTGCAGCCTGCGATCTTATGCACTGAATTCATGAGTGTTACATGCTCCAATTATAGTCTGTCTAATGTTGCATTTCTACTTCAAAGATGTTAAAAGGGAGGGCAGAGGATAGAATCAAAACTAATGCTGACTCCAACAGGAGACTTTTTTTGTGTGACTTAACTTTTTTAATTGATGCATAAAAATTATACACATTTTTAGAATGCTATTGTGATATTTTGATACATTTATACATTGTGCAATGTTCAAATCAAGGTTAGCATATCCATTACATCCTCAAACATTTTTAATTCCTTTGGGGTAAAAACATTCAAACATTCAAAAATCCTTTGTCTTGTTTCTTGGAAATATATGGTACACTATCTTTATCTGTAGTCATCCTACAGTGTACTAGAACAGCAGAATGTATTTCCCCTAAGTATAACTTAGTACCTGTTAACCAACCATTTCCAATCCCTCTCTACCCTCTACTCTTCCCAGTCTCTGGTAACCACTATTCTTCTCCCACCTTCTATGTTATCAATATTTTTAGATTGCACATATAACTGAGATAATTCAGTATTTATATTTCTATGCCTGATTAATTTCACTTAACATAGTCAACTCCAGTTGCACATGTTGTGACAAGATTTCACTCTTTTATGGCTTAATAGTATTCTATTGTATATACATACCACATTTCTTTACCCATCCATCGGCTGGCTGATGAACAGTTAAGTTGATTCCATTTTGCAACACTATTGTGAATAGTGTTGTAGTAAATATAAGAATATAGAGGTCTCAACATCTGAGTTCCTATACCCAGTAGTGGTATTGCTGGATCATATTATAGTTCTATTCTTAATTTTTTGAGGAACTTACATAGTGTTTTCTGCAGGGCCCTGTTAATTTACATTACCATCAACAGTGGACAAGGGTTACCTTTTCTCCACATCCTCACTATCATATGTTATCTTTTGATAATAACTACTCTGATTTAAGTGAAATGATCTCATTGTGGTTTTGATTTGCATTACCATGATGCCTAGCAATGTTGAGAATTTTTTCATATACCAGTTGACAATTATAAGAGGTCTATTTAGATCTATTGTCCATTTAAAATGGATTATTTGATTTGGGGATATTTTTGTTCCCTACATATTCTAGATACTAGCCCCTTATCTCATGTATAGTTTGCACATATTTTCTTTTATTCTGTAGATTATCTCTTATATTATATATTGTTTTCTGTGCAGAAGACTTTAGTCTGATATAATCCCATTTTTCTATTTTTACTCTTGTTTTTCATGCTTTAGGTCTTAACAACAACAAAAAATTCTTGCTCGTTGCACCGTCAGGAAGCATTTCCCCTATGTTTTTATGTGCTTTGTAGTTTTAATTCTTATATTTAAGTCTTTAATCTATCTTGCATTGATTTTTCATCCATGATAAAAGATAGGGATCTAGATTCATTCTTTTTGTGTGAAAAATGCAGTTTTTCCATAACAATTTATTGAAGAAATGGTCTTTCCTTAAATGCATGTTCTTACATGCATTTTTAAACTGTCATCTTGACTTACTTGTGAACATTCAGCTGGCTATAAAGACCTGGGCTTACTTCTGGGCTTTCAATTCTGTTTCATTGGTCTATATGGTTGTTCTTGACCATACCGTGCTATTTTTGAAAACTATATCTCTGTAATATGTTTTAAAGTCAGGAAGTATAATGACTCCTGTTTTCTTCTCTTTGCTCAAAATTGCTTTGGTTATTCGGAAGACTTCTTTCACTTGATTCAATCTTTTGAGTTATTCGGCTGTTCAGGTGTTCTGTTTCTTAATGATTCAATTTTCTAGGTTTTCAAACTCATTGGAATACAGTTGTTCATAATAATAGTTACTGATCCTTTTCATTTCTATGTTATCAGTTATAATGCTCCCCTTTTTATCACTGCATTTATTTATTTGAGTCTTTTCTTTTCCTAGCCTAGGGTTTGTCAATTTTTTACCCCTTTGGAGAACCAACTCTGTTTCATTAATGTATTATTTTTGAAGTTTCTATTATATTTATTTCTGCTCTGATCTTTATTATGTCCTTCCTTCTTCTAATTTTGAACTTGATTTGTTTTTTCTAGTTCCTTGAGTTGCAGTCATCTGAGCTTTTCCTACTTTTCTGATGCAGGCATTGATTGCCATAATCGTCCTGCTTAGGATGTCCTGGGCTTTACTGTATCCCACAGGTTTTGGCATGATGTAGCTTTATTTTCATGTGTTTCAATAAATTTTTAAATTGTCATCTTGACTTCTTACTTATGCATTGATTGTTCAAGAGTAAAATATTTAATTTTCATGATATATTTTCATGGTTTCCAAAGTTTTTCTTGTTACTGGTTTTTAGTTTTATATCATTGTGGTCAGAAAGGATACTTACTATGATTTCAATTCTTTGTTCGTTGAGATTTATTTTGTGGCATATCTTATGATTTATGCTGGAGAATATTCTGGGTGCTGATCAGAAGAATGCATATCCTATAGCTGATGGTCCATTGCAAAAGTAGGGTGTTATAATTCCTATACTACTTTTGTATTAGAGTCTATCTCTCCCTTCAGGTCAATTGATATTTATATTTTTAAATATCCTGTGTACATATTTATAATTATTTCCTCTTGCTAACTTGACTCCTTTATTATTTTTCTCATCTCTTTTTACTGCTTTTGTTTTAAAGTATATTTCATATATAAAGATAGCAACCCTTTCTTTCTTTTGGATTAATTAATTCAATAGATAAAATTAATTGATTGTTAAATATTAGGGAAAATGTTGGGAAACATAACTCCACATCTTGCAACCTTTCTTACAAGACACTTTCTTATAATTAGATTTGTGCACATGTGTTCTCCTCCACATTGTGGGCAATCATGTGGCAGGACCCCTGTGTTCTATTATGCATTTTCTTTGGTACTTAATTCTAATTTGATACTAGTTGAGTGAAATCAAATTATACAGAAAATTCACAATTTGCTGTCTTTTGTACTCAACTCCAAGATATATCCAGTATCTAGAATATTTGGATAATTGCTATGAAGAAAGATAGAGGCAAACAAACTAACTCCCAAAACATCCAACGGTTATGACTGTTCCTCAAAGCTGCTATCTTACCTGGTATCTACATGAACCTTGTTCAAAAATGTTTTCCATTAAGATGATCATGTAAGAGTTCCAATGGAAGCTCATTGTATAATTCAAAACTTTCAGTTAACAATTTATGTTCACCAATAAGTTGGACAGAACATAAAAACCATTAAAAATTTTATAAAGTAGATACTTTATATCTATTTCCACTTGTATCACATATCCACATTGCATCAACAAAATTTTTTTTGTCCTGTATCTTTTTTACTTATATTCTTTATCAAATATAAGATTATTGTAAACACTAATAATAAGCATTTCAGAAAGTTTAGGTTATTTATACTTCATGTTAATATAAATAATAAATTCACTCAAAAAGTAATTAGCATTTTCCACTGGACTCAGTAACAAATCATATACAAAGATGAATAAGTCATGAGCTCAAGAGAAGAATTCTGCTGTGCCACTCACATACACTTAGAGAATAATCCCATTTTTTTGTAAAATAGTTATTACTAGAACCAGAAGTCTTTAAGTTATGGTTAATGATTTTTTTCATTAAAATTCAATTAATCAATTAAAAAATCTTTCTATATTTTCAATATTTGTCTGACTTGTGAAATCAAGATCCAACAAGCTTGCCAGTTATAGTCCTTCTTCCCAGGCCTGACGGATCTCACTAAATTAGCTTGGTACATTTTCACATTGGCCTTAGATATGCCTTTAAAATCTTTTCAAACAACTTAGGATATTTCTTCATTTCATTTGAATTGCCATACAAGATGAAATTCATTTGCCATCCCTGGTTTAGATTAAAGATGTGTAATAATCATGTTGTCACAAATAAGACTTTGAGTAGTGTCGGGGTGAATTCTGGATCATATTCTAACTATTTTAAGACATTTGAAGAACTATCTGGAAAAACAGAAACAATATAAACTGAAAATGACAACTTTATGGATGTGTTGTACAGGGAATGGGAAGCAAGGCTAACAAATATTCCATAAAGGACAAACCTTACTGAATAATGTTTCTATGAGACATAATATTGTGATTAATTGATTTTTCAACAACATTAAAATCAGACTAAAAAATTACATGTCTGGGTACTAATAATACCATATTTTCTCCATTGAAAACCACACATTATTAATATTAGTTATCAGAATGTGTTTTTTGAGAGATTTCAAAAGAAATTTTCCTGCTATTGTTTTTTTTTCTTGTAATACTGCTTTATTGACTTGATTTCTCATCATTGTTTTATAGGTGCTATGTAACTTGATCTTTGAGGAAGGATTATCTTTGTTTTTTTTGTTTTTTTAATTTATTTTTTTATTATTAGTTGTTCAAAACATTACAAAGCTCTTGACATACCATATTTCATACATTTGATTCAAGCAGATTATGAACTCCCATTTTTACCCCGTACACATATTGCGGATTCACATCGGTTACACATCCACTTTTTTACATACTGCCATACTAGTGTCTATTGTATTCTGGTGCCCTTCCTATCCTCTACTATTATTTGTAATAGTGGGTTCTAGTGAGTTGTCATCACCTGTGCTTGTATGAATTTATTGATATGTAGAATATTATAATTCATAAGATTGCATCCTTTGAATTTGCAGTATCCTTCAAAGTTCAATTTTCATTCAAATTTGGGTTCTTAAACATCACTTAAAATATTTTAAGGTATATTAAGGCATGATCTAGCATGTAACTTAGTTATAATATGAAACATATAATGGAGCATCTTATAACTCTCAATGATTCCACTAAGGATAAACAGATGAGTTGGATAAAATTTAAAATAACCATTTAAAAACATCAAGAAAGCTGCCGAAGTAAAAAGATAAGAGAGAACATGATTTCTCAAAGAAAGCACTGTGGAAAGGTGAACTAACTGATGGTCTTCAGGGGATTTTCTCATGGGGGCAAAATGTCAAGCTGGATGTGGACAAGGAATTGAGAATCTAGCTCTGCACTGGCAGAAAGCTACTTTTAGAGAACAAAAACTTACAGAGCTTTTAGAGTCTCTCGAAGACTAGAGGGACCATGTAAGCACTTGAAGGAGATTTCACACTTGGAATTTTTTCCTTAAGCCATGGACTGAACTCTCACACTTCATGGGGAAAGGAGATAAAGATTTTAAAACAAAGGAAGAAAAAAAAAAACGTGAAAAGCACAGTGGAGATATTGACAAGTTTCAGATTCCAAAAAAGACAAAGTTTGCAGTAAGAATCCACTATGGAAGGGGACCTGGAAAATACACATTCAGTTGGAAACACTGGAGACCTATACCCCATTAACAGGGCATAGCTAATTGCTTCCATCCAACAAACAGGCAGACTTAATTTTACTGTTGGATTAAAGTGATTAGCCCTCACTCTGTCTGCTCACAGAGGAAATAGTGAAGATTTTTTTAAAAGAAAAGAGCACCATCTGAATCCTCCATGACTTGGTATATATTAGGTATGGCATTCGATTTTAAATCATTGTTAGCAATGTAAAGCCACAGAACCATATGATGAAAAGCCAGGAGAATCAGTAGGTGGTGGAGAGTCATGGGTGATCCAGATCTCAGAGTTTAGTGACAAGGACTTCAATATCCCTGTGACTGATCAATGTGGTTAAGAATACACAATGAAAGATAATAAAGAATACAGATGAAAATATGAGAATTTCACAAGATAAGTAGAATACATAGAAAGAGAAAAAGAAAATTCTAGAAATAAAATATTTACAATATCTAAAGTCAGAACTCAATAGATGAACTTAATATCAGAAAAAGCAAAGAGCATGATTAGTGAACTGAAGAACAAGTCAAGAGGAAATACACAAATTAAGTACAGAGAGAAACAACAATGACCAAATACAAAAATTCAGAAGGAGATAATGAAAACATGCAGCATATCAGCAATTGAATTCCCAGGAGGGGATGGGCAAGGCAATACATGAAGGGGAAATGACTGAGAATTTTTCAAAACTTATTAATTAATCTACTATTGCAGAAGACCAGTGAACTCTAAGAGAGTAAGAATTAAAAATCAGCCAAATTTAAGAGTATTTAAGTAAAACTGCGGAATAACTCGAGGAAAATTTCCTAAAGACATTTAGAGAAATAGGCACATATACTTAAAAGTGATGATAATATGACTAAGATATTTAAAGACTAATTAAAGAAATAAGAAGATCTTGGTTATTGTCTAAAAAGTGCTAAAAGAAAATATCTCCACCTAAGAATTTTATTTATTCTGCTTTTGAAAATATAAAAGCAAATGGGAAATTCCACTGAGCCTGAGGGTGTTGAAAAACAAGAGAGAATCAGATTTCCTCTGGTACCTGAGTGGAAGTAAAGCCTAGCCATCTACAATGTCATAAATTGTTCTTGCCCATTAAAGAGCTACTTCATGGGGAAATCAGGGGAACTGTGTACCAAGTTTCCACAGATGGGGCACACAAACTGTTTCACTTTTGGCAGAGATTAGGAGAATAAACATTACAATTATAACATTAGATAGGAGAAAATCCAACAATGACAACTAAAATTCTAAGTAATTTTAAAATTCAAAGGTGGGTTAGCCTGACAGTTTAGAATCTCTGAGATTCTAATGAGAAAAAAAATATTTTATAAACAAATTCCTTTTTTTAGACATGACTGCACTGGGTGTTCACCAAAAAGAAGAGAAAAAAGGCAAGGCATGAGACTTGAGAGAGCCACCATTAGAGGTGAAGAAATTCAAGTCAGCTGAAGTTTGAGGGTGGAAGAGAGAACTCCACAGAGCAGTGAACAGCTTCCCCAAGAGGAGAGGCACAAAACCCACCTGCGCCCTAGACATTTTTCTGACAAAAGTAATATCATCTGGAAAAAAAAAAAAAAAAGAAAGGAAAACAACCTCGTTCAAACCCTCAACTTGATCCTGCTTTAAAATGAGGAAAAGTTACTAGTTTTAGGGGAAGAAGCAAGAAAGTATCTCATTCACCTCTTCCCAGGAAAGGTCAACTGTCAGTGGGGAAAGATAGAAAATTTTCCCCTAAACCCCTGCTCTGAAAAACTAAGTTAAAAGAGATATGTTTCTGGTGGAGAGCAAGATGCTCACTCCTGTCCAGAATCCTGTTCTGATACAAAGACAAGTCTTCTGACATTCAGGAAAGAGCAGGGAACCCACTTGTATGGAAGATCCCTTACCAATAAAAGGTAGAGTTTGAATCTCCAGTGAAGAAAGGAGAGAAAAATACTGCCTGTTCTCTAACTTTTCATAAAAAGTAAGAGACAGAGGCTGTCCACCACCAATGGAAAGACAGAAAAACTGAAAATATCATCTTGGAGTTCAAGTGCAAGCATCTGCCTAAGTGTAAAACCAGAAGAATCAAGAAAAATCACCGAAACCTTTGCATCAAGTAACATGTAATGGGATCATAGGGAGAGACCCTCTATTACTCAGAGCTGCAGAACTTTCCAAAAGCTGAGGTTGGAGCAGGAACACTGAGAAAGATCCCCTAGCACTCCAGCCTCACTAAGCATAAGGTGGCAAGTTCATTGCAGAAGAAATTTCAAAACTGTAGTGCACTGAAGGGAACCCACAATAAACCCAGCTGAATTTTTATTTTTTATATTACCCAACCTAAACACCAAAGACCTAACAGAGAAGATGCTTTCCTAGTTCCTGGTAATATCACTGACTCATGTTCTACTCTTTTATTCTTAATAATTTTTTATTTGTTCTAATTAGATATACATGACAGTAGAAAGCATTTTGACACATCATGCATAAATGGAGCATAATTTCTCATTCTTATGTTTGTGCATGATGTTGAGTTACACCACTTTTTAATCTGTACAATGTCCAGTGTTCAATTAAAAAATGAGATACACAAACAAGCAAGAAAATTATGTTCTATTTTTTTTAATGAAATGGTCAACAGAGAATCAGACATGGAGATTGTATGTTGAAATTATCAGAGAAGGTCTTTAAAAATAATTTTTCAATATGCTAAAAGATATATTGGAAAGAGTAGACAAAACACACGATAAAAAGGTGAATATGAGCAGAGAGGTGAAAAGTAACAAGAGTCAAATGAAAATTATACAAATGAAAAGCACAATATCAGATATAAATTCTTTCTGATGGACTGATCAGTAGACTCAACACATTGGAAGAAACAATCCAAATTTGAAGACAGGAATTACCCAAAGTGAATGCCAAAAAGGGGAAAAGAGCAATAAAACAACAATAAAAAAAAGAAAGAAAGAAATAGGGCAATATTAAATTTCCAAAATTTATTAGAGTTTCAGAAAAAGGAAAGCATTGGGAATTTAGCTAGAGGTACAGTTCTGACCAAACACCACAAGCTGCTGGATTCAGTCCTTGGCTCCGGAAAAAAAATCAATATTAATAATAATAATAGCAACTAGGCAACAGAAAAAGAGAGAGGGAAGTCAGAAGAAATATTCAAAGGTATCATGATCAAGAAAACCAAGGTTTTATTTTGTTTTGTTTTTTAACTTATTGCACTTTTACTATTTATAGAAAAACTTACCTTTAAAGAGAGAGAATGATGAATTTAAAACTCAGCCTTTGAACATGTGCCCAAAGGTGGTATGATTGATATGTATATGCACACACACACACACACACACACCCCTTTTCCTGTTCATAATGGCATTAGTCTGAGTTTATTTATATGGACTCTGCTCCTAATTGTTAGGATATAATACATAATTTTGTAGATAAAGCTATTATTTGATTTTAGATATTAAGTTAATCACTTTTGGTTTTACTCCTTTGAAATGGGAAGTTTAAGTTTACTAGTAACAGGGATTTGACTTAAAAGTTGGGAAGAACAGCAATATTTTAAAACAGAATTTACAATGTTGTCATGGTTGCATACATATGATGAATTTGAGTAGGTGGATAGGAGTCAGAAATGTAATATAATCTGATTTAAGTCCCAGACTTTCAAGTTTTTAGGAATGAAGGGGCATTTTTAATTAAAAAAAACATAAGCACATTAGTCTCTTTATTTTTTTAATATTTATTTTTTGTAGTTGGACACAATAACTTTATATATTTATTTATTTATTTTTATTTTTAGATGGTGTTGAGGATTGAACCCATGGCCTTGCATGTGCAAGGACAGCGCTCTACCGCTGAGCCATAACCCCAGGCCCTAGTCTCTTCATTTTTAAGAACATAAAGGGTGATTGAACACTGTTTTGTATTTGCTTGACTTGTACTTAATATACATACTTTGAATATTTAGACTGAACACCTTTCACTAGAAATTTTACTAATCCAAATTCTAGTTATTAGACCAGATTCTTATTGCAAATTATTTTCATCTCTGTCAAATATTAAACTAATCTTGCCTTCATTTAAATGAGATTCTGTGAAAGATTTTGAACTATTAAAATACTTTCTTAAGGTACCTATTATCTCACATTTTCCTACTTCCTTTTTTAATGTCCACAAAAAGCTGATTTTTTTTTTTTTTTGCCTTCTACTCTAAATAAACTTTTCTGGTTTGCTTCCTAAAAAAAGAATATTTCAAAACTTAAACAACAACAAAACCAAAACCAAATTCAACTAATTCTGAGAACCTTCAGCAAAAAGAACACCAAAAAAAGAAATACCTATGTGTATCATTATCAGATTGGTGCTAAACCTGTAAAGATTTTTACATATTGCTGGAAACAAATTAAAGAATATATGGACAAATTAGGAAATATTCTGTTAACATGAATTAGAAAGTTGGAATTTTTAAATATGTCATTTCTTCCAAAATTGTTATATACAACCAGTGTAGTCACAAACACAGATATTTCAGAAATTGAGAAGGGGATTCTTAAAATTATACATAAATGCAAAGGACTTAAAGTAATTTTGAAAAAAAATATTTGATTTAATATTATAAATTTCTTTTTATACCATAGAGATTAGTGCTCCATCTGATGTGTGAGGGGTAAAGATTTGCTCCCAAGATGTAGGCTCTCTATTCATCTCACAGATTGTTTCTTTTGCTGAGAAGAAACTTTTTAGCTAGAGTCCATCCCACTTATTGATTCTTGATTTTAATTCTTGCACCAAAGGAGTCTTATGAAGGAAGTTGGAGCCTAATCCCACATGATGGAGATTAGGGCCTACTTTTTCTTCCATTAGACAGGGTCTCTGGTTTTATTCCTAGGTCCTTGATCCATTTTGAGTTAAGTTTTGTGCATTGTGAGAAATAGGGGTTTAGTTTCATTTTGTTGCATATGAATTTCCAGTTTTCCCAGCACCATTTGTTGAGAAGGCTATCTTTTTGCCAGTGCATGTTATCCAATCAATAAATGAGCCAAGGACCTGAACAGACTTCTCAGAAGATGATATACAGTCAATCAACAAATATATGAAAAAAATGTTCATCATCACTAGCAATTAGAGACATGCAAATCAAAACTACTCTTAAGATTTCATCTCACTCCAGTCAGAATAGCAGCTATTATGAATACAAACAACAATAAGTGTTGGCGAGGATGTGGGGGAAGAGGTACACTCATACATTGCTGGTGGGACTGCAAATTGGTGCAGCCAATATAGAAAGCAGTATGGAGATTTCTTGGAAAATTGGGAATGGAACCACCATTTGACCCAACTATCCCTCTCCTCAGTCTATACCTAAAGTACTTAAAAACAGCATACTACAGGGACACAGCCACATCAATGTTTATAGCAGCACAATTCACAATAGCTAAACTGTGGAACCAACTTAGATGTCCTTCAGTAGATGAATGAATTTTAAAAATGTGGCATATATACACAATGGAATATTACTCAGCAATAAAAGAGAATAAAATCACGGCACTTGCAGATAAATGGATGGAGTTAGAGAAGATAATGCTAAGTGAATTTTGCCAAACCCAAAAGACCAAATGCCAAATGTTTTCTCTGATATAAGGAGGCTGATACATAGTGGGGTAGGGAGAGGGAGCATGGGAGAAATAGCTGAACTCTAAATAGGGTAGAAGGGTGGGAAGGGAAGGGAGGGGGCATGGTGTTAGAAATGATGGTGGAATGTGATAGACATTATTGTCCCAAGTACATGTATGAAGACACAAATTGGTGTGAATATACTTTGTATATAACCAGAGATATGAAAAATTGTGCTCTATATGTTACTAACAATTGTAATGCATTCTGCTGTCATATATAAGTAAAAAATAGATAACTAACTAAATAAATAAACAAACAAAATATGTAGAGAAAAAATGCTATAATAAAAGGAGAAAATAAATTAAAAATAATAATGGGAAATATACTTGCTCATTACATAATAGAATAAGTAAACAGTAAAGATTATATATTTCAGGCTATGCTGGTGATGAACACACTGGATAATCCTGAAATAAAGTATAATGTTTAGGAAATTTTATATAATTTATTCCATTTCATAAGTTATAGTCACAATGAAGAGTACAGACTGAATATCCCTAACCCAAAATGCTTTGGACCAGAGTGTTTAGGTTGTAAATTTTTTTTAAATTTTGGGATATTTGTATATACATAATTAGTGTTAGGGTGGGACCCCAATCTGACCATGAAATTTATTTATGTTTCATATACACATGACTGGAAGACAATATTTACAATATATCTATCATTTAAGGTCAGGGGTGAAATTTTCTACTTGTGGCATCATGTAAGTATTCAAAAGTTTTAGAGTTTGGAGCATTTCAGATATCAAACTTTTAAATTAGGGATGTTTAACATAAAGTATAATAAAGACCATAATTAAGTTGTTCTTTATCAAAATTGTTTGATTGTGGAAACTTTTTCATTGTAGCTTTTATTACAGTAGTTTGGATTATGTATTCTGAAGAATACACTTGGGGAAATACTGTCCTGGTTTTGCAGTTTTGCAATATATATCTTTTAACAGAAACATAGCATATGCAATATTGTATTTGACATAGAAAAGTCTAGGCTTACTTAGTATTGTTATCCTAGTTATTATTCAAATTATGAAAGAACTTTCAAATTTCATTCCTTTAAATTAGCCTGTTCCAATTGAATTTTCAAGCAATTAATTTAAACAGTACTTATTTTCAGAAACAAATAGTTTCAGAGATAAATCTAATATTGCCAAGTGTGATTATTCTGTAATTTGCAGATTTCTGAGCAACAACACTAAGATTCTATGACTTAACACACCAGATAGTCTCCAAAATTATGTAGTTAATACTATTATTGAGAATATATTTGAAACTTAATTTTGGGTTGCCAATTCATGTACTTAAATGTTAAATTGAAAGCACGTATATAAATAGGTTTTACCATTTAAATTTTGATCAATCTTGCTTATCATCTGAAGACTACTAGATCCAAATCATATGTTTAAAATCATTTTCATAAATATACAAATACTAATCAAAACATTTTACTTTACAAAATTATTTTATCTGTTCCTCACAACATAGATATATAATTCCCATCTTGCATGTTAGAAAATTGAAATATAAAATCATCATTGCTCTTCTGTAACACTCCATCTTATTCTGCACAGGACTTGAAACTTCTTTGTGTTTAATCATTTGGCATTGTTGACTATATTCTGTTTCAAAAAACTCTCTCCAAAAGTACTGATGAATTTAATCATCTTCAAATGATGATATCTTTTCACTGCTGAGCTTATTAATACATTCAGAGGCAAGTGACTAATGAGACCAACAAAGGATTAATATCTAGGATATGTAAGAAACACCTGTAAGTTAATACAAAAAAGATACCAGTATCAAGGGTGAAAATGAACAAAGGGTATAAACAAGCAATTTTTTGGAAAAGAAAATACAAAAGGCTGATAATTATCTAAAGAAATTCTTGAATTCATTATTAGAGGAAGAATAGCAAATATCACCTGCCCCAAATCTCACATAGGTCTCAAGTAAGGTCTCAAGCTTGTATATTCTTTGCAAAATTATTTGGGTTCATTAAAAATTGGAAACAGTCTATGTGACCTTTAGCAGAAGGGAGGTAGCTCACCATTGAGAACTATGAAGCAAGTATCATAATCAACTAGATGTATATGGTGACATAGTTGGACTTCAAAATAAAATCCAGAATATAATACATTTGCATAAATTAAAACATATGATTATAAAGTAATACTTCATATTTTTTCAGAATAGAGAGAGGCAAAAGGATACACATTAGGCAATATGGATGATTGCCTATAGTGAGAAAGAGAAAGAAAGTGAACTATGTGGATACAGAGAACCAACTAGGAGAAAATAAACAAAAGAAACCCTTTCTTCCTGAACACCTTCATCAGTGTCCATCTAAACCTTCTTCGACTCAGTAACATTCCAACTTCATTTTATCCATCTTTTACTTTTTCCTGTCTTATTTTTTTTCCATCTTGGACAATGATTTTTAAAATACAAATCTCTTCATTTTTACTATCTTTTATAAAACTCTTCCAAAGCATCTCTTAGCTTTCTAAAGACTGAATCCTTAGCACAGCCACATTTTGTCAGACTCGTGTCGGTTATTCTGTTCCTTGCAAACATTCTGGTGACTAAGTCAACAGACACCCTGTGTAAGATGTTCTCCATCCTCATTCTGATCTAGCTATTCATTTTTAAGATGTTGTGCCCTCTCTCAACAACTGACTAGATCAGTTCCCTTCACTGCACTCTCTAAAGCATCATGAAATTATTTTTATCAATGTCTAATAATATCTGGGGATTATTTCAGTAATGTAGGTTTCTACTGATACTTTGAGCTCCCTGGAGGGAGGGACCATATTTGTTTTGCTCACTCTTATATTCAAAGCACTTGACAGAGTTCCAGGTATAGAGTTGGTCCTCATTAATTACCTATTGGATAAATGAATAAATGTTAAGATTTCTGCTTTAAGGAAAAGGTTGGGAGCTTGCTTTTCTAATTTAAAAATGAGAGGTTTGTAAAAAGAAGGTTATAATAATAGTAATAATAAAAAGACTGTGAGAAAATGGAATGATGTTCAAAAGTGGAAAACATGAAATATACACAAACACATTTTAATTCTATATTTATCTATTAAAATATTATTATAGATATCCGAAAAGGAAAAGCATATGTATTTTTTATATTTCTCTGTTCAGAATGTGTGTGTAATTCTATGGCTGTTGAAAACAATTTTGAAATTGTATTCCAAATGACAGCCTTGAAACAATAATGTTTTTTCTGAAAGAATGCCAAGAGATTTTACATCACAGATGTCTATGTGCCCAAAGATTCATTGTGCACAAACTAATTCCAAAATATTCCATGTACTTACTCATTTCCTTATGTAAACAAAAGTGAAGACAGTATGACCTAAGAGAAGAATGAGAATGTTGCTACATTTTTCAAGTACACAGCATCTGTTGTATTTAAATAAATATGACATACTTTTTATTTTTAATTCTGTGGCATTCCAACTAGCCTAAAGAAAACCTTAGGGAGAAAATAATAATTGATATACCCCATGCACACACATTTAATGACTAGCACATGTGGAAGCTATAACTTTGGGAAGAAAACCAATGTTTCTCATTCAAACTAGTTGAGTGATAGGAAGAACCCTTGGAACAATAGGATATTTATTATTCAGAAGCTGGTGTCAATTGGCCAGATGGATTTTTAAAGCAAAACATCTAATCAGGACTTCTTTTCTGACACATGCTTTACAAGCATTAAAGCCACTTAGAGCCCTGAGAGGTATATGTAATTGTCAACACTTACAGAAGAAGAAACTGAGACTCAGCTAAGTTCAATAATTAAGTGGAGTAGAAGTAGAAAACAGTGGAGCAGGATTTGAACTCATGTATAACTCCAGAGTCCCCATGTTTTCCATTTAAGCATGCTTTAAAGCATTCATTCTCTCTTTAAATTCCAGTCTTTCTCCATCTGTGACTATCCCTCTCCTTATAATGCTGCTCAAGATTTTATTCTTCTCATCAATTTTCCTCTGCCATACTTTAAATATGTTCAGGATAGTTACTATGATAGACATTAGAAACTTGTCAATTAAGAGGATCATTTGGGAATAATTTCCATTCTCTCATCCTCTTTCTTCTTTATTCTCCTTGGTCATAACTTGGGCAAGCATTTACACAGGAGTACGAACAGGCTAACATGTGAGTAGTTGAAAGAACAGTCCCATAAAATATACCCGATAATTGCCAAATTTCTGGTGTTTGAATTAACTTATTTAAGCATTCATTTTAGCTCAATTTGACTTTAATATTTTCTAAATGAAATTAAAAGCCCGTAAATGTTTCCTTGACCCAGAGACTGCCTCATTCATTAAGGGCAAATGATGAAGGGGCAAATCCTCAAACTGGTCCCAAATACAGCTCTCTTGCTTGATATCCACGTTATCTAATTTCCTTAATGAGTGAAATCAAAGAAGAGATTTCCCTTAAAAAGATGAACACCCTTAGATCTGTAGACTTTTCTCATCTAAACTTCTTGAGTCTGGGATTCCAACTTCTTTTTGTAATACCAATACTGATATGTAATGCGACATCTTCGAGAATTAAGTGAGATAATATATTTAAAGCAGAAATGATATAGGGAAGGTTCTCAGTTTCTTTCTTTTCCCTTCTCTTAGACTTTCTATTATAGTCTAGGTTCTCATCAGTTCTTACTCTGATACCCTAGTTCTTTTTCTTTGTATTTATTATTTGACTAATACTATCCAAAACTGATCAGCTTATTCCAAGTTAATTTTTCTCAATCCTCAAGGCTTTTCCTAACTGGAGTCTCTATCAACACCCTGTATTCTCCTTTTATTCCTAAAACTCTGAAGCCTGGAACTTCATATAAAAGATTAAATTTTTTTAAAGTGGGTAGGTTGTGGTTATGTAACTCATCTGGAACTTGAGCATGTCACAAAATTTTCATTAAATTCATATGTCCTGGGTGGAAGAGTAGAGCATAGTTGCTTCCTTCTCGACATTTCCATAGACAAGCAGCATGTCTGCATTTAATTAGAGGCCAAAGGCCTTGTCTCTAGCCAAGCTGAAAATATTTCCAAATCCACCATGACTTTTGAAGGATGGAACAGCTTGCTACAAGGCTTACTTCCAGTCAACTTTATTTTGGGGTTTATGCTATATAAGTCACAAGAACAAACAAATCTAGAAGAATAATTAAGGGAATTATAATATTCAAAAGTGATCATCAGGGATATATATTATCATAGACAGGATCTCATGGCCTGGTGCTTATGTTTAATGGTAGCTCCAGTGGCCTTGTCTGGTGTTGAAACATGGTTCCAAAATCCTTTTGCAATTCTTTTCATCAAATAGTCTATGTTCCTTATCCTTAAATATCTTGGATTTTGTGACTACTTGAATAGTAGAATATGTTAGTGGTAGTGTACAATTTTGTAAGCCAGGTAACAGAAAAAAAGGTAATTTTCATTTTTTGTATGCTTGCTTTTGTATTCCATCTACCATTTGGTGAGGAAACCTAATCAGCTCATGGAGATGCTCACAAGGAGATGAACTGAGGGCTCTGGCTCACAGCCCTAGGGAGTTCCAAGCTGAAAGTGAATACCAACTCACCAGTCTTAAGAGTCACTATGAGAATGGATCTTCCAGGCTTCAATAGATATCTTAGAGAACAAAGTTTAATTGTTCCCATCAAACCCTGAAAAAAATTTAGATTTCTGACCAATATAAATTATTGAGGTTATTGGAACTATTAAGTCTGTGCGTGATTTTCTAGGCATCACTAGATAAATAGACTAGTCAAATAGGCAAAAGGGTATCAGTGCTATTTGATGAAGGTTGAGGGAGTGAATATTATGGGAGAAAGAAAGTAGTCTGTGAACTTAGCATCCACATGCACTCAGTCTAAATTCACATGCATATGGAAGTTAAACAGAAACATACAGTAAATCAAGTTGTGTTTTGATAGTTGATGGTAACATTGTGACAAAAGCCTCACCAGAATCTAACCCTGTAGCAAAGAAATAGAAAATTTGATGTTCATGACTTCATACAATATAAATATCACAAATAAGAAGAAGCAAGTATATATATCCCAACCTAATGTCTCAATGATTCTGCTTGACTTCCAGATATATGTGTGCATACACACACACACACATACACACATGCAGGGGGAGAGAAAGAGAGACATACATGGGAGCAGAGGGAGAGGGAGAGAGAAGGCCATGTGATAGTGCAGGAAATCAGTAACATAAAGTATGAAACGCCAACTCTGGTTCTATGTATTTACTGTAGTATACCATTCATTAAAATATGGAAAAAGCTATGATTACTGTTTTATGTACAGCTCTACTACTAACAGATCCATGTAACCTGTTTCCCAACCATCCACTCACAGATTATTTTATCCACACTTCACCTTTTAAACATGCTCCATCTTAAGATAAGAGGTGATAGGAAATCATAATTTCCTATGTAAAACATGAATTTAATGAATATTATTATAAAGAAATATATATGATAAGGACAAGAGAAAGAATGTTTGGGGTTGATGAAATATAAATAGGCTGACTAATATCCATAAACTCTTAAGTGTGGATAAAGCTGTTTTGTTTTGTATTGTTTTGTTTTGCCTTTAAGGATAAATTTCTTGGGATAACTTTCAGAAGCAGACTTACTTCTGAATAAGCAAGGATTATATAGCAGAAAATCTGCAGCCTCAAGTGTTAGCTTGTATTTCACTCCTAAATATAAATTCAGAAAGATTGCTCTTTTTTTTTTATTTGAAATTTTTTCTTTTCCTGACAGCTGAAGGGTTGAGAACAGAGAAACATCTAAGTTTTTCTGCAAGAGTGACAAGTAATCATTTACCCTGTATTCCTTCTTCCAGGTGCTGTTAATCACCCCTCATTCTTAACCCCCCCCCCCGACCATACAACCAAATCTTCTGATGTATGACATGCTGAAGACAAAAGAGCACTTTGGTTAGACAGGAAATGGGTCTGAACTTGGGACAGGGGACTATGTTCCATTTTTAAAGAAAGAAGCTCAACAACATCTCATGTTTTTCACACTCTGGGGCCCTCATAGTTCCAGGAGGAAAAGAAAAGGAAAAAAAAAGTCCAAAACTGCTTTTATTCATTCTCTCTCTCTCTCTCTCTCTCTCTCTCTCTCTCTCTCAATGACAATTATCAATGAAAGAAAATGGAACTTAGAACTTAAAGAACATTTGGGCTTAATTTATAATTATTGCCTTAGCTTTACAAACAAGTAAACTGAGCAGGAACGAGATAACATGACTTGCCCAACCCCTCACAGATATATGATGACAAAACTTGAAATGGAATCTAAGTCTTATTTTATTGTAGTTAACTCAGGCAATAGCAGAAAACAACCAGAAAAAAAAAAAACATTAACTGTACATTTACAGTTTTATTCCTTTGGCTATAATGTTATTGGATTGATGTAAATCACAGAAAATTTTTGAGCTATATTCTGAGAGTTCATAATCACTCTGGTTTGTACATGTAAAACTGTGTGGTTTAATACAGTAAAATTAATGTTTTTATTGATATACCATTAAGATGACTGTTTTAGTTTTGCTTATTTTAAAGACATGGAATGTTTTTTTTCTTTTTTTCTCTCTCTCTCTCTCTTTTTAAAAAATGTTATTGGCAACAGCAGAGAATGCTTTCTTCTCTCTACATTATAGCTGCGAAATTCCATCCAGTAAAATTGTCCCAGGCAATTGGGAGAATTACCACTGCCTTCATCTAGTAAAGGGAACAATCATCTCTAGAGAGAAATTAAAACAATTGGTTGCTGGCATGACTTGGTGATGCTGTGATCCTGGATCCAAGCACAGCAGAGAAATACAAACAAACACGACCCCCACTTGTGTTTCCGTTGGTCCCTGGAGCATAGAATGAAAGGACTGCTATGCTTGCGCAAGTTCGGGGTGTTCCATGGACAATGGAGCAGTGGAGCAAGAGAGAATGAATCTGGGAAACTGTCTGGTGTTTAACTACTGTGTTCATAAGTAACCTGATAATTTTGGCAAGTCACGTCTGATCTGAAGGAAGTGTTATTGCCTACTGACTATAGTTTCTTTTTTGAAATGGTGTGATTCACTTGCAATATTTTGCCATACCGGATGGGTTAACTAATTTGAATAAGGAACAGATACGTTATTTCTTCTACAGACTTCTCTCAATAAGTTAATTTTCTTTGTTCTTCCCATCCAAAACATGATTATTAAGATGGGGACATCCTAATGATTTTGAGACACTCCGGAGAACCCCTTGGAAGCATAGATATGAGTAGGATATGATCTGTGACTCATAGTTGAAATGTTTTATTCAATGTTCAGTGCTTCTGCATGGCACACCTCCAGGGGAATACTTTACAAAGTCTTGATACAAAGGGAGCATCCAGACTATTAGTCTGGCTCAAAGGAAAAAATACATCTGAGAGATGGGGTATTATATGTTAAGAAAGCACGGACTGTGTGAAAAACTCTGACCTGGAGGAGAGAAATATGAAGAAACACATGTTTAATGAGAAAAACTAAATGAGAGCTGTAAAAGAATAATCTGGTTTTGAGAGAGTGCCAAACACTACTTAGTCAAGCAGAGGGAAAATTTATCATTCTCATACCTTGGATCAAAAAATAAGCAGTTGAACAACCTCAACTGCCCGTTCTCGAAATCTCCAGCAGTTCCCTGACTTGGCTCTTTACTTTCATTTTTTGCTAATCATGCCTAAATCTATTTTCCACCCTGGATTCATCTTTGCCAGATTATGCTCATCACCTTGACTGAAACCATGTAGTGTCATTCCCCCATGACTTGGCTTGTCTACCAAAGCGCATGAGTTGATCTCTGCCTGCCTCTCCATCTCCTGCCCACTCTTGTATCTTGTTTGCTACCACTCCCTCCCCCATCCAAAGTTCAGCTCTTTAGTCCTACTCTCTTTCCAAGAATAAGCCAAGAGCATTTACACTTTAGGATTAGTGTACTCACTGTTCCTCAATGTGGAACATTCTACACTGAGGTATGTTTATGTCTACATCCTTCCTGGCATTTAGATGTCAGTTTATGTGCCACTTCCTGCATGGCCTTTCCTGAACATCTCATTTAAATTATACAACCCTGACCCATAACCTTATGTCATGCTATTTTTGGTATTTTAGAGATAGAACCTATCATTGGCTGAAATTATTTTCACTTTTTTGTTTGTTTCTATCTCTCCTGTCTCCTGTCTGTCCTGTTTTCTGCCATTTTTCCCCATTTTATTCTTTCCAACAATAAGTTTACTTGGCACATAGTAGGTTCTCATGACATATTTAATCAGGAAATCAATCTGACCTAAGTCTGATATTGCTTTGCTAATAATTTCAGCTCTCAGTCAGTCCAGAAATAAGAAAAAGGAATTGCTACTTAGAATTTAATTTTTTACATCAAGGAAAAAAACTGATTGAGTCAATGGGAGTGATAATAACTTTGGAGAATGTGAACAATGTTCTTGGATTTAAAAATAAAGCTGTGGGAAGGAATGCTGGGAAATAGCCAGACATCTACCCTGTATTTCAGGAAAGTAGATTTCAAAAACTATAAGACAAATTAGGAATGACCACATGGCTAGATTCTAAAAAGGAAGACTGCTTTAGAGAGATGGAAGAATAACAATGACATCTTGATAATACAGTCATTATTACATTTTTTAAAACAAAAAATGTAACCCTAGGTACTGTCTGGGATGAGCTCATATTTTAAAAAGATAAGCACAAAAGGCAGAATAAACAGTGAATAATCAATAACAAAAGCAAAAATGCCATAAATCTGTAAGAAACATTAGTCAAATTCAAAATGGGCTGTAGCATAAAAAGAGAGAGAGAAAGAGAACTTAAATGACCTTTTAAAAAAAATTAAGGTTAGCTCTGACTAGAGTGAAAAGAAGATGAAGAGGTAAATTTGTTTGGGTAAAATAATACAATATTAGTAAAAGATTGAGCTCTTAATTATGGCCTTGCCTTTGACCCTTTGACTTTTGTATCACAAGACAGATTTCCATTCAATTAAGAAGCATGAAGAAGAGGAAAATGAAGCACAACATAGAATAAAATATAAATTGACAAGAGGATCTATATAGTCCAGAGTATCAAAACAACTTTTAATAACACAGTCATTAAGGAATCCTGTTAAACAACATGGATGCAAACAAACAAAAAAGCCACAACTTCAAGTTCAACTCAAGTTCAACTCAACTCAATTTCACAAAGAATATAATGAACTTGACTACTTACCTATTTATGGTCGAGTTCTAAAGCAAGTGATTGGGGTGTAGGGGAGTGTATTGCAACATGTTTTATGAACTAGGAACACAGCTCTATATTAAAACAAACCAAAACAATTACCAGACAGGTTTCCTTATATGAATACGCTTGGAAAGTATTGAATTAATTGAAATTAAGAAGGCCTTCTGATTACTGCAAAACTTATCAATTTCTAGTGTTTCAACCTACATTGAGACATCCTAAGAAAGGACATGTTATATATGGTGGTTTTAGCATCTCGTGGAACTAGTGTCTTAAAGAATATATTTTGAGAAATCATATGGTGGCATAAATCATAATTTTAAAGTTTTTTCTCTTGCATTAAACACTTTTACTGATGATTTAGATGAAAAGGATCTTATCACATCTACATCTACAGCTGACACAAAGCTGGAAGAGACAGTATGATGGATGACTGAATCAAGTTTGAAAAATATTATGACCAGTTTGAATATTGGACTGAAAAAAAACAAGATAATTCTGGGCTCCAGAATCATCTCACATGTACAGAATAGGAGACATCTACCTTAAAGGCATTTTGTTCATTTTCTATGAACAAAATCTAGGGGATTCACTTGACTATAAACTCAATACAAGCTAATAGTATGTTGCTCTTGTGAATAAAAACAATACAGTAAAACTATTAGGCTGGGATGTTTTCACAAAAGAAATGGGGTCTAGGAGAATATTGAACTCTGTTATATAGTTATAACTCATCAGACAACATTTGGAAGGTGGAGTAAGCGTGATGGGAATATGCTCAGTTGAGAACCATAAGAAAGTGGAATTGTCTGGATGCCATACCATAATAAAAATGCAAAACTATAAACATTTTGTCTAGATGAAAGAATACTTAGACTAGTCTCCATATAAGGAAACACTTTTAGATCATTTGGTTTCCCCAGGGAAAAAAGTGTATTCTGATTTACAAGATGGCAAGCTTCTCTTTGCTGGATGTGTTCAAGTCAACTATTGAACATCTGTCCAGGATGTTGTAGGTGGAATTTTGACACTGACTTCTACTTTCCTAGTCTAAATGGAATCTAAGAGTTTATTATGTTGTGTATTTCAATATCATTTTCCTGGCCACTGGAATCTTAAAAGGTTTTCATATACAACACTGTAGAATGTTAGATCTGGAAAGAAGTTTTAGTGACAATCTATGAAGATTCTGCTCTCCAGAAGTAAGGAAACCAAGACCCATAAAATTTCCAGTGATTCATTTGCCAGAAATTTTTTGGTGTTTGATGTGTGCCTGGAACTGAGTTATATGTTGTAGAGAATACCATCATGAATAAAGAGAAAACGTGGGTATATCATCAACTGAAGACTGACAAAATAGCCAAAATAGAAGACAGAGATACAAAACATATGCAATTGAGAAATAAGTAGCTCAATCTGACGGATTGGGAAAGGTGGGCATTCAGAGAAGTTTAGACAGAGAAAATAATAACAAACTCATTGGGAAGACAGAGTGTGAGAAGTGACTTCCTTGGAATTGGAATCATGAAAGTGGACTTGTTTCATACAGGACCAGCTCAAGGTAGTAGACAAATGCAGTCCTTGAAAGTAGACTCAGATCCATTTAGATTAGGAATTCTGAGGTCCAGTTTCCAGCTACTTTGAATGTGATCTAAAGGAGGGACACAGTTCCACTTGGACACATCATTTTTAGGCCCGCAAATTTATTTCCCCATGGAAAGGCATAGTCAAAGGTGGCCAGAGTGAGGTCTTCTTAAGCTCAGGGCCAATAGAAAGATTCCCACATACCCTAGTGAGAAAACTTTTATTTTACCTCAAGACCTTTTGGGAGTCATTTGAGTTTTCTACAAAGTAAAGTGGTGTTATTTGCCTAAGATCATACTGCATAAATAGATTCCACATTTCTACATTTCTAGTCCAACATGCCCTCCATTATATTGCACCTGTTAAAATCTATTAAAAATCAATGTTACATTGATTAAACTCTAAATTAATTTAATGGGCACCTTTATATAGATTGTCTTTCAGATGTCAAACTAAGAGCACATTTAACATTTCCAAATGAAATCTAGTGATGCCTATTCATACTAAAAACTAATCCTACTCAAGAAGAAAATAAACATGAAGAATAAATATCAGAAATAATTGTCAGCTCTAAAATAATGCTATAATATATTGACCACCTACATATACATACATTACTTCTAATGCTTAGACAAATACTTCAAGGTAGGTAATATTAATCCCCATCAGCAGATGAGAAACTGGGGTTGTTAATAGGATATGATGTCAGCCAATAAGTCACTGAACCTGGGCATAAAACCAAATTTGTCTGATTCCAGTGCTCATGAGTTTCCCCTACACTGAATAAATAGTCTACCAGGGTAAGGAAGAAGATGCTTTCACATTGTCCTTTTCTATGTTGTATCATTTATTGTGTAATTTAAAAACACATAGGATGTTAGTTTCTCAAGGAAAATGACCCTGCTTTATGCATTCTATACCTATTCCCACTACCATGAGTAGAGCAAGAGTATATAGCAAGCACGTGATTCCAATCTTAAAAACCATTGATTCATTCAGCACATCTTTATAAAAAGTTAACTATGTGCCAATGAGTAAAACATGCAAATGGAGTCCTCATGAAGCTGATTTTATAATGGGAGGAATTACAAAACCACAAGAAGCAAATGAAACATGTTTATTCTTGGCCTCTAACATAAAAATAATCCTTTAAATGATTGTAAAGCCATGCATTAGTTTCCGTTGCTGTGTAACAACTGACCACCATGTTCAAAGCAATAATAATTGACTGTCTCAGTTTTTCTGGGTCACGAGTCCTGCACCACATAGCTGTTTCTCTGCTCAGACTCACATGGCTGAAATCAATGTGTTGGCTTGGGTTGCTGTCTGCTCTGAAGCTTGGAGTTCTGTCCAGGCTCATTAAGATTGCTGCCACAATTCAGTTCCTGACAATTTCTGACTGCATTCTTGATTGATGTCTAGGAATGCCCTACTTGAAGGAGCTCCTAAAGGATATCTATCATTCCCTGATATATGACCCTTACTCAAAATGACAGGTGCTCAGTCAAGACAAACAACACAAGGTCTCTGCTGCCTCTGATTTCTGACTTTATTTCTACTCTCTGGACTCAAATTTATAAAGCTGAGGTATTTAGTTTAGGCCCATATGGATCATCTCTGTTTTGATTAAAACCAAAGCCAGTTGAAGAGTGACTTTCAGTATATCTAAAAGATATTCAATAATTAAAATAAAAATCTACAATAATTAGAATGTCTCATTAAAATCAACAATATTAATCATAGTCCCAGAAATATTTTTTGTGATACAACATAATATCACAGGAGTTATATCATATTTCCAATCATCCATACTCAAGGGGAGAAGGTTTTAAATGTATGAGTCAATGGGGGTCATCTTGGAACTCTTGCTATCATAGGCTGTAAAGGAGATTATGAGTTAATTTATATGGATCCCCTTTTTTTACTTTCCCTTCATTAATTCACTCTTTAAAATACATTTACTGAGCACTATTAAATGTATACTGTGCTGGGGCTACACTTAAGTGAGACAGAAGTCACTACCTTCAAATGTCTAAAAATTAAGAACTCATTTCATACACAGGTGGGGCATAGTGGCAAATGCCTGTAATCTCAGCAGCTCGGGAGACTGAGGCAGGAGGATTTTGAGTTCAAGACCAGCCTCAGCAATTTATAGAGGCATTAAGCAACTTAGTCAGACCTGTCTCAAAACAAAAAAGGGCTGCTCAGGGGTTACATGCTCAAGGGTTCAATCCCTGCTATCAAAAAAAGAATGATAGCAATAATAAAACAGCAAAATAAGTATAACAAAATATGTAAATAAACATACAGCTTTGGCATGCAGGGAGGGATCAGTCAACTAGAGAGGACAGAAAGCACCAAAAATCATTAATGAATAGACTCAACCCCTCTGAATAAGTAGTCTTATTCTGAGAGTTTCATAAAAGGAGTTACCATGGGGACAAATTCTCCCTTACTAATAATAGCCTGTTACTATTTAACAACTATGAATGCTGAGTTTCCCCACTCCTACTGAGTCTTCCCACTCTATGGACTAATCAATTTTCAGTTAAGTCTGTAAGGTGAAATTGATGAGCCTATGGAGAGGTCTTTCTTCATTCATGAATGGGGTCAGAAAGGTCCCCGTTCTGTTAACAATAACAGGAACTACTGGCTTTATTACTTTGTTCCATATGCAGGTTGGCAATATAGGTCAAGTCATACGACTAGTAAATCTGTAGCAAATCCCGCTGGGCAATAAAACATAGTGAACACATTCATTTCTTGGCTTACATATAGGGAGAGAACATGGATGCCTGGGCTCCAAAGGGACAACTTTGTATAGCTCTGTTTGTAGTTACACATGGTCTGTTTAAACAGATGAAGGATCCTTGGCTCCATTTAGACCAGGAAAGGTAGTGAGATTCTAGCAGCCAAAAGCATAACACTGATTGTTGGCTACAAACAAGTTTGATCAATGGCCTGAGCGCTTCAACTCACCATTCTACTTCCTTAGCAAGCACTTCATCTTATGCCAGCCGCTGCTGTGTGCCCTGTTTGATTTTGAAGACTGGCTATTCATCATCCTTTGGTTTTCTCACCAGGCGTGAGGATGCCAATAAGGTTGCTTGTTGCAAGATAGCAGGTGGCAATGTTGGCAGTTACATGGTCAGAAGAATGTCAGTCTTATTTTATTGCTCTGTTCCAGAAAAACACAGAACTGAACGAGAGCCCATTTCACCACCTCCCAAGTTTTTCAACTATTACATTGTTTAAAAAGAAAAAGGAAAGAAAAGAAAATTTAGCAACACAGAAAAGAAAATTTAGCAGCACAGAAGTTTCTTATAGTTTATGGACCTTAACCAATATTTACCTCGAGAATAGAAAAATGAGTTCTATATAGAAAACGTCTGCCTAAGAAAGCAGAAAAAATTTTTTTTCTATAAAATGACATAGGGAAATTGTCTTTTGTAGTAAAATTTTGAGTGGGTGATTGTTTCATTGGATACCTTCATGCCATCTGCAGAGTTTCATATCATCTCAGCCTGAAATGGAACATCATGAGAACACACTTGATTCTCTGCCCAGATTTCCTCAGAATCATTTTATGGTTTCTTTCTGTGGTTCTATCCATCTGGGCTGTCTGCTCAAAGGTTTTATTTCCGTATCCTGCATCTGGGGACTGTCCTTGTATGACTGGAGCTTACTCTGCCCACAAGTGAGGAAAACTGGGAATGCCTGGGAGATAATCACCCTCGGGGTAGCTCATAGCTTAGGGGATCAGCTCTCTAATTTAGTTTCTGTAAATAGGTTCCCTTAGAGAAGGCTGAAGTTGGCTCAGACTTGGCTTCTTTCCTTCCTGTTTCATCATCAACTACTGACAATCATCAGGCTTCAGCTTGAAGATCTAGAAGCTCATTCTCTAACATAACAGTCCATTCTTCTTCATATTCTGGCCACTGGTATGAACTTCTTCCTATAATAGGCTCAAATAAGCCTCCCATGATTTTTTGCCCATTGTTCCTAGTTCTGCTGCCTAGAATCTCACAGATTAAAGCTAATCTTTCTTCAGAGTGTGGTGGTTGGATTTATGGGTCAACCTGATTTGGTGACAGGGTGCCTGGATATTTGGTCAAATGTTATCCTGAGTGTGTCTATGAGGGAGTTTCTAGATGTGATTCATATCTGAAAGAACAAGTAGATGAAGTAAAGTAGATCATCCTCCCCAATATAGGTATCCCTCATTTAATCAATTGAACATATTAATAGAACAAAAAGGACAAGCAAGAAAAGGGACCTCTCAGAGCCTAACAGCTTGAGCTTGCACATAAGTCTTATCATGACTTCACACTAGAATTGAAAAATCTGCTCTTCCTATATACTAAACCTAATGGCTTTTAGACTAGAAATTATTACACACATGCACGCACGCGCGCACATACACACCCACACTCACATATAACATTATATTATACATCATATTGTATATACCACACAACTGGTTCTGTTACTCTAGAGAGTCCCTTTAGTACAACTTGATATCCCTCAGGTAGAAATTTATATAAAATCTTATATAAGAATTAGTGATATCCTGGATATATATATCTCCTTTTTCCTTCCTGAAATCTTTGGTGTTAGCAATAGTTCTTTGGATTAAGGGATTATATTTCCATGAAGTTTTGGATTAATGAATAACATAGGAAAATAAAATATTAATTCCTGTATTATTTTGATTGTACTATCAGAGCTTTGAGACAATAAATAAAACAATATCTTGATTTGAAGAGTAGAAATTTTGATGAAGGATTCAACAGAGTAAATTAGGCTCTGATTCTGTTAGTCATATTTTCATCACTGTGGGAAAAACACCTGAAAAGAACAACTCAGAGGAGGTGAAATTTATTTCTGTTCACGGTTTCAGAGGTTTGGTCCATGTTCCGCTAACTCCATTGCTCTGAGCCTAACTAAGGTGAGGCAGCACATCATGGGGGAAGGGTGTGGCAGAGAGAAGCTGCTCAGGACATAGCAGCCAGGAAGCAAAGAGAGAAAGAGAAGTAGGCCTCAGGGAAGCAGAACCCTCCCAGGACATTGGCCCATTGACTAACCTCCTCCAGTCATGCCCCACCTGCCTACAGTTACCAACCTCTGAATACATTTAAACTAGGATGGACTGATTATGTTACAGCTCTCATAATCTCATAATTTCAACTCTGAATATTCCTGTGTTAAGGAGCTTTTGGAAGACACCTCACATCTAAACATAACTGTCTTATAATTGTGGCTTCTGGAAATTCTGGTGGCCTGAGATGCTTGAGATGGGGAAGGATACAAAAAGACAGAGGAAAGACTCCTGGCCATCAGTTGTTGTTGTTGTTTTGTTCTTCCTCATTCTGAATAAGAATGACAAGAAATTTCCACTGTTGATTTTAACTGGTACCAAGCTTATATATACTTCTAAAACAAATTAACAAATTTAATATTTTTGTATTCATGTTTTATAAATGAACTACTTTATTTGGTCACTTTCTTTTTTTTTTAAGAGAGGGAGGGAGAGAGAGAGAGAGAATTGTTTTAATATTTATTTATTTTTTAGTTCTCAGCAGACACAACATCTTTGTGTGTATGTGGTGCTGAGGATCGAACCTGGGTCGCACGCATGCCCGGCGAGCGCGGCTACCTACCGCTTGAGCCACATCCCCAGCCCTATTTGGTCACTTTCTATGTTGTGAATCTAGCTATTACGAGTAAAATCAAAAGCCAAGTTTGTTGGATTATGTTTGTAATCCCAAATAATTGAAAGAGAATCACAAGTTCAAGACCAGCCTGGGCAACTTAGCAAGACCCTGTCTCAAAATTAAAAAAAAATAAAATAAAATAATCAGGAGATACAGGTCAGTGGTAGAGGAGTGCCCCTGAGTTCAATCTCCAGTACCACACACACACACAAAAAAAAAAAAAAGGAATAAAAGAATCAACAGAGTACTTCCTGCTTATAAGGAATCACTAGACTTTACTAAAACATGCAAAGCATTCTTGTGTATTATCAAGAACAGTTATTTACTACTAAAAATTAACATCTTCTCTAGAAGATTACTTTCATCTATTTTAATGTTGTCCACTTCTCTTTATGTATTACTCAACAACTAATGAGTTAATTAAAAGGACATAGGAAAGGACTTAGGAAAGGTACTAAGCCATTTGAAGATTTAGACATCCTAACTAGATTCATTTACTTAATTTACACCACTCTGTGTTTGATGTTGCTAATTTCCCTTTGGCTACATACAAATAAGATTTCTACCTTAACCTTATACATAAACTCTCTGAAGAACGTGTGTATCACTTCTGGTCCTAAATTATTTTTTAACAAGCTTCTATTATATCAAATTATTATTTAAACCTTCTAATTTCATCACCTTACAAAATTTAGAACACTGATCTAAATTTCAAATGAAATGAATTGAAGTCCAGAAGTAAAAGGAAGGCTAGATGAACTTGAGGAAGTCATAACATCTTATTGTTTTCTTTTGCTGTCAAAAGAAGTTTTAAAGAAAATGATATCTTAAACACTTTCAACTAAAATATTCTACAATTAAAACGGACTCTTTCAATACTAATCATGCATAGCTCCTGTTTTAGCAGTACTCATTTTTTAAGTCTTTAATGAATTTAAAAAAGGGTATATAATTTCAATTACTTATAAGAATGCCCAAGTTATCTCTAGCTAATATTAACTTTGCAGTCTCTGGCTTATAAAGTAGTGGGAAATATCAGAAGATATGGGGTAAAGATAAGAAAAAAACATCTTCCCTTCATTATGCAATGTTTGTCTTCTAAAACTTGGCAGTGTCAGTGACCCACCTTCATAAAACCTTAGGAGAAAGCAGAGCAGCTTTCTCCATGCTAATTCCCATTAGGGCGGGCTTGCATCCTAGTTTAAATGGAACATTAGCTTTTTGTGTGAATTGTGAACTAAGTTATGTGATCAACTGATGGAGAGGACAACTTCCAGGTTTACTAGCACACCCACACAGTATGAAGACTTTGCTTTATATTTGCTGCACCAGGAACTCTCTAGAGAAGGATCTTGGAAAGTATGTGATGGTTTCTCTTCTCTGACATCTCTGACAGATGTCAGTCCTGTGGGAACTTTACACAAGGGCTTTCATTTGAGATGAGTACATATAAAGACAGAAAGAGGCAGCATGAACTGAGAAAAAAAAGGATATTTTGGCTTGGATTTCTCACAGTGAATGAAACTTCTTTCTCCTTTTCTCATTTGGTTCGTAACATTTTGCAAATAAATTTCTACATATTATTTATTCATTAAACAACCATTTTTAGGGTGGCTACTGAGACCATGTTAATGCAGAGATGCAAAGATGAATGTTCCAAACATTGCCTTTAAAGAGATGATCTAACTGAAGAGATAGACATAAAAATCAGTATGACACAAATGCAATGATTTAAATGTTTATTTATTACTAAATGCAGTAATAATATAGACTTATTGAAGCTGCAGTGTTTACTCATGCAAAGGCATGTAGGACTAGAAAAGCATTGCCCTTTAGGGCAATCCTTTAGGGAAAGTGATTTAGGTTTTAAGGCTTGAGGAAAATCTGGGAAAGTATGTTGGAGAGGGAGGCAGGTATTAGAGTGGCTATAAATGATTTTAAGAAAATTTATGACATACATTTTTACTGTATGTGAAGAGCAGATACTGAATATCAAGTAAGACTTTTTTATTCTCCAAAATTGTTGGTGACAATTTTATCAACTTTATGGTGATGTTACAAGGATTTTATCTATATACAAAGTTATATAGGTTGTATATACAAGTTGTACAAAAAAAAGGAAAACAGAACAAAACAAACTAATATACCCAAACCCCTAACACCAATTTTACCCATTCTTTTTCTTAGTGACATATTATATAGCAGGAGCGTCATGAACGTAGTGCTATTTCCTCTGTTGGTCTTAGTTCCAAAGCATCTGATATAGTTTATGTCTCCTTATTAATTGAGATTGTGAAAATGCCCACCTTCATTAGATTTATTCTATCTTCTTAAACAAAGTTTTTAAAACACAGTATTTTTACACAGTTTAAAATGAAAGTCGACTACCTGACCTGATGCTTGACCAAAATAAAAATGCCCTATTTTAGTGCTAGAGAAAAAGTGACCTGCATTGAACCACTAGAGGGATGCTAACTTGACCACCAGTGTGTATCTTCTTAAGAGATTGAGGCTAAACCTGATTTTGTACAAATTTCATCTTTGAATTTGACATTGGATCCTAAGTGAGGTAAAAGATGTAACCCTTTGATGTTGTGTTTATATGTTTAAAAACACATTCCTGTAAATAAAGCTATAGTTTTGAGAAAAGACACAAATGAGTCAATGATGCAAGAATTCTATTGATAGAAAGCCTGCTTTAACATTACTGAATATTTGTAATCCTTGAAAATACCACTTTGTCATTTTTATTATTATTGTCATTATCATCAGACATGAATTTTCAAAATGAAAACAATAGGATAACAACAAAACTTGGAGAAGATAGAGCCTTCTCTGAGTATATAGGGATACATGAACTTGGTGGTCTGTCTGTCATGCCCTCCTGACTGAAGTTTGATATATGCTTTCATCCAAATTCCTCACAGCTCAGGAAATGTATTCAATTTTCTTAGGAAAGACTTCATAGTTTATCCAAGCGCATGACATTCTGTGATATTCTGTTGGAGAAAATTTCCCAGTTTTTGTGTTTTAGAGTTGATGGATGGTTTTGATAAATATTTTCAAAATTTTTATAGTGATACATTCCTGTAGAAAAGGCTGTCAAGGCTGGGAAAACCAGTCGCATATCAAGCATACTGACATTACCGAATCATCTCTTTCTTCACCCAGATAAATACTTGATGAATAGTTGGCTCTCTACTGATTCAGTCTTTCATGTAGAAGACAGTCTGGGTGTGGTGCAGTCATGGTAAGAAGTCTGAAGAATGGAACTTGGTAAGGAAATTTATTGGGATCTGTGAACAGATCAGATCTAAATTGGAAATGGTTAGCCAGCCCTCTGGCCAAGAATGTAAGCTTCTCTACAGCAGGAATGTTGGCTCTGACTCCATTGTGGCTCATCTGGGCTGTAGCTTCTCACACTATGTGTGAAACACCACTGATGTGAGGGGAAAAAATCATATATATTGATATTTGAGTCTGCTCTCTACTGAGTACTATTTAACAATAGATATTTGACATAACATGTTCTACTCACACAAAACATTTCATATTAAGGAAGTCTAAACTGAAGACGTCTTTTAAATAAAAATATAATGTGGACTTTTTTGTTTTTTCCAGCATAGTGGGACAAAACGCCACATGACTTACAATGAAGGAATGAATTACGAAAGGTGTGCACGATTGAGAGTTCCTGCAATAAATAAACAAGTGAAAGACCATGGAGAAAATCTGTTTCCATTTCCTTCATGACTGGTCCTTTCTGCTACCTAAGACATGTAAATAAGAAGGGAGATTGATCTTGGTTCAAGTTTAAAGGGGGAACAGAATTTGAACTTAGACAAAGATTAATTCTTTAGGCATGGGAACCAGTAGGATGAAAAACAAGACTTGCTAATTATGCATTTTAAGTTAACAGGATGATGTGGCCTGAACAGAAGGGTTTTGCTGATGATAAGGGAAAATTACGTTGGGCACAGAAGTAGAAGGCCAAAATGCCAAGCTCAATAATTCATAAATAAATAAAAGTTTTAAACAGCCATAAAGATTTTGCAAATATATAAAAACAATAAAATAATAATAGTAAGGAAATATTATAATTCATAAAAATGACACATTTTATTAAATCCAAATTTAAGAGTTCTGTATGATGAGAATTCAGAAATAAAGGATGGTATAGCACTTTGGAAGGCAGTTTAGAAGCTTCTTATAAAACTAAACATAATTTTACTCAAAACCTAGTGCTTACATTCCTTTGCATTTACCAAAATGGGTTGAAAAGTGATAGTCCACACAAGAGCTGGCACACAAAATTTATATTAGCTTTGTTGATAACTGACAAAACTAGACAGCAACCAAGATGTCCTTCAGTGCCTGAATGGATAAGCAAACTGTGGTATATCTATACAATAAAATATTCAGCAACAAAAAGAAACAAGATATCAAGGCACAAGAAGATATGGAGAAAACTTAAATGCATATGACTCGATGAAAAAGCCAATACAAGAAGGATGTGTGATTCCAATGATAAGACATTCCAGAAAGGCAAAATTATGAAAACAGTGAAAAGATAAATAATTGCCAGAATTTTAGAGGGAGGTAGTGAGGGACAAATAGGAACACAAAGAATTTCAGGGCATTAGAAGTGTTCTATATTATAGATACATATCATTCTGTAATTATATATACATATCATTATAAATTTCTCAAAACCCACAAACAGTACAACACAAAGAATGACCCCTAAGGTAAACTATGGACTTTATTTAGTAATTATGTATTGATATCGGTTCATCAAGCATAAAAAATGCACCATAGTAATGCCAGATATTGGCAATAAAGGAAGCTGTGTGGAAAAAATAAAAGGGGACTTAGAGAACTCTCTGTACTTTCCATTTATTTTTATGTAAGTCTAAAACTGCCCTTAAAAAAAAGAAAACTACTGTTTGTAAAACATATTTAAAAAATTTAAAAAAAAACATGTTGGTAACATATACAGCAAGAGATTTTATATCTGAAATATATAAAAAACTTCTCATATCAATAAGAAGGATATAATGAAATAGAAAAATGGGCAAATGAAATAAACCAAGCAATATACATAAAGACAAACTTGAAAGGCAAGTTACACAATATTTTTAATTTTGCTATTCAACATTCAACAAAATGTTTCTTGAGCATCAGTATGAAACAGACACTGTTCTGGGTATTGTGATCTGTGATCTAAATACGGATGCTTATGTGTATAGAGGTAAAATTTTTGAAAATACGATTTTTTTGCATTCATCATATGGGCAAAAATTGAATATCTGATTTTTGCAATTTTTTGGCAAATATTTAGAAAAACTGAAAATCTCATGCCTTGATGATGGAAGTAAAAACTAGTTTAATAAAAAGGTGGAAAAATCTTGATAGAATCTTATAGTATTAAATGTACGTATACTATTACCAAAAATTCTACTGTCAGTGTACAGCCTAAAAAGGTTCTTGCACGTGTACTGAAAGAAACAAGAATGTTTATCACAGCACTGTTGTGATATTTTTTAATTGGAAATAATGATAGCTTATAAATATGAAGTCTATAAAAAGGAAAGACTATTAAAATCAGGTAAAAGAAATTTAACATCCCATTATAACAATTTGGCTAGATCTTAAACCACAAATTTGAGGAAAAAAATAAAATTGGCAAAATATGGGTCATGAGATATATTATGTTAATAAAAATCCCATAAACATTGTGCATTGTTCATATATATTTGTATACAATATTTTAAAATAGACTAGAACAATTTCCACTTAAGGTATAATATTTGTTGTCTATGGGAAGTTTAGAGGTAAGGGGGAATAAAAACAACTTCAATTTTATCTCTAATATGTTATTTACTTCATAAAAGTTTGATAAAATGAATATGGCAAAATTTAATAAATATCAGTTTGAATGGATACAACTTATATTACTTTTTACTTACAGAAATATTTTTAAACACAAAATTATGAGAATTATAAGTGAATTCATTACAACTGTGCCCCAAGATAAGCAAATGTTTTTATATTAAGTATCAGTATTTGTATCATAGCCACTTTAAATATTTTTTATGGAATGAGAATATAGACACTAAATTGGTAAATGCTCCCAGCAACACAATAACAATCTTGGCAAACTTTTGTACAAGTAATTGAAGGAAAAAATTACAATCTTTGGACTGCTTAAAGCAGTCAATGTAGAAATAAAGCAAACTTATTTTCCAAAAAGTAATCTTAATATCTACTTAGACTTCCCTGTAGTATATTTATTGGTACAGAGAGTGAACAAAATATATTACCAGAAGCCTGTGTCCACTGTTATGCTAGATTTGTTGTTGTTGTTGTTGTTGTTGTTGTTGTTGTTGTATGGGCAAATATAGACTCTCTTTTGTTCTTCAGGCATCAAACCATTTTGGTCCACAGTTCGTGTCTTAGGAGGGGACATAGACTGAGAAGAATGGACAAGAGATGCTGAGAGCCACGGCCGAGTCTGTATGGCCCCTGGCATTTTGCCAACAGTATTGATTGACAGGCAAGGCATTACTATCCGCCTCTGCCGCAACTTTTGAGTTCTCGCACTATTTTGGAGTTCTCATGGGGATTTCCGGGGATTCCCCGAGAGTTCCCATTGGTTGGGGAAGTGCAGGAGGAGGGATTTCCGGGAGAGATATTTCCGGCTGGGGGTTCCTAGACAAGCCTCGTGGTGTTCGGGAGGATTCCCCAGGAGCTGTGTGAAGTGTTTTCCTGCAGTTTAAAAATAAAGTTTGTTCCTGCTTCAGTGGCTCGTGATTTGTGCCCAGCCAGACTGCGGCAAAGAGAGACATAATTGCATTCTGAGTTGTGGAGTCCTCACCAGTAAAACCTTGTTCCAGATGTTCTCAGAGTCCACGTGAATCAACTGGGAACTTGTTCATCATGAAGGTTTCCAGACTTCACCCCCTCACACTAAAGACTGGGATGCAGGGAGTTTGGGATTAGAACCAAGGCTCTGTATTCTGATATTGTTTTGTCTATGACAAAACTTTGAAAATCACATTGTTATCTAGGCGCTAGTGAAAAGAGACCTTATAACAATATAAACTAGGAATTCAAGGATTTTTTTTTCTTTTAAAGTAGTCTATACACTATACATTGAGAAAAGTTCCAAATCAGACAAATGAAAATGAAAGACGTTAGTCCTGGGACAGTGATTCATACTTATCACCCATCTCTAACGATAGATCTGACAAGAAAGTTCAATCAATACCCATGCAGAGAAAATGTGGAGCCAAAGGCAATTTGTTTACCCAATCTATAGACAAAACACAAGGTCTGGATGTACTTTTTTTCTGGTTTACAAGAAATGAACAGAAAGATAACAACAAAGGATTCACAGAATAACTATAACACAAGTGAAAGGACACATTTACTTTTTATATACACACACACATATATATCTTCTATTATATATTATATATATTATATCACAATATCATATCCATATATATTATAGATACAGATCTCCTATATCAGAATACCAAAAGTAATTGACCAAATTCTTGAAAAGTTCTGCTGTAATATATGTTGAAGTCCAACCTATTCCAGTTGGTTTGTGTGTTGGTAGATTAATTCTATAGCCAAGGAGGAAAACGCTTTCTTGTAATGTTTTCTTTTCTCTTTGGATCCCACTCCCTTGCCAGATTCAAGTATTGTGTATACTACCAAATAATTTATCTCAGAGTGGAACTGGAATCACTCATTATTTTTATAATAATGGAATTCAATATTTATGCTATTATAATTTAGCACTTACAAAAAGTATCTAAACTATTTGCATGAGGTATTCTGCCAGTAGAAACATTCCTTACCTAACTGTAAAATATACAGCCAACGGAGCAATATCATGCCAACTTCATTGCCAAGTAACTTGAGAAAGTATACTTTGTGTGGTTAAAACTCATGGTAAATGGCCTGAGTAATTCTGCTTAATTAAAAGAGAACAATAAGCTACCCAGGGATAAATATTGGCTGTCACCAGACTTAGATTTATTATCTCTATCTAGGTTCTTGAATTATCATTTATTAACTTCTTAAATATATTTACTTGGTTAATTTACAAATAAAAATAATATATATTTTTGGTGTATAACATGGTGCTTAATGTATGTATATATTGTTATATAGTTAAGTTAAATGACTTAACATGTGCATTACTTCATTTATTTAGTAATGATATTCCACTGATATCTGTCTCCCTAATCCTCCCATCCTCTGGTAACTATTATTTTACTGTTACACACTCCTTGTAAGTGAAATCATGCAGTATTTGTATCTGGCTAATTTCACTTAACATATCCTCTAGTTCTCTCTCTTTCTCTGTAAATGATAGGATTTTATTCTTTCTTTGTTAGTGATTGTTTTTTTACAGTTTTTGCCTTAGAGTCTATTTTATGGCATACAAGTTTAGCTACTCCTGCTTGCTTTTGGTTTTCATTTGTGTGGAATATCTTCTTCTATTTTTCACAATCAGCTTGTGTGTGTATCTTATTGGTGAAGTGAGTTTCTTGTAGGCAGCATATTGTTGGATCTTATTTTTTTTAATTCATTCCTCCAGTCTGTATCTTTTAATTAGAAAATTAAGCCCACTTAAATTCAAGATTATTAATGACAGATGAGAATTACTTCTCACATTTATTTTCTTCTCTTTGTTTCAAATATCCTTTGTTTTATACTTCTTTTGTTCACCTTTGTGTTTTACTGGTTTATTGTACTGATAAAATTTTATTCTTTCATATTTCTCTTTTATGTGTTGGCTCTTTCTAACAGATTTTGTTTTTTCATGTCTTCATGCTAATAGTAACTTTCTTTCACTTCTAAAAGTAGGATTCTGTTAAACAACATTTGTAAGGATACTCTACTGATCAAAACTTCCCTCAGATTTTAACTTGTCTTAAAAGGTTTTTATTTCATCTTCCTTTCTGAAGGATAGTTTTGCAATATATAGTATTCTTAATTGAGGGTGATTTTATTTACTTCTATGACATAGAATATATGCTATTCAATTCCCTGATGGCCTGCTAGGTTTCTGATGAAAAGTCTGGTCTTAGTCTAAGAAAGGTACCCTTAAGTATGATTTGGAATTTTTCTCTTGCAGATTTTAGAATTATTTTTCTCATTTTTTAAAAAATATAATATGCTGTGATGAGGTCTTTCTAGTTATGTCTATGTATATATTTCCCAAGGTTAAGGAAGTTTTCAGCTATTATTTTACTGAAAAGGTTTTCTACACTTTTCCCCCTTTCTTCCTCTTTAGACACTCTTCAAATGTGAATATTTGTTCATTTAATGGTCTCAAAGGTCTTGAAGGTACCCTTCATTTTTATTTCTTATTTATTTTGCTCTATTTTATTTGTCTTACTGGGATATTTGAAAAAAAAAAAAAACCTGCTTTCAAGTTAAGCTATGATCAAGTAGAAGAAATTCTTCTAGATCTGGTCTATTGTTAAGACTCTCAACTGTATCTTTTGTTTGACTTATTGGGTTCTTCATTTCTGTGACTTCTCTTTGATTATTTTGCAAGTTATCTATCTCTTTGTTGCATTTCTTATTTGTATCATGAATTTTTTCCTAATGCCATTGAATTTTCTCTCTTCATCCCCTTGAATTATATTCACTTTATTTATAGTTATTCTTTTAAACTGTTTATCAGATATTTCATTAATATTCTTTTGAGTCTATTGCAAAAAAAGGTTTTGTATGCCTTTAGATGCATGATATTAGCTTGTTTTTTTTATGACCCTACACTGGGAGTTGTGCATCTATCAGATCAGTTGTCTCTACCATTTTTATAAAGTGGCTTTCATAGTAAATGTCTCTCTCCTAAGAATGTTTATTATGGTACCCCTTGGGTATGATGCATTTGGTTTGATTTAACTTAGATGCTGTTGTCTCCCTATAGTTTCTTTGATTGTAATTGATGGACTTGGGTTTTGTTTGTACGATGATGGCATTCTAGAGTCCTTCTGTTTCCAGATTCCATATGGAGGAGGGGTATTCCACGGTTGCAGATGGGTGTGGCATACCCAACAGTAAGGGTGAAGCAATCATTGTATGGCCACTCTGGCAATAGAAGAAGTAGTACTAGATACAAGGAACATGGGGAATGTTTGCTCAGCAGCAGCAGTATGCCCTCAGACCCAGTAGCTCAGGTGATAGATGCTATCTGGGACAGCAGAGGGAAAGTGGTGAAGCATGGAATCTACTCAGGATCTGATTATGTGGCTCAGCAGTGGCACAGATGGCAGCATAGTTCAACACCTAATATATTGACTAGGGAAGTAGTTCAGCCAACTACCCAACTTGAAAGGAATACAGCAGTGACAGCTCCAGCAAAATATGTAGTTAGCCCTGCTAATTGCACAGTTGGAACTGATTATAACAGTAAGTCTTCTGACTACATAGCTTGGCAGCATTAGGGATAGAAGCAAAGCTTCATCTTCAATATGTTAACCATGCTACAATAGCCTGGGATTTGGGGGTTGAGGGAGAGACAATGCAATTTTATTCTCTGGTACAAAGCTATTGTATCCACTCTAGGAAACCCCCACTAACTGGGTTTCAGGTCTGACCCTCCTATTGGTAGGAGTGGCAGGGTCTAGAGCAAGGTTACCAGCATTCACAATAATAGAGCCCACTGGGAATTTACCTTTCACCCTTTCTTCTATGTGGAGAAACTCCCCTATGAGAAGCTGAGGTTGCAGTTTTTGGTGTGTTTTATTATTCGAGCTATAAAATTAATGTCATCAAACTGGCAGGAAACAATAAACATCTCTATAATAACACTGAATATAAAATGGTCTCAACTCTCCAATTGAAATACATAAACAGGCAAAGTAAATTTAAAAAGAAAAACCATCTATGTTATTTGCAAGAGACACCTTATAGGAAAAGACAGTCACAGGCTGAAAGTGAACAGACAGAAATATAATAGCATGCAAATGGAGCCCCAAAAGAAGCAAGAGTACCTACAACAAAGCAGACTTCAAGCCAAAATTAATCAGAAGGGAAAAAGAAGGTTACTTCATACTGGTAAAGGGAATAATCCAGCAAGAATACATAATGATAGTTTATATTTATGCTCCCAAATAGGTGCACCCGTTTACATACGACAAACACTATTTCACATAAAGACTAAGACCCCTGATACTAGGTGATTTCAACAGATATCTCACACTAACGGATATGTCATCTAGACATAAATTCAGTAAAGAATCTTCAGAACTAAAAATTATTATGACTCAAATTTAAATTTAAAATATAGAACAAGACAAGAATGTCTGCTCTCACCACTCCTGTTCAATATTGTCCAAGAAGTTCTAGCTAGAGCAGTTAGACAAAAGAAGGAAATAAAAGGTACACAAGTAGGAAAGGAAGAAGTCATATTGCCAGTTTGCAAATGTATTATCCTATACTTAAAAGACATAAAATACTCTACAAGAAGACTTCCAGAGTTGATAAACAAATTCAGCAAAGCAGCAGTATACAAAGATTTTGTATACACCAAAAATGAATAACTAAAAAAGAAATTAGGAAAACAATTCTATTCATATTAGCCTCAATAATAAATAAAATAACCTGAGAATAAATATAATTAAAGAGGTAAAATACTTCTATAATTAAAATTATATAGCATTGAAGAAAGAAATACAAGAAAGAATTAGAAGATGAAAAGACCTGTCATGTTCTTGGATAGGCAGAATTAACATTGTTAAAATGGTCATATTTTCAGACGCAATATAATTCCAATCAAAATTTCAAAGATCTTCTTCACAGAACCAGAAAAAAGTAGTCGTAAAATTTATATGGAAAAATAAAAGACCTAGACCAGTAAGAACAGCCTTAAGACATTACAATACCTGATATTAAATTACACTACAGAGGTATAGTAAGAAAATCAGAATGGTATTGGCATAAAAATAGACATTAAGAACACAGAATAAAATGGAAGACACAGGCACAAACTCATACACATACAGTCATCTGATCCTTGACAAAGGTGCCAAATATTATGTTGGAGAAAAGATAGTGTTTTTAGAAAATGTCTCTGGGAAAACTGGATAAACATAGATAGAATAATGAAACTAGATACTTATCTATCACCCTACAAAACAGTCAAGAAGACACAAGGGCAACACTATATATATATAGTTGCCTATATAGATATAGGCAATGACCTCCTCTATATGACTCCTAAAGTTTAGGAAATAAAACCAAGAATTAATAAGTGGGATGGCATTAAATTAAAAAGCTTCTGCACAGCAAAGGAAATAAGAGCATGAGTAAAAAGCCTACAGAATGGGAATATATCTTTGCCAGCTTCTCTTCTGACAGGGAATTAATATCCAGAATATATAAAGAACAGAATACCAGAAAAGTAATAATCCAAAAAATAAAGGAGCAAATGAACTTAACAGAGACATCTCAAAAGAAAAAATACAAATGATCAACAAATGTATGAAATAAATTTCAACATCTTTAACAATCAGGGAAATAAAAATCAAAATTACGTAGTGATTTTATCTCATCCCACTTAGAATGACCATCAACAAGAATACAAATAATAACAATGTAGGAAAAAGATAAAACTTATCCACTGTTGTTGAGAAGGTAAATTACTATAACCACTATGAAAATTGGTTTGGAGCTTCCTCAGAAAACTAGGGATGGAATTACCCTGTGACCTCAAATATTCCACTTCTTGACATTTATCCAGAATTATTAAAGTCAACATGATAGCAATATATGAATGCCCATGTTTACAGCAGCTTAATTCACAATAGCCAAATTATGGAACCAGCTTAGGTGTCTGTCAAGACATGAGTGGATAAAGAAAATGTAACACACACACACACACACACACACACACACACACACTGGCATTTTAATCAGCCATAAAGAAAAATAAAATTATGTCATTTGCAGGACAATGACTGGTATTGGAGAACACGATGTTAAGTGAAATAAGCCAGTCTCAGAGAGTCAAGGGTCATATCTTTTCTCTCATGTGAATGTTGGAAAGAAAGAAAAAAAAGGGAAAAATGGAACTTACAAAAATGGAAGGAAGACCAAAAATAAAGTAGAGAGAGGATTAGGGTAAGGGAGGAGAAAACGTAAAAGGGGTATATTAGGGGATGAATTTCACAAAATTATGTCGTGTTAATATACAAATATAATAAATCCAACTATTATGTATAATTATAATACACCAATAAAATTTAGAAAAAATATTAAGGTAACTCTTTGACCTACTAAAATAAGAATATTTCATATTCAATTATAAATATTCAAATTTAATAACTTAATTATTTTTAATGATAGGGAAAATCTAAGGTTTTTTTGTATTTTTAAATGGAAAACCAAAAGTAATGCAGCAAATTTTGTCCTGTGAAAGACTGATCATGTCAACAACCCTAAAGAAAGGTCATATAAGACTTTCTTATCACATCTCTTTATGTTGTGCTGTATGGAAAATTACAGTGACAAACTTCTTGACCTTAACTAGTACACAATTTAAAATGTTCTAGAAAGGTATTGATAATCACTGTGTATAGAATATAAACTAAATATTGGATAATTTCAGTTTTACATGCAGCATATTCCTGAATTCATCTAAAATCAAGTCACTCCATATACCAATAATTATATTTTACTTGCATTTTTTTCTACTGAGAAATTCTATAATACTTATGGAATAATTTGATTCATAAATGATACACCAGAACTTTATAATATAGAAATGATGAACTCACCTTAAGAATCAGTCTAATGCAGAGAAGGGCTTAATTTTTCTTATCTAAATTTACATTAGATTTTGCTGTTTATACTTTACCAACACTACAGGAACAGTGTATTCATAAATAGTGAATTCATCTGACACATGAAAATAAGCAATAAGCAACTAATTGTAGATGAACTCTGTAAGCTAAGAAAGAAGGTATAAAGATATAGATGGGCTGGGGATATAGCTCAGTTGATAGAGTGTTTGCCTGGCTTGCACAAGGCCATGAGTTCAATCCCCAGCACCACCAAAAAAAAAAAAAAAGGAATAGCTATAGAAGCCTGGGGTTGTAGCTCAGTGGTAGAGAACTTGCTTATCACGTGTCAGGCACTGTGTTTGATCCCCAGCACCTCATAAAAAATAAATTAAAATAAAGGCATTGTGTCCATCTACAACTAAAAAAAATTTTTAAAAAGAATACTATATAGCCAATGGGGAAAATTAATCAATGCAACTAATATTAACAGAATAAAGAGAAAGTTACATAGTCACTTCAATATACACAGAAAAAAAATTGATAAATTTCAATATTGATTCATAATGAAAATTCAGCAAACTAAAAATAAAAGAAAAATAACTCCTCTTCTTTTGCACTTAAGCTTCACCAAGACTGGAGTCTCTCTCCCACATCCTTGGAATTATACTTTCCATGTTCAAAATATATTTTACAGTTAAGACTTGAAGGACTAAACCACTTTGCTTACTCTCTAAGATTAGCAATCATTCTAGAAAAATAAATCAACAAGAAAGTTAAAGTATTTTAGAGAACCTCTAAGAAATGTTGCCTATATATTTGTCTTCTTGCTGCTATCAGAGTGTCAAGTACTCAGGATAGAACACCAAGTCCACCATTTCTATGCACACAAAAGATGAACAAAAATAGGTCATGATTATGATCAAGATGATTATGTCAACTTCTTAAGAAGTATTTAATTGTTGCTTGTGATGAAATAATCTCATCAAAGAGAAGGGCAAGTACTTTAATCTGTTTCTGGAGTGATCGGGTAGTCTGTAGCATAGCCAAGGGAAGGATAGACATCCAGGTGGTGTTACTTCTCTTTCTTTGGTTCCTAAGACTGGATGAATGGACATAATGAAGATAAAATCTAACATAAAGTATGTTCACAGGGCACATACTGTGTTTGATATTGATATATATTTATAACACTTATTTGGACTATTTGGTTAAAGCTACAATTTTTTTTTAAAAAAATCCAAGAATGAATACCAGTATTAAGGCTCATCACAAGTGCTTTTAATTAACTGTTAGTTTAAAAATGTTAGCTAAATACTCCCACAGCATTCCATTCTCCCCAATAATTCAATGACAAGTTCTCTTGATCTAGGCCCAATGTGTCCTCAGCAGTGAAATAAATCTTGTTCCAATCACCAAAGGGATCACGTTATTACAGTTCTCTAGATACTGCATTTAGCATACACAAAGGTCACACATCCCTATTCTGCCTGAGAGGTCTGGCTTGCAGATGGTCTAAGAGAACTCTGACTCAGTTTGACTTATTTTGAACTCATAAGTAGGCTTGAACCCTACTTCTCCAGTCCCATACTAAGGCTCTGTGCACTACGGGTCATTTCCAACACCTCTGGCCATATTTGTGTTGAGTTAGTAGGTGAGCCCTCAAAAAAGTGTTAGGACTGATTTGAAAATTAAGTCATGTTGATCCCATTCTGCTCAGACCATCTCACCACACAGAATTGCCCCTCCTTTCCACATGAGTCCACTCACATAGAAACTGACATCTCCACCCTCACCCACTTGCACCCTGACCACAATGTCTTTAAACTATGGAGCAGACGTTAATTTACTTCCTGAGTAGGTACAAAAAATGCAAATTTCTGAGAAATGTGTCTTATGATTGTACTTGCCTCTCTCGCCCACCTCCTTTGTGGTTTTTCTGTTTTTAAGTGGCCCCCTACCCATGTTCAGTGTCTTGGGCTACAGAACTGTCTGCTTCCTGCTCCCTTGGCCCTGGCCAGAATAAATCCTTTGTCTTTACTTCAAAAGGACCCGGAGTTTTATTTGGGATTTTGGAATAGAGCCGTAAAAACAGCAGCCTTATGTTTCTCCTGTCCACACAATAGTCAAGTATACAGTATCCTCAACTCAATTAAATGACTTCCACTGATGCTGTCTATCAGAAATATGGACTATCAACATAAGCAGGTAGAAACCTGTTTGTCTAATGCCTCTGCCCTCCAACCTAACGTTCCTTTGGTTTACATCTAATTGGTACTTTGTGACATATGTTTAAATAGGAGGAGTTCATCACTATATTCTCAGTGCCTAGCATAATGCCTATTATGTGTCAGTTCCATAAACAAGTGAATCAGTGGTCTTAAAATGTCAAATTAACAGTTTTTTTAAATAATAATTTGTATTTTACCTCTCAATTGTACTATGTTTTACCATCTGTTCCAACCAGATTCATTTGAAAAATGAAAGCTAAACTTGCCATACATCTTGGTTTTCCAATCAAATAATACTAAAAGGCTGGGTAAAATTATTAATAGAAGGGATACAAACTTACTTTCTTTTTTATGCATTAATAAGGAACAGAAAAGCTCAGGAGGGAGAATATATTTTCCATTTTAATCTTCTACCTCCTATAAAATCACTTATTTCATTCATGAAAAATCTCTTCTCTTTGTTTTCATAAAACTTAGGAAATCAAGGGGAATTTCCCCCAGCTCATTAAAACAGAATTACCTCAGCCTGTGCTGCATGAGCCACTCCAACTAAGTTTGAGAATAAAAAGGGGTGTCTGGAGGAAAATCATAGTAGTTTAAGGAATCACTTTAATTCTGAATCTCATGTGAATTTATTGTTTCCCATATATAAAATTAACATCTGTGGTATTCAGACTTCCAGAAGCTACACCACTGCAGTAAGGATTCAGTGAGAGGGAGACCCCAGTAACACGAGCCCTTGTCCTGAGCTCTATTAACAGCAGCCTTGAGGATGTTGTTTTGGGACACTATTCATCTCTCAGTATCCAATCCCTTTATGCACAGGAAACATACACCTTTGTGGACTTCTGGTTCCTTCCCTCCGGGGCAGTGAGTTCCTAAGGGCAGCGGATGCCTTTTCCATTTAGTCTGAAGAAGATGTTGATTAAAGAGGTGAATAGAGACTATGGTAAAATAATGTTTTACATCTTCACAACCCCCAAAAGTATGTTTAAAGCAGAAAGTAGATCAACTGAATGTATGAAAAGAAAGGGGGAAATGTGATTAACAAATTAATGCTGCCTCTGGGCACCCATCTTGTACCCTATTCTGTGCATATAAGAGAAAGTGAAGTGTGTGTGCCGTGCATGAGCGTGTGTGTCATCAATAAATACAACGGAACTTTAAGACATTCTTCTCCACTTGTTTGTAATCTAATGAAGACAAAATTTACTCACAAAAGTATAATTAACTTTTATAATAACAGATGTCCTAAATGGGAGATAGAACGTTATGATGTATAGTCACTACCAATGACATCCAATGGTAATCTTGGTTGATTGCCTACACAACAACTAAGACTGCTAAAGCCAAATTCTCCCCAATAGAGCTAAATCAAAGCATATCATTCCCCACAAAACAGCACAGACTCTAAACACACGAATTCTGCAGGTGAGCTGCCTATTCTCATGCTTGTACTTTATCAGATAAGTGGCCTTAGATAAGTTGCTTTACTTCTCCCTACTTCAGTTTTTTAACTTGTAAAATGGAATGTTTATATGGATTGTAGTGAGGATTAAATAAGTTTACATCTTTCTTTTTGATACAGTGCATGATGGTAAGAACCATAAAAGTATTTACTATTATTTATAGTGCAGTGCTTGCTGGTAAACATTATGTAAGCATTTTCTATCATTTCTGGTGTCTATCACCTTGGCTGACTTTCCCCAAGATGTCAGTGTGATTTAGAATTATGGACCAGTCCAGTAGCCTGAAATTGGACTGTGGTTGCTAAAAGAATCCAAGCCAAGCAGGGTACAGATAAGTTGAGTGTACCCCAAAGGCACCAGGATATGTGTTTTGAAAATATCGGTCGGACTAGTATGGCAGTATGTAAAAACGTGGATGTGTAACCGATGTGATTCTACAATCTATATACGGGGGAAAATTGAGAGTTCATAACCCACTTGAATCAACTGTATGAAATATGATATGTCAAGAGCTTTGTAATGTTTTGAACAACTAATAATAAAAAAAGAAAATATTGGTCGGAGTCTTCCTTTTTATTTGAGAAAGAGAAAAAACAGAGTAATCTCAGAGAGTTAAGAAATCTTCACATCCAGAGGCTGACAACTTAAGTCAAAATATTGAAACAATGTCCTTGTGTGCTATTTCTATAATTGGCTGAAGCCTCAACTAGCCAGGGGAAGTCTGTGCACATCACCAATTCTCTCTCCCTGAAGGTGTCATGAGGATAAATTTGTTCAATGTCCTGAAATCTTCAGAGATAACTGTTAGTGAAGCACTGCCAAGAAGCAGCAGGAAATTAGACAGGATAAACATGTTGCCTTAAATTATCCAGCTATGAGTTTCCACTTTTCTGCACAGGAAAATTTTGTACTTCCTTCTTCTCAGATAAAGTCAGAAGATCACCTACCTCTGCAGCTCAAAGAAGAGTGCCCATTTACATTTGGAATAGACTTGAAGATTATAGGCTCATACTGTACTACATTTTAAACTTCCATAATGCTTTTTGAAAAATGTTTTACATCAAAAGTCAGTCATACACATACCATTTGCATGTGACCTCACAACATCTTCAGAAGGTAGAGAAAGCAGTTGTCTTTATGTTTCTTTTTTTATGAGAAAACTGTGGCTTAAACACATAAACTACTTTATTCTCTTACCTTTCACAGCAAAAAAAAAAAAAAATGGGATTAATCCCAGTTTGGCTGACTTTCAATCTCATTCTTTCTATAATCATCATTACTGAAAATTTGAATTGTTATAACTTCTTATAAAACTGTAAAAACAGGAGTTTAAGTTACTTAAAGAAAGATTTCAACTTGATTTTCATTGATTTATATTGTATCCAGTTATATTTATAGATGAGAGAAATGCATTATTTACTTTGTATTTCCCACAAATCCTCTGGGCCCTTTCCCATGGGGAGAGTCCCTGAGTTTAGTCAATGAACACATGGCTACAAATTTTATATTATCTGGCTCCATTAACTTCTTTCTCTTTATTTTCTAAATTATTTAAGCTACACATAAACAGTTTATGCACAAGTAGTGTCTCTGCTTAATCTTCTCTACTCATTTTCCAGACATGTAAAAAAAAAAAAGTTCTCATAAGCAAGGAACTAAAGAGAAGCAACTAACAAGAGCTTTTCCAAACTAAAAAAAAAAAAAAAAAAACTTCATTCCATTCTCTTATTGATTAGTTAATTCATTAAACCTCCATTCCATTCTCTTATTGAATAGTTAATTCATTCACACATTTATTTATTCATACAAAATATTTACTAAGAACCCATGATGAGCTAAGCTCCAGACTAAGTTCTTAAAAAGAAATAAGATTTTAAAAGTCAATAAAAATAAGCCCAGGAGTTTATGACAATGGAAGAACTCAGTTGCAATGTGGTATCATAATGCTATGTTAGATGCTCTGAGATGTTTAGGGAAGGCTTCCTGGGAGAGTGATGTAATGTACAAAGGACCCAGATCTTGTAGTAACACTAAACATTTGCAAAAGAGGAAACATCTGTTTTCACTGAAATGCCTCCAGGATCACTGCGAAGGGCTGGGGACAAGGTCAAAAATTGGGGGTAAGAAGAGTGGGTGCTCCATTTCCCTAATTCAAAGGTATTTTCTCATGGATAAAATTGGGCATTAAGACAGCTTCAAAGGGAAAAAACGTGTAACCGGCAATCTGGAGGTTTGTGGACTGGTGTGAAGGGGTTCCATCTGTTCTCCTCCTCGGTGCTGAGGGAAAGAACACCTGCAGTGAATCTGTAACCCATTTGCTCCCTTCTCGAGTCCCTCAAATATTTCCAGATTTGTCCATAAAGTCAGGCAAAAATCAGTGACCCTAGATGATAAGAAAAAAACATAAAAATAAAATATAGGAATGATGAAGCACTGGCTGTGGGAAGAAAGGTATGAAGAAAAAGATAAGTGTGCAGAATACTAGTGTGTGTGTGTGTGTGTGTGCTGCTTTTCCTTAGGCAGAAATTTTAAGCCATTTAGAAAGCAAGAATGGCTTTTAGGAACAGGGTACAGATGAACAAGATTTACTTGTGTCTTTCTTTTATTTCTTTCTTAATATGTTTGAAGCATTTCTGACATCCTCTTGTAAAAGGGATGAGATACAAAGGAAAATAGTTAATTAAGTATTTCCAATATGTCTTGTCCTGATCTAATACACTCAACAAAAGCTAATAAGTCAATCAATAAGCTGATCAATGAATTAGTTCAGTAGTTTCTAAATTTTTAAGTGAATACAAGACATGGAGACAAGATTGTGTCCTGGAGTGAACAACTAATGGCATTGAAAGAAATAAGGTGAATAAATGCTAAAGAAGTCTCTGTTAGTACTACAGTGCTTATAAAAGGGAAACCTCAGAGTATCTCAGCCTCAAAAGGCAGTGAGCTCTTCAGAAGTTAACTATGCTGAATTTTTAATGTGGAGCAATTTTAAGGACAAAGACAATAAAATATTTTTGAAAATGATATATCTGTGATTTCAGATCAAAGTCCTTTGGTACAGGATGATTATATTAAGATGGGGTTTAATTGCTTAGGAAAAGAGCCTGAGTTGCTTATGGGGAATAAACCAGACTGATGTCCTGTGGCCCATCATCATATAACTCAATGGGATTTTTCTTGAGGATGAAGGGCTAGCCACTCAGGTCAGCCAAGCATTCATTTTGATTAGTGTGCCTCCATTGTTCTGATTGTTAAATATTGTGAATATACCCCTAGAATCATCTCAATGCCAGAAACGTGATCCATAATGAAAGCAGCATCCCTGGTCAAGAGGTATCATTTGTTTTCATCTGATTGTTACAAAGAACAATCCTGCTGGTACACTGGCTTTTTCTTCCCAGGTATGAAACCTATTAGCAAGTAGGATCTCTTGGGAACTGTCTATGCTAAAATGAACAATTCTATGAAGCCAATATATTATGCTGTATCTATCAAGTATAATAGGCCCTGAGGAAGCCAGGACCATCTATTGGCAGGAAAGAATCCTTTAGGAACATAGTCCTCCTTGCCCACTTATATGAGGATTTCTGTCCTAGATCAGGGGAGAAGATAAGGGGGACTCCTGGTCTCCTGAGACACTCTCAAGTTCAATAAAGACAAAGAGACATGTAATCCAATCAAAAAACTAAACTAAACTAAACCAAAAAAAAAAAAATAACACCTCTGTGTACTTTTGGACTCCTCCTGGACTTTCTGCTCTCCCTAGTATTCCAGTAACAATGCAGTCAGTTTTTAGACCCAGTTATTGCAATAAACAGAACCCCCTTTATCACATATGGAAAACTCCAGAACTCTATTTCACAAACTGTTGTGCAGTGTGGAAGGAATGGCTTCCACATGGACAACTAAATATGGCAATACACATGTAAGATGACAGTCATTCCACATAGGATCTGAGAAGCAGGGACGAGCTCAAAACAATCAAGATGACACGCAATAATTTTTTTCACCCAGTGCAGAGACTGATGGCTCCACACAGCTGCTTGCTGAAATCTAAGTGACTTTCAGGTGTCTAGTTCTCAGCAGGTCAGAAAAATGAAGCTGTGGAAGAGGATGGAGAACAGAGGAATAGCAAGGCCTGCTTTTCTCTATTCAGTGATAGGGGGAAAATATAGGTTATGAAGTTTTATTGGAACACATTTTAGCACTTCCCTTTCTTGAGACATGTCATAGAATGTCATGGAATACGAATGCATTTGTTCTGATTGAGATGGAAATACTATATCATGGATGAATAATTCTGACCTTCAGGTGTCCCTTGAACACATCTCACCCAATGGAATTAGACTTTGGACACACTCGCATGCACTGGGTGTGTGTGTAAATTTAGGAATTATTTTTTATAGCACCAACCCTTCCCAGGTGCCAAAAAACAAGCTCAAACAGTGGCAAACTCTCAGGACAGGGTGGTCATTTCCTTTGGGTTTATCTAGAGCAACCGACATGTGACTCACATGGTTTTGATTTTACTTCCTGTTCTTCTATCTACACATGCCTGTCAAAAAACAGAAAATGCCCATGCTCTGGCCAGACTTGTGCTTACTGTTTTCCCTATGGGCATTTGTTTTGGTGGGGAAAGGAAGCAATATCATCCTTTCCAGGCATGGAGGATAAATTTTGATTGCTTGCCTTCAGACCATGAGGCATAGATGTTCACACTAAGACTGAGTTATAACTGTAGACTTTTGCAAATGAAGAAGGGAGAACTGATGAAGTATTACCATAAACAGGTAAACCTAATAGTATAACCTGGATCTGTAGGATCAGGTTATCAAAATCTATCATATTTTAAAATTATTTTCCACCTTTACAGATTATATATATATATATATATATATATATATATATACTCTAAATATATTGAGATTTCTCATTAAGTGTGAAATGATTTGCAGCTTTAATCTGTGATGATAGTTCTGTAAGAAAATACTTTTCTTAAGAACAGATCCAGAGCATGGAGAGAAGTCATCAATTATTATTTATTGGATTCACTCATTCATTATACAAATATTTGTTGAGCATTCATTATATGCCAGATAAAGTACTATGCACTGAAGATACAAAAATGAAGAGGGCAAACAAAGCCCCTACCCTAACAGAGCCCAAATTTTAAAATCATGAGCAGAATAAATCAGTAAATATGTAAATGCATCAGAGAATGTCATGAAGTGAAAAATGCTGAAAACCTTTATAAAGTGGAAGAAGCTATAACAGAGGTACTTTTCACATGCTATCAGAGGAAGTGTGCATGCTCTGTGTGAGTGTGAGGGGATATATTTTAAACAATCAAATAAGGATTAAGAGAATAGACTAATTGTCTTTCATTATGAAACAACATAAATTTTAAAAATATAAAAATGTGTGGCATTAAATTCGCAAACTCATAATTTTTTGGCACATTTTCTTCACAACAATTATGTGAAGTAGATCGAAGGTATTGATATTATCTTTACCTCCTTTTACAGATGGCAAACATATTAAATAATATGAAATTTATATAGTTTATAAAAGGCAGAAGCAGGATCTTGAACAAAGACTTCCTGACTTCAAAAGGAGCATGTGTTCAAGGTTCTAGAGTTATAATCTACAACTAAAATTTTATATTGAGTTTTGCAGAGAAGCTCTTTTATTATAGATTGTAAACTGAAATAGACCTGCTTAATGCGGACTGTCACGTTTTACAGCCCCGAAGTGGAAACCCATGTTTGTGCCTTCTGTCCATGCCCTATTCTTCTCATAGCCACCATTACATAACAGAACATACTTTATTCTCTTAAAGCAGTTCCTAGAGACACCATGTCAAAAAGAACAACAAGGGTTTAAGGTCTTCCACTTCAGAATGACCACAGGCCACTGAGGTCACTTGGGAGATAGATCTTAAACAAATGCTAGTGAAATAATGAAGAGGGGCTATGAGGAGTGGAGTGTTCTGAGACTTCCTGGCTTATACAAAAAGGATGTGTTCTCATAACTTCTAAGTTTGTTTTCTTGTTCTCACCTTGTTTACTGAGATGAATTGCCTAAGTCACAATTTTCCCAAGCTCAACTTAATTATTTCTATAATAATGTTTCTGATAACCAGGTTGCTACCACAAATACAAATGAGCAAAGTAAAAGGGACATTCTATAGACATGAAGAACTATAAGATTGTGGGTTGACAGAGCTGAAAGGGGGTTTGGCAGGTAATCTAGCTTCATATTATAGATTAAGGTAAATTATACTACTCTACTTTGACAGCTGTTAAAGACACATACACATGCATCTCAGGAACTCTTTGCAGTTGGAAAGAATACAAATTGATCTGCTTCCACTGTTCCCCTCCACTATGGGGCTCTTTGCTTTGTCTAAAATGAGGGAATTGACTGGGACAACAGAGTTCTCCATAAAATAAAGAGAGATTTGTTTCTGGAAATATTCCACCAATTCCTATACTTCCCTCTACCCCCAAAACTGCACAGCCATCCTCCCCTCTATCATTGGCCATATCTATTGTGTCTATGTCATCCATGATTATCCAAGGCTTCACACTACTATTTTAAAGAATGCCTTTCCTCAAGAAGCACATTCCTTTCCCTTCTAGGCTTAGAAAAGTAATAGTTATGACACAAACTTCAAATACTTTTCCACAAACATATGTGGAGATCTATCATGCAGAAGGCACTACCAGTCTTATATAGGCAGACTTCTTGCCTCACAAAAATTCCCAACTAGATGAAAGGCTTCTGGTTTCCAAAAGATGCTGATACTATAAATGCAGATTCCCAGCAGGCTAACAGAGACCGAGAGGGTAAAGATCCAGGTGATGCAAGGCTTGTGGTTAAGTTTCTGAATGGATTCAAAACCTGGCCGAGGTGCTGATGCACCTGAACTCTCACTTGCTGTTAAAACTGTTTCCATTAGTGGACACATGAGCAGAAGGGAAGCTCAAATTTGGGTAGCCATCATGCAGTCAGAGAAGAGCAACCAGCAGATGCTGATCTGGTTTGTTCCCTCCATGTCCCAAAGACAAACAGTTCTTTTCACAGAGTACATGAGATCTAGGGCACACGCATGGGCTCGTCGAAGAACAGCTAAGTATTAACAGATTTCTCCATGAATGTTCAGAAAGATGCCCCATTTTTCTCCATTCAGTTGAAGTGGCATGTCTTCAAATCTCACAGCACTTGTTATGAATAAACCAGACTGGCCTTGTTACCAGCTGAAATTCTATAACAAGTATTTTTCAGGCTTGGCCGGCATTCTAAGGAGAAAAGCATAATTTTCACCACTGCAAAGTCCAAGGAAATCAGAATATGAACCCACCGTTGATATATTTTCTTTTGACATATACAATTTTGCTGAAACTGCTGACTTAGAATTTGAAATGCAAGGATGTTTTATCTGAAAATTCTGCAGGGAATTATGGCTTCAAGAAAGTCCATTGTACCTCTTTTGCAATAGTGTCACATCACCTACTGATTTGAATTTACTATGCTCTTACATCTGGAAGCCCTGTCAAAAGGTCCAAACTATAATCCTAAATATTAAAGCCCCCTTTTCTTTATCATTATCTTCATAACTAATGCCCACTGTGAAAGATGCTTCATGTAGCAAGCTTCATTTAGATGCTTCATTTAGCATCATTTGCCAAGATCTACATTTGAGCAAAAATCATGGACTCACTCTTGTATATATCTCTGTTTTCTGGGAAGATATGTGAGATGGAAGTTGGCAAATTGTGATTGCACTTTAGAGTGTCTGGTGAAATTATTTTGGAACTTTGATGTATGGGAAAGTGGTTTGAATGGCTGGCCAGACCAGACATTGTACATGCTTTTGCCAAAGAAGCCAAAGCCATACACTGGCCCATTCCAAATCATGGGGGGATGGCTGCTTAATTAGGAAAGTTACTAATTCTGAAGACTGGGTGATTTAAATGCTCTTTGGGAGAGTTATTGGTCAGTTGATAGGTCAGCCATGGTCTGAAGACTTTTTCTGTTAACATAACAATTTGTCTTTAGACTTTTTAAAACCTCCAGTAGACTCAACGCTAGCCAAATATTTAGTGGTTTTGTGAAGTTGCTTTTTTTTTTTTTTTGATGTTCATGTCAACTGCAGTTCTTCAGAAACCCATTTAAAATATTGTTTCTTTTCCATATGGCATTCTGAAAGGAATGGGGAATTACAGATTTAAGATAGTGACAAGAAGAATGCTCTTTGTAACTATTTCTGTATTTTTCAGCCTTCTTAAATGAGTTTGATTTGTATGTGCCAAAACTGAATACTGAGTTTACCATTAGGATGGTAATTTAGAAAAACAGAGAAAAACAAAAACATTTATTCTCTTGGCAACTGGAGATATATATATATATATATATATATATTTTTCAGGCTTTTGGTTTTCATCTTTTGCTGTGTTTTGAAGTTTGATAGACTGACTCTATGAATGATTCCTGAAGAAAGATAAATCATCTAAGCTTCATGTCAACACTTCCAAAGCATGTTTAGTACAAGTTTAAAGTCTAAGACTTTGCAGTACTGGTTGCAGAATTGTTTCAATTCTACCTCATTGTTTTGTTACGTACACTGGAGACACCATGTGTTCTTGAATTTTCAAACACTCTTGGGGTTGTAACTTTACTCATTCTCATGAATATGACTCTACTAGACAAGCCAAATAATGAACCCTTGAAGCCTTAAAATCCCTTCCAAGCCCACAATTCCCTCCAGGGTCATTCTCCATCCATGGATTGCAGCACTTTATGTCCTGTGATTCCCCACCTCCACCCCTTAACTCTGCCTGCAACTTCTTTAGAAAGAATGTGTTCCTAACCCAAATGGAGCCATCTATAGAATGGGCAAGAGCCAGGAAGGAATCCAGCTGGATAATGTAGATCTCTGTTCAACAAAATGATAGAATGACTGATTCCATCAGAACTCTTTCTGGGAAACTGACAGAGATGTACAGAGTCAGAGTTAGTGTAGGGAAAGAATCTGAGAGATACATGAAAGGGAAGGTACAACCACAAGGTTGGATGGTACAACCACAATAGAAATTGGAAGGTAACAAAATCCATAAGATTTTGTTTTCTGTTTTCATGCAGATTCAGTTTTCATGCAGAAATTGCAAAATGGAGAGAAAAATAACAGAAAGATGTATTAGTTATTAGAAGATATTTTAGAAGAACAGGCAGAAGAGAAACTGACCATGAACATGACAGAGAATCACTGGAATTGCCCTGCATAGACGATGAAAGATACTGCTGCAGCTGACAAGTTCCCAAGTTCTATATCTGTTGGGCTGTGGAGTTGATGAGATTGTTCACTGTCCTCCTTTCTTCCCTTTATAACACATTGCCACTAGTTTAGATATGAGATTCTGTTTTTTCCCGGTTTCTGAAAAATGGTATTGAAACCTTAAGTAAATAGTTGATTTACAATGAAATGAAATCTACTTTGTAAACAGATGTTCTGGCAAATCCTATGAAGACTTTTAATACAAAAATACACTACTCTGAAAGTTCCCATTGGTTTAAAGAGATCAGACTATAGAGCATTAGTGGAGGCAGAGAAGGGTTAAAAACAGGCTCTCTGTAGCCAGACTGTCTGCTTTCAAATCCTGGCTCCAGAATCAACTAGCTATATGATCCTGGGCCAGTTGCTTAGCCACTTTGTGCCTAGGCTTCCCCATTTATAAAATGGGGCTAGCTCTAAACCTACCTCCTAACGTTCTTGTGAGGGCTACATGAGTTAAAGCCTATGAAGGGCTCAGAATAGGGGTCAGAATCACTGAGGTTGCCAGCCCCTTCTCAGGTGTCTTGAGTCCTTGTGGAAAGGAAGGAATTGGGTGGATTAGAAGCAACTCTGTATATGTCTATTGCTCATGGGAAGATGGTCTTTATGCCAAACCAGGCAGCATGGTTGGGGAGTTACACCTAGATTCCCAGGCAACTATCCACAGAACAGACACCCACCCAGAGCTCTTGAGCCTTGGCACTGAAGATCCCTCCTCTCATCGGTCACTCACATGCCAGAGAAGGAATTTGGCTCTCCGGCCTCCCGCCTGGCTCCTGTCTGCCAGACATCTGCTACATATGTCGCTGTTGTGTCTGCTTCACCTTTCCCCACATGATCTTATTCTCTCCCCTTCTCTTCCCTCCTCACACTTTCTTATAGAAAAGAACCAGGGGTAATTTTCTTTACAACATATGTAACCACACAAAACATACATTTCCCGCTTGGCTCTGGTATGTTCATAAGTGGATCAAGACCATCTGTGCTTGCATATCCAATATCCCCCAGTCCACCCCACCTTCTAAATCTAATCCTTTCTGTGTAATTTAACAGTGTCTTTGTGCTACAAAGCCCTTAATAATTTTTAAACAAAATTGCCTTAATACATAGAAATTGCTAAATGCAATACGGAAATATTTATTTCTCTTGCCAGCTATAGATTCCAGAGTCTGTAGTTGCCTTGCAAAACTTGCAGAACTCTGTGATGCAAACCATATAAGACATTTTTCTTAAAAGCCACTCTTTTGGGGAATCTAGCAACACTTCACATTCAATTCTACTAGAAGTAAACACTACAAATTATCAGCAAGTTGGTTGCCCAAGCAAAGAACCCAAACTAGCCCTATGATTAATTTCTCCTTCGCTTTTGCATGGCTGACATCTGAACAACAGTGCTGAGTCTTTCCTGTGGCACCTGATTTTCAATTGTTGACTTGTGCTTATCACCACTGCAAGACACTAAAACATAAGTTCTACCTATAGAAAAAAAAATCCAGCTGAAAAGTTGTATATCCGAGCATTCTAGAATATATATGCAATGGCCAAATAATTATAGTCATGTATAAGCACTGAAAATAAAAAAATAATTTTGGTAATCCTATACTTATAAAATTATTTAAATGTTAATGAATTTTCCAGTGGATTTGGAAGTATCACAAAGGCCATTCTTCCAGGGATTCTTGAAATTGCTGAGTGTAGCATTTGCTTCAATGAGTCTTTGAAATTTTTCAGTTTTTTGACTTATGCAACAAATTTACGTTGTACTCTTTATTGTATGCATACACTTGGATAGGTTCCACGGAGAACACAAAAATAGATCAAACTCAGATTTAGGGACCTAAGGAATTTACAATCTAGTAGAAGAAATAACATATGCATACACGTAGCAGACAGATTGCTAGTCATTCCCAAGTTATCTTTGCCCCAATCTCCAGAATCTGTGAATAAGTCGCCTTATATGATAAATGAGATTTTGCAAATATGATGATGGTTACAGACCTTGTAATAGGAGAAACTATCTTGGATAATCTGAGTAGGCCAAATATAATCACATGATTCTGAAAAATTGGAGAACTTTTTCCTGTCTATTGGCAAAGGGATATGTAAATAGTCAAAGAGATGCAATGTTGGTGGTTTTGAAGATAAAAGGGGGCCATGAACCAAGGAATGTGAATGGCCCTAGGAGCTGGAAGAGGCAAGGAGATAAATTTTCCCCTAGAATCTCCAGAGATGAACTCAGCCTTGTTGACACCTTGATCTTAGACAAGAGAAATCAGGTCAGATTTTTGGGGGGGTTACTGGGAATTGAACCCAGGGGTGTTTTATCATTGAGCTATATATAATCTGCCTTCTCCTCACATTATTATTGTTGTTGGTATTATTGTTATTGTTATTATTATTATTATTATTATTATTATTATTATTATTATTTTGAGAGACACTCTCACTGAGTTGTTGAGGGTGGCCTTGAACATGGAATCCTCCTGCCTAAGACTCCCAAATCACTGCTAGGATTACAGATGTGCACCATTACACCAGCACCATTTCAGATTTTTGACGTCCAGAACTGAAAGCTCAAAATATTTTTCTTGTTTTAAGGCACTGAGTTTGTAGCAATTTGTTATAATAGCAATACAAAACTAATGAATGTCTTTATTGACTCCTGATTTGGATTACCAATGATTTGTAATAATATGAAATGAAATAACATACATATCAAAATAGCATCCTAAAATCCTCCCCATCTTCCCAGGAGTTCTGCAACACAAAATTAAAGAGACCATGCAAATGGGGTGAATGATCTATGCCAGATGGGAAGTTGGTAAAACTGGTTATCCCTGCATTGAACATAGTGCACACTCAGGAGAAAGTTTCCAAAGTAACTTACCTAAAGCAAGTTTCTGGGATCACAATGATAGCATCATTAGCATCATGATAGACTATAGTGATGTCAAATGCAATTGCTGTCTTAAACCTTCTTTTAAAAAATTCTTAGAGCATTTCTATAGTCTGCACCCATTTTAGCAAGATAAAGAAATTAAGTCAAAATCTTAACTTTCTGTAGTCTGCATGACAAGTCAAAAGATGGAATTATAACTGCTAAAATGTCTGACTAAATAGATAATCAAAATTTAAAAGAGGGGAACAAGAATCTAAGAGTCAAGAGAAGTAATACCTTGTATTTGTACACATAGAGCATATTTTAAAGGATCACATTTAAAACTTATAACAATGCTGTGAAAGTCTTGTTACCTTTGCTTTGGTGATTAAAAAAAAACCCTGAGATTCCAGGGGTTCAATGACTTATTATTAAGAACAGAGCCAGATTTAAACTCAGGAGTAACTAGAAACCTCTATTTTTTACTAGTAGCATTTAAAGAAAGATACTAAACTATAAGCTCCTGGAAGGCAAAAGCTATGAATGTTCCCAGAAGTTAGTACAAAGCTTGCATACAGGAGGGCCTCAAAATGATTGTAGAATGCAAATACAGTCTAGTGAATAACAGTCTTCTCTGCCTTCTCCATTACCAGGCAGCTCTAGAGAATAAGACAAAACAGCACCCCTTTGATAACTTCTTCAATTGACTCAAGACAGAGATTTTAAATCTTTAGATTGTATCTGAATTCCCAGTGGATTTTTAAAAATTTAGACATCCTATTCCTATCCTATTGTGAGAGTCAAAGGAAATTGTCTTTGGGTTAGGTCTCATTCTCAGTCTTTTAATCCCATCAAAACACAAATTTTGGGATATCATTCAGCAGACACCAAATGTTTCTTCTTTTCTTATTAAACGAGGTATTAACTGATAAACAAATAACACATGAATCTTTCTGACCTCCTAAAATAAATGATCATAGTCCTGGACCCTGTCAAGTCTAGCTTCCCTAGTGATGGAGTGTACCCAGGGAAGTTTTAGTCATAGCAGATGACCAAATTCTTGGTAGAAGGAGTGCAATAGGTAGTTGGAAAACTATTCTTGGTATGATGGTGGGGTCTGCATACTGGAAATTGAAGGCTCATGAGACTACTATATGATAGCACCCTTACTTCAGTCTACTTTGAGTGGTTTGATTTTCTCTATTTTCTAATAGAAACCTAAAATATTGAACATTCATAGTTCTAAACAGAGTTGGAGTGTAAATGGGAACCCTACAAACATTACATGTTCTCCTATAGCATGTAGTTAGTTTTCAGCAAAAGGGGCAGAGATCTGGGTAACTTTGGAATAATGGCCACAGTATATTGAACCCATATGTTTTCTTTAAAAGGGGAAATTGTTACCTGATGGTGTGCAGTGTTCTCTTAAGTCCATCCCAAGGGGATGGGCCAGAAACAAATTTTTGAAAGTGACCCATTGATCATTTGGATGCACACTATAAGTGATGGCCAATTTTCTGTAATCAAAACCCCAATCTCCCATGTACGCCAACCTTTTATTAACCCATCATAGAACGGGCCTGAGCCTAGAAGCCACACAACCTCCATTGTCTTAATGAAGTTACTCTTCTCAGTTCCCCTGAATATGAAGAAAGGAACTGATAAAATCTAGGAATGTATTAGTATTCAAAAAAAAACCTTTGGAAATTATAGCTAAAAACAATTGGAGAAATAGAAAAGTATCTTTAAGGATCTAATGGTATAATTTTCTCAATAAGAGAAAAGCAACTGTTCATATTCAACACAGCCCCAAGGGTGAGGTCAGTCAAAAACAAAGTGATATTTTTCCTTGGAATGCCTTGAGGTATTCAGGTCATAATTGGCTGTGACATTTGGGAAAATATGGGGGAAGAAATTGGCTGTTGGAAAAGAAGGAAAAATTATCTTGAAGTCCCCCAGAAGTTCTCTTTCAAACTGCAGAATTTCAGTGAGAAATTCAATGTTAGAATTTCCAGTAAAGAACACAACATCAAAGCCATGAATTTCAAACAAGAGAGAAGGTCAATAAGATGGTTAAAAGAGGAAAAGGAAACTCTGAAATAAATAGCTTTGGATAGCTGAATGGTTAAACAATCCAACAGTCAAAGGAGAGAATGAGATGGTGTCTAAATGTTGAGGTTGGTATCTGGCACTTATAATCTCATTACAAACTATTGAACACGGGTACACGTGAAGGGCTGAATATCCATTTAAAACCTTCACTTATCAAATTTGACATAGTAATTCCTTATCACATTTCCTACTTAGAATTGGTCTTGCTTACTTTTTATATTCTTTCCTCAAAAAAATTAAAGATTGTTAATACCCATAATATACCACTGGATCATATATTTCTGGGGCACCCTCTATGTACCTGGCACTGTGCCAAGTAATATAAGAACCACACAAAAAAAGAAAGTAAAATATGATGTGTATTAATGTGACTCTTAAAGTCTAATTCTGCAGCTGGAAAGTTGTACATTCAGACAGTGAATAATAATTGTCTATGTAATGCCAATTGGAAGTGTGATGTGATTTCTGGAAGGGTCGAGATCAATGTGATAGACTATTTTGGGGAATACCTCAGAGGAAAGTTGAGCTTGATCTGAACCTTGATGATTGGGGTGGAGATGGACTGTATTCACTAAGAGAGTGAAATAAGCCCAGAGGTATGAAAGAGCTCAGAGGGCAAAAGCAAACAAATATATCTGTTTGACTTGGGCATTTGAAAATTGGGGAACAAACATAATAGAGAAGGACTGGTGTAATGGAATGATCATGGCTTTTGAGATTCCCAATTTTGCCACTGAAAACTTCCTTATAATACACATTGAATTAAGAAGACAGATTAGACTTACATACTTGAAAATGGCAAATAGCTTATTTCTGCTTGAATGTTTCTCTGCAGCTTTCAATACTGGCCACTTGGTAGACTATTGCTTCTTCTCACACATACAGAGAGTGGTGTTAAGCAAGATGCAGTTCACTGCCCTGGCCCTTTCACTTTTCCATATCCCTGTTAGATAAGTATGAACAGATACAACAGGCTTAAGGTAGGATGAATCTCAAACTGAGCATCCCATTAAAATCATCTCTGGCATTTTAAAAATCTGGATATTCAGCTTCTTAGAACCCAAGTATCAACATGTTCTAAAGCTCCCAGTTGATTCCAATAAGCTGTGAGTGCTGAGGAATAGAACTTTAAAGAAATCTGAAAGTTGTCACACTTCAAGGTCTATAAAATGATCAGCAGAGAGAGACTGCAGTTAGAATTTCCAGTTCAGGGACAGCATGTGACATTCTAACACAGTTCTCTTCAAGATCTTTCCACTAAGATGGTCTTGCAAAGCATTTTTCTTCCCTTGATTGGCCAATGAATAGCTTTTGGATAAAACTTCAGCCTCAAGGATGAATGTTTATTCTTAGATATTGTACAGTCTAAAAGAATAAAGAGAGTAAGAAAAATTTCATAACTGACTCATAATTTCTCATAATTGAGTTGACATTTGACACAATTATGGAGAGAGGTGTTAGTTTCTTTCTTCCTTTACCTTCAATGTTCCCATTCCATCTATGATGGACAATTTTGGCCCATTCAAAAGTAAGAAAAAGAGCTCATTGTTGCACTGTATCCATTTTCTGCATTCTCTTAGCCAAAGAGTAGCTGGATTTTGAGGATCATTCCTTAAAAGACTTAAGTGCTCAAACATTTTTTTTTTCTCTGTGAGGACTGAGCAAGTTGAGTTTGTATTTTTCTGATTAATATCCACATAGATTTGGCCAAGTTACTTAGCCTTTCTGTTCCTCAGCCTTTTCTTTGGGAAAAAAAGATAACATTAGCATCATCTGGATAGTTTTACCTCATTTATGAAATAATGTATATGACATACAGTGGATGGAATATGGATGTGCTCTAAAGTTGACCATTATAATTCCAACTTACTAAAAAGAAATGGCCAAGCTTGTCATTGTAAATAAATTAAACAATAAAGAGAGAAGCAGGGTATGGAAAGAAAAGGAAGAAAGAACATTGATATTATTGATGAATGCCCACTGTGAGCCTATTGTGTTAAACTCTCTCTTCACAAATGTGCTCTTTTATTAATACTATTCATGAAAGATATATTAATGTGGTCATTTTTGTGCATGAGAAAATAGGCTTAGGGAGTATAATTATTTATTCAATATATAGGAATGACTAAGTCCAGATTAGAAAACTTCTTTTAGACACGCTTTATTAGTAGCTTTTCTTGAGTTACCTCCTTCACCCACTCTCATTTACCTAGTACTTTAGTTTCCACAAAGCCTCTGACACTTGCAGCTATCTGTAGGAGGTTCAAAGCCTTGAGAGATTACCTGAGATGTTAAACACACACACACACACACACACACACACATTATTCAGGTGGAGGAAGCATTCCAGGTTGAGTTTATTCTATTCCTTATTTCATGACATATTGTGTCTATCAGTTTCTGCAAGATTCATCTCATTTATTATTTTGTTCATCTTTTTAAATTCACACTTATCACAATTTCTCATTTCTATTATTCTTGAGCTTTCATGGGATCCCATTCTAATTTTTTTTAATTTATACTATGTTTCAGGTTGTTGAAAGAACTATATTGATTAATGTGTGTGCATGTGTAAATGCGTGATATGGTGAATATCATTTCTTTTGTCACTCAATATTAATATTTTCCATAGGGTGCAAACACCAAGGAGTAAATACCAAATTTTTTTATAATATTCCAATGCCATTGTATTAGTCTGCTTTTCATTGTTGTTACCAAAATACATGACAAGAGCATTTTGGAACAGGAAATGTTTGTTTGGAGCTCACAGTTTCAAAGGTCTCCATCCATGGTCGGCCAACTCCATTGTTCTGAACCAGAAGAACATCAAGGTGGAGGAAAGCAGCTCAGCTCACCACAAATAGGAAGCAGAGACAGGGAGAGGGCAAGACACAAGGGACAAAATGTAAACCCCAGAGGCACACTCCCAGTGACCTACTCCCTCTAGACACATCCTATGTGCCTTCAGTTACCACTTCAGTTACCATTCAAATTATTAATTCATCAAATGGATTTGCTACAGATTATCCTAAAGTTTCATAATCTAATCATTTCCTTTATGACCCTTCCTACATTCACAATTGATTTGGGGCAATATATAAGGTCATATCTAAACCATAACAGCCACAAACAAACCTTTTCCCCTATATACATGTGTAACAATTTTTCAGGGGTATATTATATATCTAGGTGTGCTACGGGCCATATGGGAAAGCTATATTGGTTTTAATTAAGTTCTACTCAGTAGAACAGTCTATATGCAAACCACTGTACATGAGGGTTCTTATTACATCCCCACAGAGCCTCTAGCACTTGGCATTGACTGTAGAACACTATTTTAAAATAACATTCACCGCTATTAACATTAAGATCTCAAAAAACCTTTAAAACAACACTTTATAATAGAAAAAGAGGGACATTACAAAAAAGGACACTTTAAAAAATCGAATCCAGCTCTTAAAACAGCTATGTTGCATGTAATGCCTTCACTTTTAGATTTTAAAATGGCACCTAGATAAGGTTCATGCTCTCCACTATAGTTAGGGACAATGCACCCCTCCCCTCCACATTTGGAGGAACAGTCTATGTTTTAACTTATTGGTAATATTTGAAATTTTTCTTTTGCAACCACAGTAGATTGTAAAAATTATTTCTTTTTAAAAGGAGATTGGCATTGATACCTTAGATACCTGGGAAGCCTGCCAAGGACAAAATGAGACATCAGAGCTTTACATCAAAATGTGAACTTGGGAAGCCTGCAAGGATACAGTGGCAAGCAAGACACAGTTTACAGTACAGTGAGGAAGATAGGAAGCAAAAACAATTTCAGATCCTTGTTAAAAGTATGAGATTTAATAATATCATTGACATGATTCTTAAGATCATCTGGATGGTAGAGCCTGGTTACATGAGATCTGTAGCTCCTGGTTTCTTATTCCCAACTGAGCAGTTGTTTTTAGACTCATCGATCCCTATCTGCAAGAAAGATATTTGGGGTGAGTTACTTTCTAACCCATGACATATCTAGATCTTCACTCTTTTTTTTATTTTGCAGTATTTTCTTAATTTGAATATGTCTGGCATACTCAGACCCATCTCTTTGGCAAAAATATTATTCCAAGATTAATGGTCCTGAGAGATTAATGTTCTTCACACTAGATTTCTGAGGAGCTGTTCGGTCTCTTTCCTAAATCATCAGTGAGAATAATGATCTGGAACAAAAGTAATCATGACAGGAATTGTCCTCATCTATTATTTTTCCAACATCTCAAGAGGATCTGGTGGGCTCTTGAACTTTCCCCTTGAGCTAAGTACTTGGAAAGTATGTTGACTCTTGGCACCTTACCCAGTAGTCTGATAAATGTGACTTAGCTACCTTAGCTCTGGTTTGTGGGAAACAGCAGAATTTTCTATGGTTATTTCGTGCACTGTTATAAGAGAAATCTTTTATATGTGTGGGCTCTATAGACAGGAAGGATTGTGAAGGAAAAATTATATGGTAAAAATTATATGGTAACAACAAATCTGAGTGACTCTTGAGATTTCAACTATGACAAGCAGAGCCTTTCTCTCCACATTATCAATTTCATGGTGTTTAGAAGTAACTGGTAGGTTTTCTTTTACCTCTGTTGGAAAATATCGATATGCGACATAGTGTTAATGTGACACATGTAATAAATCTTAATGAAAGTGCTGCTCACTCCCTATATAGTATGCTGGTCATCATGTATGTCAGTTGAAAAAAAAGACTTTTTACTTTGTGCTTTTTACTTTGTAAACATGAAAATCTATAACATATTATATATTGAAATTCAGGGAACTTCAGCATTCTCCTTTTAAAGTCATTTGTGGCTAATGTAATCATGTAAATTATGATGCTGAGAGAATCCTGTGACACCATTCATTAGACAATGCAGTTCATTACTTCACTTCAGGTATTGCCTCATCTGCTTATATTCATTCATATATTTAACAAATATTTATTGAGCACTTAATATATAACAGGCATTCTGCTACATATTGAGGCTGAATGGTTCTTGCATAGTCCTTAACCAGTGAGGAAGACAGAACCCAAACAGGATAACAAGCAAATAATCACAAGGAAATGTTTTGAATGTTATAATAAAGACACAAGACACTATTTCTGTCTCATAAAGAAGAAAGAACGGAAGGAGAACTAGACTGATGGAAATGAAGACAGAAAATTGTGCTTTAGCTGAGACCTGATGGATGAACAAAAGTTACGCAAGAGGAAAGAAAGGAGGGAAATGATTTATAGGCAATGGGATCAACCTTTGGGAAGATTACAAGCCAAAGAAAGATTATAGCATATTCAGTGACCTGAAATGAATCTTGGTTTCCTTTAACTGGTACGTGCAATGAGACAAGGTTGTAAAGCAGTGATCATAATATAATAACCTTTGTAAAGTATGTTTTTGACTTTAGAATTTATCGTAAAAACCACAAGATAGGTAGTATTATCTTTATTTATCAGATAAGAAAATTAGCTTAGAGAGGTTAAATATGTTCATATTTATCCATCAAGTAATTGCTCAAGCCAGATTTTTTAAACAAGAACCGGCTGGCTCCAAAATCTGTGACTTTTACCCTATAATTTATGGTCTGTCTTCTAACCCACATAAAACTTCACCACTGGGTGGCCTTATCTTGACCAAGTGTTATATTCAGAGAAATATGCATTCAACATTGAAGCATGATTTTTTAAAAAAGATTAAATATATACTACAGTGCCTCAAGAAAATTCCAAGATGAAAGGAAGTTCAATTCATATTTCCAGTAAAGCTTTATGTCCCCCTCCCACCTCTGTTGGTCTCAGTAACCCCTATACTTGTCAGTTGTTACCCAAGTCTCTCCTCTTTCCACACCCTAGGCACAATTGCTCTCAGGCTTATCCACACAGACACTCATGCTCCTTCATTTTCTTACTCATGCTCTAAAATTCATCTTTTTTTCCTTCTAGTAGCTCCGTCTATTCCAGCATGAATTCAGCCATCTTCTACAGATGCTTCCCTCACCTCCAAGCAACAGAGAAAATTGACCCGTACTGAACTCTTTCTGACAATTCCCTGTCAGAGGATGTAACCACTCAAATCATCATCATTTGAGAAGAATTCAGATTTTTTAAAAGATTTATACCCTCTAAAATAAAGTACACATATAAGGTGTTACTAAGAGTCCAGAGAATTTGGAAAAGCTTAGAGAGGTTATAAATATGTTCATATTATCCATCAATAATTGTTCAAGCCAGATTTTTTAAAACAAGACTTTTAAACTGGAAAGCCTTCTTCTCTGGAAAAATAAAACACCAATTCTAATTTTCTTGGAGTGGGAATCATACCAAGTACCTGGCCTGTCACTAAGGTGAATCTGTTGGAGTGGGGGGAAAGCAGCTTGCTATGTGAATGCTTCAAAAGAGAAGATTCAATTTGCCAAACTTATCACCACCTCTTAAATGGAGAAAAACACCTCATGCCATCATGCACTGTCTTACCAATACCTACTGATAAGAGACAGGGGACATAATTGCTATGAGATGATTATGGCATCAAATAATCAGAATAATGGAAGCAAAACCAATGGCAGAAGATCAAATTCTTATGAGATAAATTAAAATACACACACAAGAAGTTCTCGGACCAAAGGAAAAAAATCCAAACTTAAAACTTGGAGAGATTGAAAACAAGTTGCCTATCACTAAAAATTAGATGGTGTAATTTGAACTATACAACACAAAGAAAGGAAAATCATAAGTGAAAACATAAAGGATGTGAAGAAAATGAAATAGATGGGATAAAAGTGATAACTCAAGAAATACTCCATGAGTACAGAAATCTTATACTTAATCATCGTCAATAACTTCAACATGCACAGTCTGTGCTCAATAAAAATACATATAAGAAGAGGTACTCAAGCTGAAGACTTAAAAGGTATGCTAGTAATTAAGGTAGATCTATTTTTCCCACTCCTCTTTGGCAAATACATGAAAAAAAGAGAACTCTGAAAGATGGAGAGGAGAGAGTGAACTGCTTTGGTAGCGCAGAACTAGCATAACAGCAGAGCAATGGGATGTCTCACATACCCCATCCACAAAAGAAGGTCACCCGGGTCCAGTGTTTCCCAGTCCCCAACTCAGCAACAAAAGGCAGCTTATCACTTCCTCAGGCTGAACAGGAGTCCCTCTGAAACATCAGGTGAGCCAAACCCCATAAGTAAGGGGGGTAGATTGAGAGCCCTGCTGACTAAGTAGCCTGAGGAATCATTTCTTTCCTTGCAAAGCCTGAGAAGTCTATTTTCCCCTCAATAGCTACTAACCTAGGCTGGTAAAACTGACAAAAGAGCCCCAACCCTGCTTGGGAAGCTCTTTGTTTCAGAGGCCTTGGAATGTCCTCCACTGCTCAGGGATGTCAGAACAACCATGAGCAACCGCTCTCCCCACTGAGAGACAACTACCATCTCACCTTGGAGAAACCCCTTCTTCATCCCTAGACAAACATCAACATAGAACAACTGTTGCCCTAGCATCATCAGGGAAACCAAGGAGCCCATGAAGTGTACCAAGCCCCATGTGATACCCTAAACAGGGTACTGCTTCAAAAACAAGTCTTAAATAAAATACAGCACCCCCTAACATAATAGGCAAAAACATCCAGAATATGTAAGAAAATCACCTGCCATACCAACAACCAAGAAAACCAAAATGTCAATGAGAAAAGATAATTGACAGCAAGACAGTGATGAAATTAGATGTTGGGATTATCTGACAAGGATTATAAAACAACCATAATGAAAATGCTCTAACAATCAATTACAAATTCTCAACAAAATAGAAATTATTTTACAAAAATAACCAAATGGACATTATAGAGCCAAAGTAACACAACAAAAGAATTGAAAACTCATTAATAGTATAGGAGAAAAAACAGATGACAGAATCAGTGAATTTGAAGACAGAACAATAGATAAGCTGTTCACCCAATCCAAGCAATAGAGAGCAAATAGACTTTAAAAAATTAACAATCTCAGGACCTAGGGAACAATCAAAACATCAGTGTCCATGTCATTGGTATAGTATAAGGAGAGGTAAGAGAAAGGAGACAGAAGGAATATGTGAGAAAATAATGTCCAAAAAATTTCCAGATTTTGTGAAAAACATTAGACCTATACATCCAAGAAACTGAGCAAAACTCCAAAAAGGATAAACTCAATAAAATCTACACCAAGACACATCAGAATCTTTTGAAAACTAAAGACAAAAAAATCCTGTAAGCCACCAGACAGAAGTAATACCTTGCCTATAGAAGAGTCCCAATTCAAATGACAGTGGATTTCTCATTGCAAATCCTGGAGAGAATAATAGGCATGTGGCCCAATGTGTTCTAAGTGTGAAAGAGAAACTGTGAACTGTAAGTTCTTTCTCTGGAGAAACTATTATTCAGGAATGAAGGGGAAATAAAAACACTGTCAAGTGAAGGAAAATTTAAAGAATTTGTCACTAACCACAAATAGTTGCTAAAGGGAATTCTTCAAAATAAAGAGAAAAAGGAAGGAAGGAAGGAAGGAAGGAAGGAAGGAAGGAAGGAAGGAGGGGAAATAAAGAACTGACATTTCCCTGTCAGAATAACTCCCTGGAGAGTCATGTAAGTTGTGTGTATCAGTTGTCTGCTTTCTTCTTTTATTATTGCTGAGTAATATTCCATGGCATAAATGAACTGCATTTTGTTTAGCCATTTACCTGTAGAAATGGAAGACAGGTTAGTGATAACTTGGAGTTAGGGCGGGGTGGTTGGTGAAAAGAGACTGTGGTTATAAAAAGGCAACAGGATGAATTCCTGTAGTGTTAAAACTGTTCAGTATTTTGACTGAGGTGTTGGATATATGACCCAGCATGTGTGATTTAATTGTGTAGAACTTAACACATACACATACACACACACACACACAACACACACAGGCACAAACACACACACAAATACCAGTAAAACTGGAAAAGCCAAACAAAATTGGTGTCAATTTTCAAGCTGTAATATATTACTATGGTTTTGAAAAAACAAATGTTACCTACTGAGGGGGATTGAGCAGATTGAGCAAAGTATGCATTTTATCTCTCTGTATTGTCTCTTGCAACTGTATGTAAGTCTAGAGTTATCTCCGTGCAAATATCAATTACACAAAAAGCAAACTGCTTTTTGTGTAATTGAACATATTCAGGTTGCCCAGCCTCTGAGATGGCTCCCATTGATCCTGCTGCCTGGTATCCAGCTCTTGTGTAGGTCATAAAAGACACTGTGGTTTCTACTTTACTTTCCCTCCAATCAATCACGTGGGGGCAGCCACACGTCTAGCCTCAAATTTCTCATGCACAACAGTAGAAAATAAAAGAGAGCTATAAGGTTTATAGACTATGAGAAAAAAAAGTGTTATCACAATATATTTTTTACACCTTCCCCAGGTATTCTTCATTTTCAGATCTCACCGATTTGAAACCTCTCTCCGTGTTCTCTTGATGAAGCAATTACCTGAGAAGGCAGTTTGATTAACCAAGAAAATTATAAGAACTTTCTAGATAGGACAAGTTTTAGAAGACAACAATGAGCAATTAATGTGGTAATAGTCATGGTGAATTCTAAATAAATATTTCAAATATAATTAAACATTATAATAAGGTAATAAGTGAAAATTCATAAAACAGACATTCTGAGAGGAAAAATATACTAACAAGGAAGCAAAATACAAAAGTATTTAAGCAAATTCAAGAGTCTGAAGGTAAGTGAAAGATTTATTGGAAAGTATAATCATCCTAAAGGTGTGGTTTCTGTGGGAAGGATGAACCAAATTGGCCAAGTAAATACAGTAAAGGGACACTTAAAGTTATTTAATTTTGATATACTCTGTAGAGATAACTCTTTTGGATAAGTTGTTTTAAGTCTAGTTTTGTCATTTGTTTTTTATTTGTTTGTTTGGTTTATTGTTGTCGTTGTTGTTGTCTTTGCAGTGCTGAGCATAAACCAAGGGCCTTGCACAGGCTAAGCAAACTGAATATGTTTTAAAGATAAGAAAAAGAATAATCAAGCTAGCTTATAGATATTAAGGTGCTTACTTTAGGTAACATAGTGAAGCAGAGATAAGTGTCTAAACTAGTTGTATCTGACTCTGAAGCCCATGTCCATTTTTGACCTCTATCTATCATCTGCCCAGGTCTATATTAAAGACATTCCAGGTTATTAAACATCTAGCTTATGTTTTCATCATTATCAAGATCAGAAAATATTAACAATGTGCCCTGGTAGCTTCACTCAGCACTGCAAAATATCAGGAATACATATCAATAGGAATAAAAGAAAAAGAACGAAACATAAATTAAATTGTATGGTAATGGTCATTCACAAAGGGAAAAATAAACTGGATGTAAGAAAAGGGTGTGTGATTCTCTCAGTGGCCACACAGGAGGTCGAGAGGAAAAGACTTAGGGAGTTGGTTTTGTCCAGGAACCCCACACATCACACTCACTACATTTTCTCACAGCATCCTTATTTATGTTACTTATAAAATAACAGATACATCAGGACTGGGGTTGTGGCTCAATGATAGAGCACTTGCCTAGCATGTGCGAGGCGCTGGGTTTGATCCTCAGCACCACATAAAAATAAATAAATAAAATAAAGATACTGTTGGACACCTTTATTTTAGTTGTAGTTGAACACCTTTATTTTAGTTGTAGTTGGACACCTTTATTTTAGTTTTAGTTGTAGTTGGACACACCAACTACAATTAAAATTTTTTTTTAAATAAATAAAATAAAATAATATATATATATATATATATATATATATATATATATATACACACACACACATATCTGTTATATATACAACAAATATATATGTGTGAAAAGAGGCATTATATATATATATATATATATATATGTGTGTGTGTGTGTGTGTGTGTGTGTGTGTATATACATATATATGTGTAGTGGTCTAAAGATATGATCTATTTCTTAGAATTTCATGTTCAAATGATATTTTTGACACTGACTGTAAAGAATCCTGGCAAAAATGAACCTGAATATCTGAGAGCATATAAATTTTTTTTAAAAATTACAAAAAACTTAAAGAGAATATTCTATTTTTTCAATTAAAATTTTATTTTCTGAAAAAGTGTAACCCTCTTTCAAAAGAAAGGTGCCTCCTTCAAGTTGTTTCCTAATGTTCTCTGGCAAAAGTGTCTTTTCCTCTTATATAGTGCTCCAAGTGAGGTTTCATGGAAGAGAGGGAATGTGGACCAGGAAGATCTGACCAGGATGAGAAATCATTGCTTAATGTTACAACAGAAGCTATAGACACCCAAGACCCTAGATTGTTTCTGTCCTAAGTATGTATGAATACCTCCTAGAAGCCTCTGAGAGATGGTCTCGTGCTGAGATCTGGACCTTTTCATTCCAGAGTAGTCAGGATATTTTTTAAAATGACAAATTCTGAACACAAATACCAAAAGATTAAAGAAGTTAGAGGCTCAGGATAAGGGGAAAAGATGAAAGACCTAATTCAGATGACTGGGCCAAATAATGACTAAGGAGAAATAACAACCATCTGCAAATATTGGAGGAAAATATGGAGTAAGAAATAAGAGGAATTTCTTTGAGTTATCCAAAGGGGTATAACTAAGAGAAACAGGATTAAATTGAGCAAAGAAAAATGTAGGCAGAGTATAAGAAGGAAAATGACCACGTAATGAGATCTGTCAGTCTGTGGAATAGTCATTCAGAGGAAGTGGTGGAAACCCCATCACTCGAATCATTTTCAGCTAAACTGGAAAAATTGCTCTATTAAAGAGGGCTATCCAACCGTGGAAGACGGGGGCTTGATGATGAGCAATGTGTCTTTTCCATCTTTTAGTTCTGTAGGAGAAAGAAAAACTAAATAGGGAAGCAACCTTGTGGAAGACACTGGAAAAATATAACAAACCTAGAAACCACAGATAACAATGATGAAAAAAATGACAAACAAATTAAAACACAGTAATGTCAAGAAATATGTAAAAACTTGAGCAAGGCTAAAGAAGGAATGACGTCAAAGGGATTTGGGTATTTATTTAAGAACTTTTGTTTCTATTCACAGTAAAATATCAAACTCATCTTGACAGTCCCTGTAAGTAGTTGAAGGACAGTTAGGATCATCCAAGTTAGACTAGTGTTATATGATTCCTTCAGGAGCCAAGGAAGACTCTGTGCTTTGGAAGACTTGGAATGAGTTCTGTAATGTCTGGACCCCAGAAATACTCAGTAGGCAAAGAGCTTGATTGAACACAATTAAATAACATATAATTAAATCATTATATACTACATAAATTCCATAAGCCCATATTGACATTGACTATAGGCAGAGTACATTGTCAGATAATGTCAGGATTAAAAAGCTACATAAAACTTGACCAGGTTTCTCCTTAAGTCTAGAATCTACTGGGAAAGAGATAATAATGATGGGAAACATCATAGTCTTTGAGTGGATAAACATCAAGTCTTCTTGGATAGAGATCTTTTTACTCCTACTCAAAGTCTTAAGGACTCAGTCTAATTTTCTCTTCTCTAAATAACTGCTTCTCCTAACTCTTCCTTCTCCAGAAGCCCCAGCTTCTCTGTTTCTTACTACCATGAAGAAAACGTCTCTGGTCATATTTTTTTCAGATTTAATCAGTACGAGGCTATCGATAAGAACCTATAATAATACCAAATATTTACTGAGCATTTATTCTACACCAGGTGCTATTCTGGGTGCTTGAAATGCAGTATTTCTATTAATCCATGTCAAAATACTGTGAGTTGAGTAGAAAAATTTGACATATTTCATAAACTATCAAATTGAGGTTTAGATGTGTTTATAACTTGTCTAAGCTCAAACGGGAATGAAACAATGGAGCTAGGATAAGAGCATATGATGCATAGACTGAATTGTGTTTTCCTCAGATTCATATGTTGAAGTCCTAGCCCCCAATGTGACTCTGTTTGGAGACAGTAGCTTGAAGGAGGTGACTGAGGTTAAATGAGGTTATAAAGGTAAGGCCCTAATATTATAGCACCGCTGTCCTCATAAGAAAAAGAAGGTGCTCACAGGTGTGGATGCTCTCTCTGCTACATGCCCTCTGAAGAAAGACCATGTGAGGACACAGTGAGATAGGGGTAGTCTATAAGCCAGGAAGGGGGGCCTCATCAAAATCAAACCCCAAAGCACCTGACCTTAGATTTCTAGCTTCTAGAACTACGAAAAAACATAAGTTTTTGTTGTTTAAGCCACTCAGCTTGTGGTATTCTGTTATGGCAGTCCAAGCAGATTAGTATGCATGCACACTTCACAGCCTTTTCCCTAAACCACTACCCCATTCTGTGAATTCTTAGACGCCAAGTCTCGGTTGATATGTGGTTCTTCAGGAAAGAAAAAGTCAAAGCACAAAAATATTAATTTAAAAATTGATCTCTGCTCAAACAACTTTTTCTGTTTCATGACTACATCAATCCTTAACCCATTTTATGAAACTGTCTTTGTTCACCAGTTGATGGATGGCCATGTAATCTTTCAAGTACATAATGAAATTCAAATAAATGCAATGCAAACTTGTCCCAACAAGAAATTTTAAATCTTAAAAATGGCATTGAAAAACATGAAGTATGTAAAAAGTGTTGGAGATTCATAGATGAAGTTATTATTGACAAATAGCATCCTAGAAAAATTAGTTCAGTTTAAAATTGAATACAAAAATAATTATATAGATGATTACAGAATAATTATTATAAACAAGAAGATTTTAAATAACAATTTTTTCAAAAATTGGGAAAACATCATGAACCTTTAATATTCTTTTGCAAAAATGACATAATTGTTCCATGAGAATCAAATGAGAAATTGAAGATGTTGTAACATTGAACAATCTTGTCTGGTTTCCACATACAAAGGGAGACTTCAACTTATACTTTCTTTTTAGTATTAGCACATAGTTGCAAGAATAACAATATTTCTTTTAATAACCTATTTACTGTTTAATAAATATAGTTTCATAATTTTATAATGTAAAGTCCAAAAAACCCTCTGATCACTGTTCCATATTAAATTAGAGTCTCTATTGAACTAAATTCATTTTAAATAGCTGGTTAACATAACCAAGTTTTAAAGTTCACAAAACTGATATAATAAATCTTTCATTTATATTTCTCCATTTACTTCTTACTAAGTGGATGCTTCTTTGGTATACTGTTCTTTATTTTTGTTTATAAGGAACAGGGTTAACAATCAATCCCCAACTCTCAACTTTGGGTTATTATCATGTGGCAGTGATAATAGACAACAAATTGTATTATATTGTGTTTAAATATTCATGTAATAATCCTACAACTTCTTTGTTTTTGTTGATGCCTTTCTTGAAAATCCAAGTTATGAAGCCATGCTCTATGGTTTTCAATAGGATGGTTGCTCAGGCTAAATAGGAATCTGTTAAGTAAAGAGCAAATAGTTCTAAGAACAACCAGAGTTCTACTTGGGAGAAAATCATCATCATTTCAAGAAAGAATTCACTACCTATAATGTTTGTGAAGCAAATACCAATCCATGAAGACAAATAGAAGAATAGAAGTTACTGTTGCTTTGGCAAGGTTCCCAATTCAATTAGGTATCATGAGTTCTTGAAAACACCATTTAAGACTCCTCAAACCCACTATTTCTGAGAAGGCATTGTCTTTCAACCAGCAGTCTGAAGCAAGATGTATAACAGTCTGAAATATTCTTTCCATTTTTGAAAGCTTCAAACCTTTCCACACCAAGGGATTTATGACTATTTGTGATATATTCAATCATTTCCTCTGTATTTTTTCCTGGCACTACGTTGAAAGGGTGATTTAAACATTAAGATTTATGTGCCATTTATAGTAAAGGCAGTCAGTTTATTCTCAAGAGGTGTGATCTGGCTGCCATCTGGCTAAAATAATGACTTCTTTCCTGTTTAGTGACAAGGCAAATAGAAAAAAGTGAAGAGGACCAATTCTGATCAATTCTGGGCAACAGATGTGATAGCAGACAGGGTAGAAAGCAATGGTTTTGGTATCAGACAGACTTGAATTCGAGTCCTGAATCTACTTACCAGATGTATAAACCTTGATGAAGTATGTGACAACTCTGAGCTTTGGCTTTCCCACGGGTAAAATGGGAAAAGTAATAGGATTATTATAAAAGTTAAATGAAGTAATACATAGATAGTGGTAAGCACAAGATTGATATTTTAATGTTTAAAATTATGGATTGCTATTACCATCATTAAAATATTTTATGATAAATAAGTAAAGTTGATTTTAAAATGTATTTTATTTATTGTTATGAGGTGCTGAGTGCCTCGCACATGCTAGAAGAGTGCTCTACTGATAAGCCACAGCCACAGCACTTAAAGTTGATTTTTTTAAACTCCTAATCACTAAATTGAACATGTGGTATGAGGGAAATTTTCATCAGCATCACATTGTAAGTTGAGTGTTAAAATGTTCATTTCTAACTACCACCCAGATCTATTTAATTTTCTAAATTTGTTTGCCTATTGCAGAGATCAACAAGTGTTTTTACATACTTGGAATATACCAGTCTCTGTTTGGCACTTACAATGATGAGTAAGATAAACAAGTTCCCTGCCTTTACAAAACTTATATTCCAGTGGGAAAGATACAAGCAAATAAATAAACAAACAGCATGTTCAATAGGCTGTATTGAGTGTCGCAGAGTAAACAGGCTGGTGATATAGAACATAAGGTGTGAAAGCCGCCTTAGAGAGTGTGATCTGGTAAAGCTGTTCAGGAAAGATGACATCTGAGAGGAGAGTTAAAGGAGAAAATTGAGACCACCATGATAAAAGCTGGAGGAAGAGCATTCCAGGCAGAAAGAATGAAAAGTTCAATAACCTAGAAGCCTGAAAGACTTGGCAGGTTGATAAAGGAGACCAATGTAACTGGAATGTAGTGAGAGAGAAGAATGGTATGAAATGATACTGGAGATGTTGGAGACGAAAGAAATAAAGTACCCCCTGATTCCCCGCCCAGCACCATGAACCACTCAAGCCATTTGTTTTCTATTATAAATTAATTCCATCTGGGAGCAGCTTTTCAGGATTATGGTTGGTTTCTTTTTCTGGGGAACCATGTTAGGGAAGGTTAGTCAGATAAACTACAGTTCCCATTATATTGCTGTCTGTACACCACAACTAATTCTCATCATCTTTCTCCTCTATTCTCCATTCTAGATTCCCTTGAACCTCAATTAGCACTTTTGCCAGTCCAGGTGGCTTTTTTGGTGTGGAGATCCAGACCTTCATTCATGAGTAATTTGTAAGCCCACAGTCATTCTCATGCCATAACTATTGGACTTACCACTACCACCAAAATTGGGCAGGGCTGAAGGGGCATGCCAAAGATGTCCTATTACACCATGGTGTGCCAAGCACATTCTTCCCTTTTCACTTAATAGCCACTCTGTTTCCTTCTGGTATCAAGGTTAATGACCTTTGCCTACTTATCATTCTACATAAAGATCTTAAAGTAATTAAATGACAGGTGTTCCTTAGAGTTTAATGGGAGTTTTACTGTATTCCTTAATGGAAACATCACCCCTCTGGCAACTAGAACCTCAAGCCTCACAGAGCATAAAGCTGCTGAGCTAAAAAATATATGTGTGGGTCACTGGAAACCATGATATATGGAGATATTCTGATTTCCACACTTTGGATCAAGAATTAATATATTCATCCTACTGGGGACAATAGCATCATGACATAGCCATTGTTTTGGAGTAGATATCAGCACATTTTTTTTTCTATTAAAGTCCCGACAGTATTTTAGGCTTTTCAGGCCATATATCCTTTGTCAGAACTACTCACTTTTACCATTTTAGTGTTAAAGGAGTCATTCATAATATGAAAATGAAAGTGACTGTGTTCTAATAAAACATTATTTAGAACAAAGGTAGCAGTCTGAGAATGGATCTTGGACTATAGTTTTTGACCTCTGACTTAGCATGTGTGGTGCATCCAGGGGAATAGCATTCCATTCCTTCAGGTGAGCATACCTACTCACTGCCATGGCTGAATAGTAGGAAGGTCTTTCCTCTATGGGGTGCAGAACTCTCTTCCCCATCGTTTCCTCTTTAGATTAGCAAAAATAAGTGGTTTTTTTTGTTTGTTTGTTTTTTACTTTTAAAGCCACTGAGACAGTTTTATTTCCATAGTAGCTACCCTCACCTAAACTATTGCATTTACTTACTCTCAGATCTGGTGTGACATCTCAGCTGATTGTATGAAGTCTAAGTTGTCTTAGCGTAAAACATTTACAGGATAAACTAACCATCCTCTTGTTAATGTTAGCTGCCTCTTAAAGGATAAATCTTTGCTTCAATATGTTAATGGAGACATTAATTTTTTCTCCATCTCTCAAAGGTCTCTTTCCAGGAAGAGTGTGAGGAGAAGAAAAGAGCACTCTGCCTCATTTATGTCACTATCCTTACATCTGTTAATGTCTATGTACTGAAGCCCGTTATACACTGACCACAGAATGTCAGACCTACTTCAGGAGAAAACATAGACTAAAAGGAATTTTATTTTTCAAATAACTCCAATTAAGGGTTGTGAATATAAGAGCATTGATCTAGACTGCTGTAGGAATGAGGAAGGCTCACAGAGAGTGTATCAGCACTAATTTCTCAGAATCCTTCTGTATACATGTGTTTCCTGATTTTAGGACCATGTATATTCCTGTACAGCTGACCCATTAGCATAAATAGCACCTGACAATAAGTCACTTTATCCCTCTGTTCTGCTGTTTTCCTTAGTTCAACCATCTTCAATTTTCCCACCTATAAAATGGGGCTGGAACACATATATCACAGATTTGTTATGAGGATAAAGACATAAATGTATGAAGAGTGGCCAACATAACAATTGATAAGCAATAAACAGATATAACTACAGTTTTATACATTAAGGCCAGATTTCTTCACTGCAATAAAATTATCTACTAGGGAAAAAAGTCTTTTCCATTATCTATCATGGTGGCAGCTTCTGGATAGTTAGATCCCATGTAATAGGACACACAACTATACCCTATTTGTTATACACAGGGTTTGGGGTTTGATATAATATTAAGTGGGTATCCAGGTATCTAGTGAATGGATCTAATATTTTGAAGTCCTCAAACAGTGGTATTGATCAAGACATTGTCAGCAGAAAAGACAAAAACCAATTGCTGCCTTTTCCAAGGTAAAAGTGATCCAGTGTAGAATGAATCAGACATTATTACCCTAAGTACATATATGATTACACAGCTGGTATGATTCTACATCATACACAACCAGAAGAATGAGAAGTTATACTCCTTTTAGGTATGATGTGTAAAAATGCATTCTACTGTCATGTATAACTAATTAGAACAAATTTCAAAAGTAATCCGTTGTAAAATATTTACGCTCAAGTGGTTGTTGTCCCTCTGCTGTCTTGTGGCCTCAGTATTAGTTTCCCTTGCTGGATATTGGATATTTGGTATTAGCTAGATAAGTTTTGATAGGCGGAAACAGATAGATTATGCCCAGGTATTTGCTGTTCCAGTTACACTGTTTGTCCCAGCACCAAGATGGTGGATGACAAATGCTATCTAACATCAGCTAGCCCAACATTCAACATCGCATTTTTTGCCTCTAGGAACATAATGTCTGCTGAGATTATAATACATATATTAAAGCATGAATTATAGCCCACACCTACTGCAGACCTCTTTTCTGCTTTGAGCTCCACTAGATATAATATATATTAACATATTAATAATATATAGATATTTATATAATTACCAAAAGATAGATAGATAGATAGATAGATAGATAGATCCATCTTGGTAAATAGGTCCAAGTAATAGTCCCAAGTGTATGATATTTTTGCTTTTCAGAAACTGAAGAAGCCTTCAAGGCCCTACAAGACACTGTGCTACCTTTCTAATTGGAGGAGGTGTGAGTTCTAACAGTTTGTTCCCTATTTGGAGGGGAGATACAGCCGTACCACTAAGCACAATGTGCCAGTGTGTTTCTCCCACTTCTGGAGTATACGTGACTTAACCAAAGAGCACATGTCTTCTCAAGACCTCAAAGATACTTGCCACTTCTTCCTCATTTGTTCCAATATAGTGGAACGATATAATGGACAAATGTGATATGCTGCATAATAATCAGATGGTCAAGGTCCCTTGGAATTATGAGGGAGGGCTAAAGATTTAATATAGATTGTGTTTAGTAAGCTTTTCATTAGTGTGACCAAAAGACCTGACAGGAATAATTTAGAGAAGAAAAAGTTTATTTGGGGTTCACAGTTTCATAGGTTTCAGTCCATAGACAGCCAACTCCATTGATCAGGAGTCATTGTTGAGGCTCAACATTATGGAGAAAGAACAGGGCAGAGGAAAATGATTCAGGACCTGATAACCAGGAAACAGAGAGAGAGAAAGCTCCACTCATGAAAGACAAAATATAAACTCCAAAGGAATACAGCCCCCCAGTGACCTATGTCCTCCAGTACCACATTACCTGCCTATAGGTACCGCCCAGTTAATCCTTATCAGTGGATTAATTCACTGCTTAGGTTACACCTCTTATACTCTAATCATCTCACTTTTGAAAATTCTTGCATTGTCACATACGAGTTTGAGGGGCTACATCATATCTAAACTGTAACACCTGGGTCAAGACCATACATATTCTGTTCCATGTGACTGTTAACTGGCTTTTCTCTTCTATTTTGATGGAAATATAAAATAATATATTTGCCAGACCAATGGCTGCATAACCATGTACCTACGTTAATAAGCTCCAACTACATAGTATAGAAGCTGCAATCAGAACGCCTATTTTCTTGAGTTTGCTATAGTAGACTATCATCCAACAATATCCAAAAGGTGTAATATGGTCAGACTAGTAAATTATATAATAAGAACAAGCATCTTTGCCTCTTAATCTTTGTTCTTCCTTCTGGAATGCAATGTTGTTCTTATTTATCATCTTGACTAGAAGTAAAGTGGACTGTTTCAATAGTTTGCACCTAACCTTCTCTGCTGTGAAAATACTTATTTCAGAAATCAAAGAATCAATATGGGAATTATTCTAATTACATTCTTGGAGAAAAGGATAAGAGTTTAGCTGGTGGGGTTTCCAACCATATATAGTGTATCTCTTTTAGCGTGTTCACTTCTGTCTATTGATCCATCTCTGAGCTGTTTGTCTCTGTGGTTCTAATATTTTCATCATTTAGAATACACCTTTGTTTTTTCCAAGCTTCCAAGAAACAACCTAGCAGTATGGTAACACTTCCTCTTAGAGTCTTGCCAAGGAGTTAAATCTTATACCTCAAGAGAGCAGCAAATAAACTCACCAATTTTATGTTCTGCTCCACTGATTCAGCATCTTAGAAATAAATCTCACAAAGAACTCTCCTGGCTTCTGTTAACATATGTTGACCAGGTCTTACTGATGCTTTGGTGAAGAGCCTTTGACATCTATGGTCTAGCAGTTCCCCAGCAAGGTTATATTATAAACTGATTAACTAAGCATTGTCTTACAAAGCAGAATAAGCCATTGTTATGGATGTGTGGGTCACTTCTGCAGGCTCAAAGTGATCAGAGATCTGGGTTTTGAATACATTGACCCTAATAGGCTTCTGATTTGGGCATGTTCAATTTCCTATAGCAGAGAAGTCGACTCTCTGTGGAAGTCTACTACTTCAGTCATACTACTTTTTCTCTTATAGCTGCAAGAGTTTAGAGTCTTTTGAGTTACCAAGGAGGCCCTGTGGTTTTCAGAGCTCAAATTTAATTAACAATTTCTCTCGGTATTTTAATGTCTTTCTTAAATGGCCCTATCACCCTGAACTAAGGCTGCCTGATTCCATAGTCCTTATAATGATTATTTCCCCAGAACATTTCAAATGCTTATGGTACTCTAATTTTGGTACATTTTCTTTCATGAATACTCTATCCTGCTTCACTATTAATACAAGTTTTAATGATCTGCCATGACAACATGTGGTGCCTATGAGTACTCTACCTACTTCACATCCTCATTCTCACCTGGCCAGAGGGAGATCCAACTTCAGACTCTCATTTTATAGTCTATTTTCTAGACTCACTACGATATCAACTGTCAGAGGGCATGTACCCTGTGAAACACCCTCTGAGGTGAGGATTTATATGCAGCAGATTTGGGGGAAGAATACTCTTAAGAACACCTGTCAGGCTGGGTGCGGTGGCACACACCTATAATCCCAGTGTCTCAGGAGGCTGATGCAGGAGTATTGCAAGTTCAAAGCCAGCCTCAGCAACAGTGAGGTGCTGAGCAACTTAGTGAGACCCTGTCTCTAAATAAAACACAAAATAGGGCTGGGGATGTGGCTAGGTGAGTACCCCTGAGTTCTATCTTCAGTACAAACAAACAAACAAACAAACAAACAAAAAAACACCTGCCAAGGAAGAGAAAGAAGCAGTATTTGGCACAGGGATAAGTTGATCTGCAGTTCATTCCAGCCCCACATAGTCCTTCAGGAAGCTTTGAAACTGGGAAAGTCCCTTCAAAGTAACCTCAAATAAGGGCAATAAGGTCAGGCCTTTTTATCTTTATCATCGTTCAGTCACTGGATGCAGACTGTCGCAGGGAAGGAATTGAAACCTTGGATGAGATGGTTTTCTGTAGCCAATATCAAGAGCTATTAGTCACCACACTTCTACAATCTGGGGTCCTGACCTGTAGGATCTGGAATTCCCACTACCCCATAACTCTGCAGTCTACTTTTTAGTGAATCTAATGCTCTAGAGATCTTTTAAAGTCACTGTAGTGGCAAAGATACTTGGAACCAGGAAAGTTCTTGGATGTCTGATCAAGCAGACAGACATTGAGTAAATGGAATCTGCATAAGAAATGGCTCAAGTGCTCAGGAGTTTGCCATTACCGCAGCTGCCTTCAGTGTAATTCATAATTGTTTCCAAAGATCCAAGACAATTACTCACTTATTTCTTCCCAAGAAAATCTCTTCCAATTTTACAAGTGAAGAAGAAATGTCATAATATTTAGAATAATAGAATGAGTTGATATGCTTCCACTAAAGCCAATCCTACAATTGAACTTCTTACTAAACTGATATTCCTGTGGATGAATGGACAACAGAATCAAAGTCCTCTCATTATTTTATGAATTTTGTCTATGAGCCTGCATACATACCACTTTTCAAGATAGGAATTTCTGTTAACACTGTGTAATCAAAGCATCATCCAATCATTCAAAATATTTGCTAAACTACTGTGTGCCTTTGACAAGAACTATGAGATATGATGTTGCACTATCAGTGGCTCTCAAAAGTAAAATGTGGAATTTCTTTTTATCAACATTTAATATGTTGAAAAGGTCTGAGAACCAGAAGTATAGATGGCCCAGTGCAGGAGATGATGGATGCCAGTTAAAATGCCCACTTCCTTCACCTTTTGTTCTATTGGGGCTCTGAACAGATTGAGTGATGCCCACCCACACTGATGGCAGCCATCTGCTTTATTTAGTCTACTAATTTAAATGATAATCTCTTCCAGAAATTCTCACAGGGTCACAATCAGAAAATAACTTTTCTGATTTTTCATTCTGCATACTTTTAAAGTTGGTAAGAACTCTAGAAGTTAATAATCATTGACACACTAACTTCTTATAACTAAAGAATTAACAAGATCCAGAAGCAAATTCCTTGGTCTAACATCCAAATTTAGCTCAACATAGATCTAAATCCTTGAAGTCCTCAAAAAGAACTAATGAGCCTCTGATACCTGGAAGCAACACATTCTACTCTACACAAATTTCTGACAATACTTGTAGTGCAACTTTACCTGTGAAAGAAGAAAACAATCATGCATTGCTGTCAATCTTTAAATCACAGGTTGAGCACATAATTAAACTTTTTAGCTGTCAAAAATGTGGAAATACTTTTCAGAATGGCTAAATTTGAAGACTTAACTGAAATGTTATCTAAGTAAAACAATTAACATAAAACATACATAAGGAAATAAATAAGTATAAGTATGTTAATCCATGTTAACTTGTTTATAAATAATGATCAGCTAAGGGAGACTAGTTTTATATACAGTGCATTCTTGCCTTGGTGCTTACAGTGTGTTTGGGAAAATGAAAATGTATTACAGCTGGAAAGTCAGTGAGCCGATTTACGCCAATGCTCCAGACTTTTCTTCTATATCCCACGTTCCTAGGAAACGTTTGAGAATACACAGAAGCTTCAACCTTTCTTGGATGCAAAGCAACTGAGAAGTGGAACTTTCTGGCCTCTTTCCATACAGAAGATGCACTGAGAACTCTCCAGACCATTGGAACATGTTCACATCACTATGCAAGACATACCACTCCTGTTAATATCCTAGGAAGGTTCTACTATTCACCCTATTTTATAGGTGAAAATTTTGAGACACAGAAATGTTAAATAACTTGCTCCAGGATATTTAGTAAGAATGGGCAGTTTGCTTGGAGAACTTGTGGCTTAAATTATTTGCCAATGCTAACGTGTGCTCACATTATTTCTTAACAATATTCATAGAACCAGGATTATTTGAGAATGACAAACAGGAATGAAAAATATATAAATCATAAAAATGAAGCAGAATACTTCATTTGATCTGGCTTGTTACTCAGTCAGGCATCTGCATTTGATTTGCAAATCTTCACAAGAATCATGTCTCTCAATGTATCAACAAATATTTCAGACTGAATGAATAGCTTCATTTTTGATGATCCTATTAGTCAGAATTCTCCAAAGACATAGATACATAAAGGAATGCTTATTACAGGAATTGCTCTCATGATTACAGAGGATGAGATGTTCCACAATCTGTTGCTGTCTGCAAGTTGGGGAACCAGGGAAGCAAATGATGTGATTCTGTCTGAGTCCAGAGGTCTGAGAACCAGAAGTATAGATGGCCCAGGACAGGATAAGATGGATCCAAGTTAAAATGCCCACTTCCTCCACCTTTTTGTTCTATCAGGACTCTCAACAGATTGAGTGATGCCCACCCACACTGATGGCAGCCATCTGCTTTACTTAGTCTACTAATATAAATGATAGTCCCTTCCAGAAATACCCACAGGGACACAATCAGAAATAATGTTGTTCCAGTATCTGAGCATCTCTTAGTTAAGTCAACTTGAAATACATAATTGACCATCCTGGTGGTGTTGAAAATATTGTTGTCCAGATCATCCCAATCAAGACTCTGAATTATTCCAGTGACATACTTGCTTTGCCAGCTAACCTACCAAATGAATTGCACTTGCATATCTATCAGATTCGATTCCCAAGCTTCTTTAATTGATTTTTCTTGACTTTATTTTTCTAAATAGCAATGTAAAAACTAAATTATATCATTATAGCTTGTCTTGTCTTTTTCTGACTTTAAAATCAGTGTATGTTTAAAGTATAATAGTTAATAGTGAAATCTATGCAATTGAAAACAAAATGAAATGGTATTCTTTTAATTAATTTTTTCATTGATGAATCAAAATCAAAATTATACATAAAAGTGGGATTCATTATGCCATATTCCAAAATTCATGTAACATAATTTGATCAGTGTCATTCCCATTATCTTTTCTTTCCTTCCTCCCTTCCTCCCCAGATCCACTTGTTCTACTCTGCTGATCTTCCTTCCATGATGATGATGATGAATAGTGCATTATAGTGATATGTGAAAGTCGGATTCATTGTGGTATATTAATACATGGTTATAACACACTTTGATAGATTTCATCCCCAAGTACTTCCCCAGGGCAGGGCTTATCCTCTTCCATCTTAACCCCCTTCCTCCATTCTATTGGTTTCCCTTCTATTTTCATGATCTACCTTTCTTTTTATCCTCTAGCTTCCGCATCTAAGAGAAGACATTTGACCATTGACCTTCTGAGTCTGGTTTACTTGGCTCTGCATTATATTTTTAGGATCCATTTATTTACAGATAAATAACAGGCAAATTACATAATTTCATTCTTCTTAATGTCTGAGTAGAACACCATTGTATATTTGTTACACATTTTCAGGTTTTTGCTGAAATGTGGGTTGTCTCTGTGTCTTCTATTCCATTGGTCTTAATTTCTATTTTTGTACTAATACCATGCAGTTTTTATTACTATACCTCTGCAGTATAACTGGAGATCAAGTATTATGATGCCTCTAGCCCATTCTTATTACTCAAAATTGCTTTGGCCATTCTGGATCTTATATTCTTCTGTATAAATTTTAGAACTGCTCTTCCCTTGGTTCTGCAAAGAATGTCATTGTTATTTTAATGGTAATTGCATTGAATCTGTAGATCACATTTAGTAATATGATTGTTTTAACAAAATTAATTCTGTCTATCCAAGAACTTGGGAGGTCTTTCGATCTTTTAATGTTCTATAGTTTTCATTGTAGAGGTTTCATGTCTTGATAAGAGTTATTCCCCAAAATTTTATCTTTGTTTGAGATTAATGTGAATAAAATCGTTTTCCTGATTTTATTTCTCAACAAGTTTATTATCAGTGTACAGCTAAGCTATTGATGTTTGTATGTTTATTTTTTATCCGGCTACTTTGCTTACTGTCAGCTCTAAAACTCTTCCGGTGGAGGTTCTTGGGTTCTCTGATGTCCAGAATTCTAATTCTTATTCTGTGGCTCATGATCATATACACTACATTCACAGGAATAGTCATAATTTGTAACTATACATTTTGTGTATTTAATAAATAGTTATCTTCTTCCCTATACAATAAGCTCAATTAAGTCAGCAACAAATCCATTATCCATTGTATTGCCAGTACCTTGGAGTAAGTGGCACATGAATGTCAGTCACAAAAAACACTTATGTGATAAAGAAATATTTATAGATACATGTATTTGTATATGCTTATGTACATATAGTTTTATCCATACAAATTTACATATAAATATATTGATTTATATGCAAATGCACACATTAATATGTGGATAATTAAAATTATTTTCACAAACAAAATAATATCCTTTGTAATTGTGAAGATTTTATGAAGATTTCTTAATATGTAACATTCTTTACTAAATTTTGATAAAATTACAGAAAACATATTGTCAAAATAGTGTGATTAGGCTTAAGATTTATACTCTAATGCTTCTAGAATTGTTTACTTATTCCATAAACACTTGTTGTGTAACTTTTATCTGCCAAGTTTGTATAAAGCATATCTCACTTGGATCTTCATTTGCTTTTCCTAAGTAAGTTGAACATTTCTTAACATGTGATCCTGTGTTTCCTCTGCTGTGATAGTCTTTTCATGTCTCTTACCTATTTTTCTATTGGGTTTTGTCTCTTTCTTATTATAAGAATTTTTTAATGTTTTTGAGGGTAAAATTTTGACCCTTTTATGTGTGTCAAAATCTACTCTGAGTACTCTTTTTTTTTTAATGCCTTAAGACAACTTTGGTGAACATAATTGGTAAATTTTAATACAATGAACTCACTGCTCTTTTATGGTTGATATGTTTACTTTCTTTAGAAATCTCTTCTCCTGGAGCTGGCCCAGTGGTGCATGTCTGTAATCCCAGCAGTTCAGGAGGCTGACACAGCAAGATTACAAATTCAAGCCCAGCCTCATCAATTTAGCAAGGCTCTAAGCAACTTAGGAAGACCCTGTATCAAAATTTAAAAAATTTAAAAACTGGGCTAAGGATGTGTCTTAGTGGTTAAGTGCCCCTGGGTTCAATCCCCTTGTACAAAAAAAAAAAAAAAAAGGAAAGGTAGAAAGAAAAAACAAAAGAAAAAAATCTCTCCATTGTCACCTAAATTTTCAACTAAAATATTGAGGATTTTTTAAAAAAACATTTTATTGCTAATTCTACTTTGAGTTGGTGTGTGGGTGTAGATAAAAATCAAGAACCCCTTTTATCGACTCTGGAAAACTGAGTTTTCAAAATCTACTTGTTATTGAACAGTTCCTCTTTTTCCGAATGACTTGCCATTCCACTTGTGCCATACATAGACGTTCATACGTGGGTGTGGTAGGATCTATGTGCTGTTCTGCTATTTAATCTGTCAATTTCCATCTAATATTCCGCATCTTTAATTGGTATATATCTACAAAAAGTATTGACATCTGGCTACTCCCCACACTTTATTTTCCTTGCTTAGATACACAATTTTTTATTTTTCTTATTTGGATATATATTAGCCATTTACATATTATAATATACAAATATATAGGTATATATTATTCCATATCAATTTTAGAATAGGCTTATGTTCCATAGAAAATTTTGTTGGAAGTTTAATTGGATTTACATTCAAGGAATATTATTTATGTGATAGACAAAATGCTGAAAATATTAGATATTTCTATCAATTTCTACTTATCTAATTAGAGTAGCTTCCAATTTATTTTATCTTCCTCAGTTGTATATAGTAAAGTATTATTAGTTTCTATATATGAATCTTAAAATTTTGTATTGAGTTTATCACTGTTTTTATAGTTCTTGTTGCTATCATAAATATTGCCTCTTTAAACTTTCATCTCCTAAGTTTCATTTGTAACATATAGAAGTGAAATTGACTTTTGAATATTGAATTTATATCAAAAACTTTTATATATTTTATATTTATATCTATATCAAAAACTCTTATGAGTTTTTCCATGAAAATTTTATCAGGTTTTATATAGACACTCATATCACTTTCAAATAATGACAATTTTATTTCCTCTTTTTTGATCCTTATGCTTGCTTTATTTTTTGAATTAAATAAGACCACAAATATAATTTTTTATAGAAGTGGTAGGACAAGTATTTTATATGGTGTCCGGTTATATTCATTGTAATAGTTCCCAATTTTGGATTATTTCAATTTAGTTTTTAAAGACAATTTTTAAAATTATCTTTCAACTTTAGATTACTAAGGAGTTTACTGTGTTTTTCTCCCTATATCTATTGAGATGGTCTTCCAGATTTTCTCATTTAATCTACTGATATGGTGAATGATATTTAACATTTTTTTGCAAAATTAAATTTACCTTGAATTCTGGGGATAAACCCTAACTTCATTATGTGTATATTCAGTGTTTTAAACACTATTACATATGGTTTGATGATTTTTTGTTCAGGATTTTTGCACGTATTTCTAGGTGTAATTCAAAATAGGTGTAATGGTCCAATACTTTCCATTCTTTCCTTTGACCCTATTTGATTTAGGTACTTGGTTATAACAGCCATGCAGAATGAATTATGGTAGTCCTTGATACTCTGAAAGTTTTATATCAGATAATCTGTCCACTTGAAAACTTATTACAAGTTACCTATAAAAAAATTTCAGGAGGCTGGGGTTGTAGCTCAGCAGTAGAGTGCTTGCCTAGCACATGCAAGACCCTGGGTTTGATCCTTAGTGCCACATAAAAATAAATAAATAAAATAAAGGTCAACTACAACTAAGAAATAAATATAAAAAACAATTCAGGAATGATGTTCTCTCTGGAGAAAAACTTCTTGCCAATAGTTAGCTGTTTACTACTACTTTAAGAAACACAGCCAAAATAATTTAAACTCACAAACTATTACTTAATTCCATTTCATCCAATTTTAAAAACTTATAATAACTTATATTGACTATCACATGGAAAAACTTATAGAACAATTTCAATTAAAGGATTAAAACTGTGTATCTTTCCAAAAGTCTAAAATTTAATATAATCTTGCCTATAGTGTATTCATTCATGTTTTCCTGAAGACAATGTTAGCAGACCAAGATTATTATTTCCTTTGCCCCAAATTTTCAATACTGCATTCGGAGTTGTATTACAGTCAAATATTTGCTCCATTTGCAAAATACTTGTTATTTACTTGAGTTTTCCCTTCTATTCAACTTTTTTTTCACTTTTTGTTATGGAAAATTCAAACATCAGAAAGAGATTAAGATAATGAACCCCTTGTACTCCTCATCCAGTTTGAACCATTATCAAATTAAGGAAAATATTGCTTCAAACACATACTCAATCACTTCTGCAAACCAAAGTTATAGTGACATTAATACTAAAATCATTTTCTTTGATTTTTCAACTTACTGGAATGTATCTCTAGTATAGTGGTTCTTATGGCATAATCCAGTTGGCATCTGGTGGTCTCCATGACCTTTCCATAATAATTCTAAAATGCTAGTTGCCATTTTCTCTCCCTCTTTTTAAAAGGCTACGTGACATGTGATATCAAAAAGGACTGAATGCAAAATTAGTTATAAGAATCCAGAGTTTTGAGATAAGACTAAATTTCCAGCTTCACCAGTTTCCTCTGGGTTCTTGTCTTGCAAATTTTGAAGAATAAAATCATGGAAGGGAAGAGTAAACCATAGGATTTATTTAAGTGAGAAGAGATAGAACTCCCTTCATGCAGACAGGGGCCTAATAGCAGAAAAACTCATTTTGGTGTGCCAGTGTAGGAGCTTATATGATTTTGAGCAGAGCATGGAGCAAAACTATGTAAAATAGATACTGAAAAAGGCAGATTGGCTACCATCTGGGTTCACATCCATCCTCTTTTCTATAACCCATTCTCCTTCCTGTCATTTCCATCTGGGTTCACCCCCACCTTCTGTTTTCCACCTCTGCAACAAAATAGTTGGCTGAAGATGATCCCACAGGTAAGGTTCAAGGTCTTACACTTTTTAAATAGGCCTTGATGGTGCTCATTAATATGTCTACCAGTTAGACTCCTGGTGTGATTGAATGGGGCCCATTATTCTGAATGCCTGGTCATTTTACTATCTATTCTATTTTATCCTCACTCAATATCACAAAGGACTGAATACAAAAGTAGATATGAGAATCCATCTATCTTCTACTAAGAAAAGTATCTTGAGGATTTGGAAACATAAGATTTGGAAACAATGCTTCATTTATCACTATTTTATTGCTTTAGAAAAAGTTATTTTAATAAAAACACATTAGCATATAATTAAATCATTCTTATTATTTTGAATAAATTAATAAATATTTTTTATTAATTTTTAAATATTATCAAACTTTAAGTAGTTATCAAATAACTCAGATTAAGAGATTGAGACATATTTAAGTACTTTAAAAATCCAAAGCTATCATAACTACTTTCACTAGTAAGACTAACAATTATCTTCTCATGTCATTAGATATTCTAGTCAGTATTCAGATCCTTCATTTTATAATTACTAATTTCTTTTTACAATTTGTTGATTGCTTTGCTGATATCAGAATACAAATAAGATCTTTATGTGAGACATGCAGGTCCATTTTAATGTGTAAGTTCCCCCTCCATTGTTTTCCTTTCAAGTTTATTTGTTGAAAAAATGGGTTATTCTCTTGGATAGCTTTTGCAAGTTGTTATTACTGATTTTATCCTCAAGGTATTATTTAAATGTATTTCTCTGCTCTTTGTATTTTTCATACATTATTACATTATTATTTAGGTATGATTATAAGTAGATATATATTAAAATTTTTGGCAATATACATCATAGATTTAGCAATATAAAACTTTTTCTCTGCTTTTATCTGTGACTAGTCACTGATGCTCAGGACTTTGATATATTAGTTTGATAGAGGTTTAAAAATAGTGATATAATAGCTTTTATTCCTTCTTAAGTAACTGAATTACTTCCATAAAAATAAACGTTTCCTCTTTTTCTTTTTTTTTTTCTTTTCTGGTACCAGGGATGGAAGTGGTACTTAACAACTGAGCCACATCTCCAGCTCTTTATATTATTAAATTTGACACAACGTTGCTTGAGACCTCACTAAATCGCCGAGGCTGGTCTCCAATTTGCAATCCCCCTGCCTCGGCCTTCAGAATTGCTGGGATTACAGGCATGTGCCACCATGTCAGCTCCTCATAACTGTTATCTTTTAGATTAAAAATAATTATAGATAACTTGCAAATTCAGTTGGTATCTATGTAGGCCCTCTCTTAAGAACAGAACATTTGAGATACTAATTAGAAGATAATTTTATACCTGGAGCCAGTTAACTCAATAATGAAGAGTAACTCAATAATTTAACTATCCTCTTCAGTTTGATGACAGCAAGGCTGACTCCTGCCTCTGGAGTGGGTCTGGGGGTCAGAGAAACAAGGGAAGAAACAATATTCTTACCAAAATATATGGAAGTATTTTATTTAATGCACTCAAAAGAAAATCTGTAAATTGACAACCATGGTTTATTTGTTCTTGTGATTTCATTTTGTTGAAAGCTCCTTTTGTATCTCATCACAGGACCAAAACCTTAAAATAGACTTAATTGGTGTGTATGATAATGACTTCTTTTAATTACCCTTCTCTATACCAGTAATCTCTGCCAGCTCCAGAGAAAGTCATCAACATTTAAGAAATTATTTAGCCCAGCGGCAGCAGGGTGAACATGAAATGCCGTTGGAGGGGTGGGCATTGTCGGGGCTTCCCAAAGGAAACAGCTCTGCTGGCCACTCTGTAGAGCTCTGGCTGGCTTCACATTGCCTGCGGACCTGCCTGCATTCTTCATACAGATGCTGTATATTTTGCTTTCCTTCTACATAAATTGTCAGCAGAAGCTCAAGGCGGCACGTATAGATCTTATTTAAATTCTTAAGTGTTTCATTACTTGTAGATAAACAATAAAGTATGAAATGGGATGATTTTTTTCTTTCTCTGGTTTCTGCTGAAAACATCAAAGAGGTTGAGCCGATGTGTGAGATGTCACAACTCAAGGGGTGCCAATGTTGGCATTTTTCAATCTAGATTCTTCAGAGGTAGTTAACAGAGTTTGGTGAAGTGATTCAGAAGAGTCTGAGGATACATACTTCAGGGTGGGTTGAACACATTTGCCACTAATTCCCAGTTGTATGTCTTTGTTCTCTTCAAAAAGGGAGACCAAAACAATACAAGGGGGCATTATAAAACATTAATTCCAGGGTTACTAACTTCTGATCTTTAATTTTAAACATATTTTTTTCTTTTTTGGAGGCACTCAGGATCAAACCCAGGAACACTCTGCTACTAAACTACATCCCCAGCTCTTTTTTCTTTTCTTTTCTTTAAGAAAGAGAGGATCTCACTAAGTTGTTTTAGGTTCTCATTAATTTGCTAAGGCTGGCTTTGAATTTTCTCTCCTCCTGCTTCAGACGCCTGAGTCACTGGGATTACAGACATGTGCCCCCATACCCAGCAACATTTTTTTTAGAAATGGAAGGATTTCAAAGTATAAGGAACATGTCTTGTATGGCCTGCGACAAGCTCTTAAAATTCACTCTATGGATGCCTAAGCATTTCATTTCATAAATCTGTGGTGCTAAGAATAATTTGACCACAATAACCTATAGAATATTAAGATTCTTATACACACATTTTCTCTTTTATTTTCTTTTTCCTTTTTTTATACACATTTTCTCTTAGTGGAAGCTCACAAGATTCCTATTAGCCTTCTATCTTCAAAGTCCATGCTCTTTCTTTCCCTCAATACCCACCTGAATTTTATTTGAGTTTGTTCTTTAGGGAAGTACTTTAAATATGTTATCTCACTCTTCTTACGTAATGTATTTTAAAGGAACCTATGTGGTTACACTTAAAACTCATTTCATTCAGGAAGCAATTCTTAATTAAACTGAGATATGTCCAATTTATAACCTGAAAGATTATCATTTTCTCAATAGACTTGATATTGATACATGTGGTTTATGTTAGCATGATCCTGAAATAGTGGCTCAAATGGTGAGACAAAGAACTATCGATAGGCCAAAGAGAGGCCAAGAAGCACTTCTTAGAGGAAGTAGAATTTTAGCCTCAAAGAATAGAAAGGAGTTGGCTCCAAGCAATGGGAAAGACAGTCCACACAAGGACAGCAGAGATGACAGAAGGAGACTCTTGTCTCCTGGTTGAAGCGAAGAGTTTATGAGAGTGGGTAGAAGAAAGAAATCAGGAACAGAGAAGAAGATGCTGCCTAGAGGGCCAAAGAATTTTTCCAATGGGGAGTCATTAAAGATCTTGGAACAAATAAATACTATGATCAAAGAATCCTAACAATATTTGAGAAAATACTGATGTCCAAATGGGGCAATAGAGGGAAGAGAAAGAATTAACTGAGTTTGTTTTTGAATCGACATAATAAGAAAACAGCATCCTTGACAGAAATAGAGATGTTAGATTCAAAAGATTTCCCCCTATACCAAACTATGCATGTTTTCATTTCAGGCTCCCTTCATTATAGATTCAATTAACTTAAAGTTGCTTCCCAATGGAGCTTAACCAAGTCCCACTTAACCCAATTATGTGCCCCATGTTCTCATTTGGATGTTTCAAAGACACATCAATTTTAATTCTGCCTAATAGAGTACTTTACTGCCACCACATGCCACTTGTTCTTTCCTGCTTCTTTGCCGTGTCAGTACCTGCTGTCATTATCTGCCTAATTGTGCAGGTATACAATCTAGAGTCATAGTGGATTCTTCTAGTTCCCTCACCTCCAGTCCCATTCCCAGCTTTATACCCTTTGACACATCAACAAATTCTTTTAGCTGCATCTTAAAAATATATTTCACATCTGTTTATTTCTCTTCATTTCTACCATTTTCACCCTGGTCCACGTCAGTGTCATCTACAGCCTTGATTATTGCAAAGATCTCTCAGTTGGTTGTTTTCCTTCTCCTTGTGTTCCTCTAAAATCCACACAAAAGCCATAAACAGTATGCAACAGACTATTTCAACCCCTCTGCATCAAACTCTTCAGCAGCCTCCTATTGCATGAAAAATACAATCCAAATTCCTTATTCTAGCTCATCAAGTTCTATATGGTCAAACGTTTTCCTTCTCCTTCCTTTCTCCTTCATCCCCTAACTCTTGCAATACTGCCTTTTAGATTGGGCTAAGATATTTTCCTCCTTGGGGCCTTTGGTGCTGTTATTCTCTGTGCTGAAGTTCTCTGCCTCCAGAACTCTGCATAGATGATGCTTTGTAGCCACTTGGTTTTAGCTCAGTGGCCACCTTGTCACTGACATTCACTTGTAAGTCGCCTTGCTTCACACTCCACCCCATCACTTTCTACAAGGACATTCTAATTTTATTTATTTCACAGTATACATCACTGGTCTCCTTTGTTAGGTTATTTGTTAATTGCTGCCCCTTTCCCAGTGCCATTCCTTGTAAGGGGATATCATCTGTCTAATTTATCACTCTATGCCTTCAGTAATATCTGGCATAGAGTCAGTTCTTATTAAATATTTGTTAAATGAGCAAACAAAGTCCCTCTTATAAAAGTCAATATAATTCTGGCTCTAAAAATTTCCCATTCTGTACTAGGCTTGAGGATGGGAAAATATGAGAGGAAATGTACATTTTTCTGCAAGGATTGCTAGACAGCCAGGGTTCCCTCCTCACAACAGAAAACTTTATTACCATGAAGAAAAACAAATGAAGATTAAATTGTAAGAAATACTTGGAGATCTTTGTGGACAGCTATGCACCCATTCCATGGGCTCTGTGAGCCTGTAAACAATCAGAAGCAGCACAGGCCACACCCTGGCTGCTGCTTTCTATAGAATGGGGAGAAAAGCCAGCTTGTGGTCTATTACAGCAGCTTGGTGGCTTGAGAGACAGCAAGGTCAATGTTTCCCAGTATGACAGCCTCTTTTACCCTCAGCTCCCAAAGGGAAGAGACCAAGGACCACATAACCACCAAAGCCAGTGCTCTGACTTCTGGAGAATTTGCAGGCTCCAGGGTGAGTAATGAGTTAGGCCTGGCAGATTGCACATTGCCCTCAAGATGAAGAAAAACAGAGCAGGGATGGATGAGTGCCTGTGGGAAAAGAAGGGTATCAGCTCTCACACAAACCATCATGCCCTGCGTGACTGGCTTAAACAGAAATCTGGCAGCAAGAAAGGGCTCTGAAGGAAGGCGGGGGGGGGAAGGGCAGGCAAGTACCTCTTTTCTGAGGAGGGAATAAAATGCTGCTACCAGATGTATCACATGATGGCATTAATTATCTCATTCTTCCATCATCAAGAGAGAATCAATTTGTATCATCATTAGTATGAGATCACTTCAGAGAAAGAAGTATGTTGCAAGTAATTAGTAGTTCAAACTCTAAATCCCATGTGGGCCTGAACTCAAATTATGGATTTTATCATCTAGGACCATGACATCTTTTACAATGGAGATATTTCATTACTACTACATAAGATTGTATGAGGAAAACAGGTAATTCATATAATTAGCACTGGTATTATACAGCTCTCAATAAGCAATGACAAAACATATATATGCAAAATATATTATATATAATAAAATGTATGTAAATAAATACAATTTTCATTTTATTATTTAGTCAGTTTTTTCCTCTCAAAGGACAAAACAAGTTAGTCTAAAAAATTAAATTTTCTCCATAAAGAGTCTGATATTTTAAATTTGAAAAAAAACAGAGGAATTTACGAAAGCAATTATCCTACATTTAAAAATATGTTTATGTCTAGGAACCCAACATCAAGCACAGACAATAGTATCTAACCATTAAGAGTAGTAAACAAAAAAAATGAAAGAATAAATATAATTTTAGCATTAAAATAGAAAATGTAATCCATGCAACTTAATACTGCTATTTTCCATTAGCCAGGCTGGCAAAGAATCAAAAGCTTTAATAACAGTTTTGAAAAATAATTGTGTATAGAAATGGGTTCCCTCATACACTGCTATTGGCAGCATAAAAATATTTTAAGTTCCAATACAAAAAATCTTACTAAAAATAATACTAACTATCTGGAGGACAATTTCTCATATGCCAAATACACTAAAAATGCTTTAAAAACAGAGGAGTTCCACAAACACATATGCATAAGGTTCTCATTTTAGAATTATTTCTAACAATACCTTTCCTCACAAAAAACTTCATTGTTCACCATATTTTATATCCACTAAAAATTATAGTATAGATATACATTGACTGTCATTAAACTGATCATCATAGGTAATTCACTTAAAAATTAAGATAACTTGTAGTATCTCATTTTTATTAAAAACAATATTTTCAGGAATATAAATGGGAAAATGCTTGGAAAGATATGCTAAGACATATTAACTTTGATCATCTTTTAGTTATAAGATTATATTCTACCTTTATTTTCTTTCTGTTTCTGTATTCTCAAGTCATTTTTATAATGTTCAATTATTTTATGTGAACAATAACGATATTTTATGTAAATATGTTTATTAAAATATTTTATTTTATAGATTATGACAAATATTTTTATGAAGAAGTATTATATGGGAATTAATTTTTTAACATTAACATTGTAATATTAATATTTAATAGTAGGATCTAGGATCTAATGTTTATAACAAAACCCTTCAAATTATATTGAGTCCCTTGTCAGGGATCTATGTATAAGCTAATAATTTTCTAAATTTAGAAACACAGCATAAGTTCTTTCTCTATATCACAGAATAAAAAATAGATTAAAGAGGAGATGAAAGGCATCATGGTGACATTTAAACTTACCATCCTAAAGAAGTAGAATTTTTGTTGCTTATCTATTTAAGTAGTTTTCAACATTTATTTGCTTAATCAAGTCCATATGTGTTCCTTGGTTTGTCTTTTGAGGCAGATCAATGGTATACTATAAAATTCATTTTTTATCCATTTTTAAAAAATATTTTTAGTTGTATATGGAAACAATACCTTTATTTTATTCACTTATTTTTATGTGGTGCTGAGGATAGAACCCAGTGCCTCATGTGTACTAGGCAAGCACTACACCACTGAGCCACAACCGCAGCCCCATTTTTTATTCATTATTATTTGCCCAAAACATTGGTTTGACCAAACTAGCATAGTAAAAAGTATATGGACACAGAGCTGACTGGGAACGATTCTCCTTGTTTTCAGTATGTTTGTTTCACCTAATCTTCTGGGACCATTTCTCACCTCATAAATGACAAAAAGAGAATCCAACATACAAGAAGCAGACAAGGAGAAATCATGATGGCAGTGAGAATTCTTTCAAAACCTACAAGTGTTACTACAAGACAAAATTCAAAACAAAAGGAAAAAGAAACAAGAGGAAGATTCATAAATGAATATTTTAAGAACCAACATTGAATATCTATTTTTTTTAAGACAGAACTTTAAAAAGCGCTGTGTTGTTTCCCATTAAACTCATGTCATCACTAACACCCAGAGTGTAAAAGACACACCTGCCTTTTGCCTGCCTTGGGTATTAATGAGGTTGCAGCAGCTGCTGTCAGAGAATTCAAATTTGGGCAATAAAAATCATTTTCAATTGAATTCTTTTCTCTTTCCTCCCAAGTCAATGTGTATTTGTTTAATGATTTTGATGCCCTTTTGGACCAAATAGAATGATCTTGGAGCCAAATGTACAGCTTATTTCATGGTATGTTTAGAATTGGGTCTATACTGCCAAAGTGAAGAAGAAAGTTGGATAAATTTGAGTAATACAGACAGCTCCTTTGGAAATTTCTGAGCATGAAAGGCTGCCTTGTCTGTCTAGAATTACCTGGTTTATCAGAAATTTTTCATTTGCATGGAAAAATGGGTTTCCTCTGACAAAGTCTTTGTATTTCAGGAAACAAGTGAATTTGTTTTCACTATCCACTCACCATCCCCTACCACCACCCCCCTCAAAAAAACTTGGAGAATATAGTATTGCCTAGTGGAAGAATCTTTACCACCAAGACTATGTAAATTCTCTATTTCTTGATAGACAAAAAGAAAGGGGAGGGTGTTAAATGCATTTCAAGCAATGGTGGAAAATAGTTAAGATCTAGTCTGCATTTATTAGTGTATCAGTATTAATCATACATAGCATTTTTGTATGTAATAAAAATGTATTAGTAAAAAGCTAAGCTGTACAACATATTTCAGGTCAAGCCTTATGCTGAGTGCTTTAACCAATTTAATCCCACATAATCTGGTGAGAGATATCTTTATCTGTTTATAATTGAGTAAACAGAAAAGCTAGAAGACTTTCAGGGAATCATATAGTCTAGTATATAAGAAAGTTAGAATTCAATTCCATGCAGTCTGCCTCCAGATCCTTATTTTTAACCATTACACTACAATTGCTAGCAATAGTAGGCACCAAGAAGTAAAAGACATGATTCTAACTCCATGGAATTTCCTTTTAGAATAAAGCAACTGCCTAGAAAGAATGAGCTGAGAGAGTCCACCTTGAGAGAAACCTCAGTTCCTGAAGTCAGGTGTTTAATTACAGAAAATCCCAAGTAATCTCCTTAAAAGAAACACGTAATTCTAATAGTGAGCTCAAGGTTACAGAATAAAGTTTCCTAAAAATCAAGTATGTTTCTATATACTACCAATGGACATTGAAGTTAAACAATATCATCTTTATATTTTATTCCAATGAAAATTATATACTTAAGTAAACAATTAACAAAGCATACACATGATGTACATGCTCAAAACTACAAAATTCTGATGAAATACATAAAAGATTTAAATAAATCGATTTAGCGTTTTTATTAATTGAAAGACTCAACATCATAGGGAAGTCAGTTCTCCCAATCTGTCGTACAGTTTTAACTCAATAATGTTTAAAACTCCAAGAAATAATTTTGTAGATATAGACTAGATTATAGAATGAATATGGGAAGATAAAAGAACTAGAATAGCTATAACAATGTTGAAAAAATAAAAACAAAATGAGAGGAATTAGTCTACCCAATTTCAAGATGTATTTATACCTACAGTAATTATAACATGCAGTACTGGTGGAAGACAGATAAATAAATGGAGCAGAATGGAGAACCCAGAAGTAGATCCATTAAAAAATGTCCAATTGAATTTGGGAAATGTGCAAATAAATTTCCCTGGAGGAAAGACTGTGTTCAGAAAATGATGCTGGAGCGGTTGGACATGCATGGGCAAAAAATAAATAAATAAAATAAAGTAAACCTAAGTTTTATACCTTATAAAATATAACTCAAAATAGATCACGGGCATAACTGAACACATAAAACTTCAAGATTGTATAAAAACATAAGAGAAAAATTTTTGGATCTAGATCTAGACAAATAATTCTTAGACTTGACACTAAAATCACAATCATAAAAGGAAAGATTGACTAATAGTACCTCACTAAAGTTAAAAACTTTTGTTCTGTAAAAGATCTTTACAGTATCAGAAGACAAACGACAGACTGAAAGAAAATATTTGTAAACCTGTATTTGATTAATATCTATAATAAAAAACCCTCACAATGTAACAGTAAATTAAAAATAATCAAATAGTTTAGTCCTCCATATCCATAGATTCAGTATCCACGTCTTCAACCAACCAGGGATGGGAAACTTTGAAAAGACTTTCCTTTGAAAAGACTTCCCTTCAGCGGTGTCTTTGGTTCTGCACTGTGAGGTGCTGGCAGCTGATGGCAGTGATGCACAGCAGCGGCTCAGAAGAGGATGCCTCAGGCCTCTTTCGTAAGAGTTTGAAACAGCCGAGACTGTTCTAAATTCAGCAGTTCGTGTGTTTCTGGTCCATCGAAAGCAGCAAAACTTAAGTGCGAATGATGAGCAGCAACTCTCACTCTCTCTGGTCATGAAAACTTTAAACTACATACACTTCCCACTTCAGTCTTTTCAAAAATAGATCATTGCTAGTGTCCATTGCTTGCTGCTCCAGAAAAAGCTGCATAAGTTTGAGTTGGCCTGTTTGGCCAATCTTGCCCAGAGAGGAGGGGTGGTTTGACGATGAGAAACCGCAGCAGATTCCTGATGATATACAAAGTGCAGTTTTCAATATTAATCTCCAAACTTCACTCAGCCGCTTGGGGTTACCATGTCCCCAGTACACCACCACCCTCCCAGGGGCCATGCACAACAACTCTATTGCAGAAGACAATCGGGCTTCCTTTGGAGAGGGCAGCCCATCTTGGTGTTGGTTGTTCAAATGACTCTTAGAGCATAATGACTATATAATCCTGGAGCAGCATTGCAGTGATATAGTGCTTAGATATAAGCCTGCTGCTGGGAAGAGGGATGGCATATAAGCCACGCACGCGGTTGACTATCTCATATTGTGATTTTTGAACCCCACATTATTTTTTATTCATAATATGATTTCAATATGTTTGTAGTTTTTGAAACTAAAGTAGAACACAGAGAACTTGTGTAGTCAAAGAAAAGTCTTACCTATATGGAAAAGGAGAAATTAAACCAGGCCAATGTCATTGTTCCAAATTATTAAAGAGAAAGTGAAAGTGCTGATAAATGAAAACCTTGATATCCCATGCCTAACCCAGAAGACAAGAAGGAAGCATGCCAGGGGAAGCAGTTACACCTGGGTATGATGGGGCTGTGAGATGTCCCCTTAGCATTGAAGGAGATATTTTGCCTTTTTTCCCCTTGGGCTGTGTTGCAGAATATGGACACGTAGTGACCCCAAAGCATTTATTGTTTCACCCTCAATTTAACATTTTTTTCTTCAGCTAGGCAAAGTGATGCACACCTGTAATTCAAGCCACTTGGGAGGCAGAGGCAGGAGGACTTTTTAAGTGCAGAAGTTCCTAACCAGCCTAGGCAACATAGCCAGACCTCATTTCAAGAGAAACTAGGAAACTAGGGATGTAACTCAGAGGTAGAGCACTCACTTAGCATGTGAAAGGCCCTGAGTTCCATCCCCAGCACAGTAAATATAAAATAATATTTTCTTTCATAGACCAGACTTACAGGTCTGAACACTTTTAAGTCCAGTCCAAACGGCTGGTTCTCTACATCGTAACAGGTGTTCCGTGATAGGTTGATTTGGAAGAAGGGAGTATGACCCTTCCTGAGCCACTGCAGTGACCTCACTCAACCTGAGGCTTGGTGGAGACCACTTTAATAGCTAAACATCTTAGCTATAATTTTCTCTGAAGGGAAATGTCTGTTTTCTTTACAATTTGTGCGGGGGTTGTTTGTTTCATTTCTTACACTTTGCATATTAATTCATGATCCAAGGAACAAGTTGGGTATGGAACAAAGTTGGTTTTGAAAGTCAAGATAATTTCACTGGGCAAAGTAGTACATGCCAATAATCCTAGTGACTCCGGAGGCTGAAGCAAGAGGATCATAAAATCGAGGCCAGCCTCAGTAAGTTGGTTCCACCCTGACTCATAAAAAGAAAAAAGTAGATTGCTGAAGTATAGAATGTTTGCCTAGCATATTCCTGAGTTCAATTCCTCAGTGCTACAAAAACAAATGTGAGTGGTATAAGATTTTTTTCAACTTTTTGTTAGAACCAATAAAAACAAAAGACTAATAAGTCTTCAATATATTTACCCAACTAATGACAGACATGTGATGTTGCAGAGACACAGCGTAGCTCTTCAGAAGTTGAGAGTTTGAGAATTTTGACTGAGGAGAGAGTGGCTGAGAATAGCCTGACAGGACTAGAAATCTACCAAGTGGGGCAGTGGGGGAAGAACATTCTAGTTCTATGGTGCTGGGGGTTGAACTCAGGCAACCACTTTACCACTAAGCCATACCTCCAACACCTAAATTTATTTTAAAAAGCTCTTTTTTTCCGCTTTCTTTCTTTCTTTCTTTTTTGTACCAAGGATTGAACTTGGGGGTTCTAAACCACTGAGCCACATCCTAAGCACTTTTTATTTTTTATTTTGAAACAGGGTCTCTCTAAGTTGCTTAGGCCCTCACTAAGTTGCTGAGGCTGGCTTTGACTTTGCAACCCTCTTGCCTCAGCCTCAGGATTATAGGCATGTGGAACCACACCCAACATAAAAAGCTCTTTATAAATAAAACAATTTCACTGTTGCTAAAAGAAAAAAAGGGGGATAGTTGAAGAACATCTGTGCTTAATGGTTTTTTTTCTCATCATTTCCTAAATAATACAGTATAATAATGTCACACAGTATTTGCATTAGTATTAGATATTGTAAATAATTTAGGGTAATTTAAAGTATACAGGAATATATGCATAAGAAATATGAAGAACTGTATTGTCATTTTAAACAAGAGACTTGAGCATCTGTACATTTTGATATCCACAGGGGGTACTAGAACCTATCTCCCATGGATACTGAAGGATGACTATGATTCAGGTAAAACATGGACAAAGAGCATGAAAACACTGATGAAAAATAATCACATTAAGATATTCAATATCATTCACCAATAATAATACAATTTGGAGCTATTAAACTATCATTATAGGCCTATTAGGATTACAAAAAGAATATGACAACACCAAATGCAGAAAAGGATGTAGAGAAAGTGAATTACTCCTATATTACTGGGAGGAATATAAAATGGTACAACCACTGTGAAAAAGTCTGACAATTTCTTCTGAAACTACAAATGCACTTGCCGTTTGATCCAGTAATTTCATTTCATCCAGAGAATTACCTCTAAATGAATATGTAGGCAATTTATTTGTATCAAGCAAAACTTGGTAATAGCATGGATGTCCCTCAACAGGTGAATTGTTTGACAAACTGCAGTACAATTATAGCTTGGAATATTCAGAACAAAACAGAGAACACAGTATTGATATGCACAATCTTGATGAATCTCCAGTGAATTACTAGGTGAAAAAAAAACAGCTCCAAAAATTTACATATGATTTATTAAGGTTCTATAGAGGAGCAGAAGCAGCGGAATAGGTATATGTATAATTATAATATTAGATAGGCTTACTCAATCAGAATCTGGACAGTCTCATAATGACTGTCTGCATACCAGAGAACCAGAAGAACCGGAAACTGCTCAGTGCAAGAAACTGGAACCTCAGAACAAGAGAGACCAATCATGCAACCCTAGTCCAAGATTGAAAGCCTGGAAATTTCATGGAGAACTGCTGGTGAGAATCCACACTGGAAGAGTCAGGGACCTGGAGTCTGATGTCCACTGATGATGGCAATAGCAATAGAGGAACACCCTTAAGAAAAACTGAGCTTGCATGCATTTTGGCTTCCTCCTGCCTTTGGTCCATCTAGGTCCCCAACCTAATGGACTCCACTATTCTGAACTAGTCTCTCTCCACAGTTTGCTGTCCTGCAAGCTAATCTCTCTGGAAACACCATCATAAACATACTCAGAAATCTCCTAATCCTAAATGTTTCTCAGTCCAATCAAACAGACAATCTACTTCAACTCTCCCAAGTCCACCTTTGTCACCTTGACACCTAACCATATATCTTTAAATCACAGTTAAACTACAAATAAACACAATAACTCTTCCTGAAATGATAAACTGTCTTCTGTATAACTGAAAATAAACTAATTTATTCCCCAGAATAGGAGACATATTTTTTCAATGATGCTTATTCTTCTCCTGACATACCACAACTTAAATACTATAATGTATATTTTAAAATACTTAAGTATTGATATTAAGTCAATCAATAATGTTACATAATAAAGGATTGTGAGAGAAGAGAAAGCAAAAATGTTTATTTAATATATGTGTATATATGCACAAACATATTCTTAATAAAATAGAAAAAAATATATTTATGACAATTACAACTTTCTACTCCACAGCTTTTCACATGGCCATACCTGGGATTCACAAGCACGTTTTTATACTACTCATTCTGTATTCCCTCTGCCTTCAGCAAGCACCTCAGCAGGTCTTGGTTCTTTGCCTGAAGGGGTGATTCACATCCTCATTCCTGAAGCATATGGGCCATTTGTCATCTTACCTGAATTGTGTTTTAGTTCCCCACTGACCTTAATAACAAGATAGGGCAATACTAAAAGACACCCTAAGGTATCTCCTGCACCCTTCCTTACCTCCACTGTGGAATAATGGTCCAATTTCCCTTGGTAATCTAGATCAATCACTCTCGCCAACACCAACACTCCCTTTCTGAGCCCGAGGACTGGAGGCAGAAGAAGCCCTAAGTGGTCTGGGGAAGTCTTAATTTCCACATCAATGGAATCATTGTTGTACCTCATTGAAGAAGCATTCCCTACTACAGAACTAAGACTTCTAGGCCAGCAGAACAAAAGACTGTAGGAACAAGAAGTAAAAATTTTGCTAGTGAATTAGTAGAAGTAATCACCCCTTGATGCCTGGTCCTGTGAATCCTAGTTATAGGAGAAACAATACAGTATATTGGATGCTAAGAGAATATATAGTCTTCCAGAGAACCTTGTCCCATCCTGCAAACCATTGCCACTTAGGTGGTTCTATAACTATGTCTTCAAAAAACCATTCCACCATTTGATCAAATTAGCTGCTCAGGATGGTGGGGAACATGGTAAAATCAGCAAATCCCAAGAACATGAGCCAATTTTCACATTTCTTTGGCTATGAAGTGTGTTCTTTGGTCAGACTCAATGCTGTGTGAAATACTATGATGGTAGATAAAGCATTAAGTTCACAGATGGTAGTTTTGACAGAAGCATTATATGTAGATATGGCAAGTTCATGCCTAGAATAAGTGTCTATTCCAGTAAGAACAAAGCATTGCCCCTTCTATATTGGAAGTAGTCCCATATAAACAACCTGTCACCAGGTTGCTAGTTCATCACTCCAAGGAATGATGCCATATTTGGGGCTCAATATCCATCTTTGCTGCTGGCAAATTGAGCACTCAGGGTGGCCATAACCAGGTCAGCATTGGTGAGTGGAAGTCCCTGTACCTGAGGCCATACAAACCTTCATGTCTGCCACCACAATCACTCTTTTTCATGAGCCCATTGGGCAATGACAGGGGTGTCTAGGTAAAGAAGTAGACTGCTATTCATGGAATGGGTCATCCTATCATTTAATTATGAATGTCCTCCTCTATTGAGTAATTGCTTTTGGTAAGCAATTACATGGGACACAAATATCTTCATATCCTTTGCCCATTTGGAGAGGTCTATTTACATACCTCTTCCCCAAATGTTTTTGTCGCCAATTTTCCAATCATGTTTCTTCCAAGTCCCTGACCATCCAGCCAAACCATTGGCTATAACCCATTAATCATCACACATCTGGTCATTTTTCCTTCCAAGCCAAATGTACAATTAGGAGTACTGCCCAAATTTTTGCCCACTGCGAAGATTTCTCTTCACCATTGTCCTTCAGGGATGTCCCCAAAAGAAGCTGTAGTACAGCAGCCCTCTTTTGGGTGGTACTTGCATACCATGCAGAAATACCTAAACTTCATCATTTTTTTCCTCTGTCAATTGATCATAGGGCACATCCCACAAGGCCATAGGTTCACATTGGAGGACAGACAGCATTGCAGCAGGAGTAGGAATCATGGACAATTGAATTGCTTTTTATGTAACTTACTTTTGCTTTAAGGACTGTTTTAGTGAGCTTTTTTGCTCTTGTGACCAAAAAGCCTGACAAACATAATTTTAGAGGAGGAAAAGTTTATTCAAGTTTCCTGGTTTTAGAGGTCCCATTCCATAGATGGCCAACTCCATTGCTCTAGACCCAAGGTGAAGCAGAACATCTTGGTGGTGGACAGGTGTGGAGGAGAAAAGCAGCTCAGGAAATTGCAACAGGAGGCAGAGAGAAAGAGAGAGTGAGGGAGGGAAAGAGAGAAAGAGAAAAAGAGAGACTTTGCAGACAAGAGACAAACTATACATCCAAAAGGCATGCCCCCAGTGACCTACGTCTTCCATCCACACGCTACCTACATAAAATTAGATACATTAATTCCACCCAGTTAATCCCTATCAGAGAATTAATGCGCCGATTAAGTTAAGAATCTCATAGTTCAATAATTTCACCTCTAAACTTTCTTGCATTTTCTCACACGTGAGTTTTTGGGGCACACATGATATCAAAACCATAACAAAGACCCACTGGGGACTTATCACATACATATTACTTCCTTTTGATGATGGATCGCTGCTGTGCACATCCAAATTTATGTCTTGGTGGTAAAGAAAACACCCAGTTCATGATGGGCAGCTCAGATTGCCTGGTACCTTGGTGACCCATGGTCAAACATTCAGTTTCCATCAAGGCACAGTAGCTGACCAAGAGCTATTTCTCAAGGGGAGAATAGTTTGCAGATGGGAGCAGGACCCTGTTTCAAAATCCAAGGTCCTCCTCTGTGATTCACCTTTGGGGCCTGCCAAAGACTCCAGACAGCATCTCTATTTGCCCGTCACCACAAGTACCATTGTATCATATGGGTCAAATGGCAGTGTAGCCTACACACAAGCCTGGACCTGTTGCAGAGTCTTCTCCTGTTCTGGGTCTCCATCAAAACTAGTGGCTCTTAGTATCACTTGATAGATGAACCAGAGCAACATACCCAAACAAGGAATGCACTACCTCCAAAATACAAATAGGCCCCTAGGCATTTTGCTTCTTTATTGGTCACAGGGGGACCAGATGGAACAACTTAGCTTTTACCTTAGAAGGTATATCTCAGTATCTCCACAACAATGGAGAACTAGAAATTTTACTGAGGTAGAAATCTTGTGAATTTTAGTTGAACTTATTTCCCATTCCCTGACACACAAAAGCTTCACAAACAAATCCAGAGTGGATGCTATCTATCACTCCTTTGGTTCAGTTAACATAATGTCATCAATGTAATGGACTGGCATGATATCTTGTAGAAGAGAAGGCAATCAAGATTTGTGCAAATTCAGTCATGACACGGGGTTGAAGAGTGGATATCCACTGAGGTAGGACAGTAAAGGTGAATTTCTGACCTTGACAGCTGAAATAAAATTGCTTCCAGTGGGCCTTATGAAAATATATGGAGAAAAAGGCATTTTCCAGATGAATAGTTGCATACTAAATACCAGGAGATCTACTAATCTGCTCAAAAAACTACATCTGGTATGGCATCTACAATTGAAGACAACAGCTGATTGAGCTATGATAATCAATTCTCATTTTCCAAGACCCATCAATCTGCTGCACAGGCCAAACAGAATATTTACATGGGGATGTAATGGGAACCACTACCCGTACATCTTTCAAGTCCTTGATGGTGGCATTCTGATTTCCTCAGGGATGTGATATTGTTTTGGACTTACTAATTTCCCAGGTGGAAGCATCTCTAACTCTAATGACTTCCTTTCATACCATAATAGCTCTCACTCCACAGGTAGGAACCAATGTGGGGGTTCTGCCAAGTGCTAGGTATATCTGTCTCAATTGTGCATTCTGGAATTGGAAAAATAACCACAGGATGTTTTAGAGGTGCAATAGATCTACTTTGAGTCAGCCATTAGCTAAAATCACATTGATCACCTGGCCTCCATAAGCCCCTACTTTGAGTGGAGGGCCACAATGACATTTTGGATCTCTTGGAATCAGTACCAGTTTAGAGCCAGTGTCTAGTAGTCTAATTATTTCATTTTCCCTAAAGGTAAAAGGCTTATGTCCCTTTGGGAAGGGATGGGAGACAGATAAGCAGTAAAACATCTGGTATTTTACCTGGGTCCATCCTCAAGGGGATCGTGTCTCCACTTCATTCAAGGGGTTCTGATACGCAAACTGGCTCAGGTGTGAAAATTGGTTGAGGGGACATGATTCTCTGCTGTCATGATTCAAGGCAGACTTTCGTACATTTGGCCTGGAATTTTCTGCTTATATAAATAGAGTAAGAATTTGTTGGGTTTCCCGTCTATTTTGCTTCCAGGAACACCATGATTTATTAGCCAACACCATAGATCTACATGAGTCAAACAGTTGGTTCATGGCTTCTCCTTTATTGCCCATTATAGTAAATACAACACCTTTTCTTTGGAGGTTTAGTGCCACCACTTGGCCCCTGCCATCCTAGGATCCAATTAGACTTATTGCATTTAAGTTTTCCAATTGAGAGACAGTGGTTCCCACTATAAGTTCCAACAACAGAGAAGAGCAAGGAGAGAGCTCTTCCAGAATGCTTGGTGTCCCCCTTACAAAAGTTTCTCTTTCTTCAAATATTGGCAAAGCGAAGAATATGGGAGCCCAGTGTCTCCAGCTTCATCAGGGTCCTCCCACGTGTCTCCATCCCAATTTAGAGGATTCCATTCCTTTCCAAGCACTGCCCTCACTTTAACTGCAGACACACTTCAAGACTTGAAACATTCATTGTAATTAAGCCAAGTTCAGGATGAAGGTTTTTGTTTGTTTTTTAGTAACCTTGGCCCCATGACTTTAAGAGAGAAGAATCATCTTCAAAGCACACTGAAAAGCATTTAGATTGGTTGCGTGCATCTGGAGCTGAGAAATTCAATATCTGAGCTCAAACTTCTCCTTTGTTACTTTGTCCAGTGAAGCCAGGAGCAAGCAGCCAACATCATAGTTCATAGTTTTCCATAAACATTCAAAAAGTATAGAGCCACTAAACTCCTTGCCCCTCACAAGTGGCGAATTAGGAGCCTAAAGTGTGTTCACTTCACATATCTCTTTAAACAGTTCACTGCATGGATTATCAATTTTCTCATTGCTACCATCAGGAGAGTTTTTAGCAACTTTAGGCCTGACCAATTTAGAGAGCCAACTCCAGAGACCACAAAACCAACTAAGGAAATTCATCCTTACAATTCTGTTTCTCTAGAACCATGCCTGATACCAAAATCTGTATTAGTCAGGATTCTCTAGAGGAACAAAACCAGCAGGATATGTATATTTATGATTATAAAAGGGAATTTATGAAATTGGCTTACAAACTCAGAAGCTGGATAGTCCTACAATGGCCATCTACATGCCAGAGACCTGGTAGAATCAGCAACTGCTTAGTTCAAGAAGCTAAAGTCTCAGAACAAAAGGAACCAATGAGTCCCAGTCCAAGACTGAAGGCCTGGAAACTCCCTGGAGAATCCATAGTGACAATCCACTTGAGAAGAGAGTGAAAGAGCTGGGGCCCAATGTCCATGGGTTATATCAGTAGCAATAGACGCACCCACTCAACAAGAATTGAATTTACATCTGCCTTGGTTTCCTCCTTCTTTGTTTCATCTGGGTTCCCAGTATTAGTGCCCTTCACACTCAGAGTGGGTCTCTCCTCAGTTTTCTGTTCCATTGTTTAATCTCCCTGGAAACATCTTCATAGATACATCCTTAAGTCTCTTAATCTTAGGCAACTCAATTCAATCAAATTGATAGCAGATTAACTATCATATACTACAGGACACCATCTCAACATTTTTGAAATTACAACATGGCAGGGGCCAATTATTTGTCAGGGCTTACAGAAGGGGTAGGATAAGGAGGAAGTGAATGTGACTATAAAAGGGCAACAAGAGAAATCCAGGCCATGATGTCAATATCTGCTATGTTGATTGTATCTGCCGCAGTCTGGCTGGGCACAATCAGGAGCCACTTGTCAAAAGAAACTAACTTTATTTTTAGAACCACACAAGCCAAACAAAACAGCCTCTCAGGAAAAACCCTCAGAGCCTCAACTGCCACCACCGGCTTTCCACAAGCCTCTCTCTCCCCCACAAGCTTCTCCCCACCTCCCACAATCCTCCTGCTCTTGAGGCCGATTGGCTGGGTCACGTGGGCGGAGCCAAAAAAGTCCCCCAATGAGCAGCTCCGTGGTCTGAAAGGGCAGGGAAACAGCCCAATGAGCATCACCGCAGAGGAGCCAATCAGCTAGATGTTGCTGGGGCCGCTGTGAGCCAATCATCAGCCGGCAGCTGGAAGTTTGCTGGCAGCTGGAAGTTTGCTGGGGCCCCTTCGGCTGTGGCTCTCAACATCTCCCCCTCTCTGTTTAAACAACAAGCATGTGGCTTAGGGACCGTGCCTGCCTTAGGTTGTCCAATAGTACATATGGTCCTTAGGTTGGTACCATTGCAATTGGATCTTACCCGTCACTGACTACCGGTCCAGTATACAGCCACACCTGTGGAGAGGTCTTTGTACCAGCGGGGGGGTGAGGTTCTTTGCCTCACCTCTGTTGGCCCCCAAATTTTAGCTGGACGATCATGACAAGCAGAAGGGAGGAAGATACACCAAGCCAATTGACGGCTCCTTTTGGAAAAATTGTACCACCGATGACATCATCAGCAAAAATACCCCAACACTACCACAAGTCGCTGCACCAACAGATAGTTCACAATGCATACAGGTGAGCTCACAATGTGTCCAGGCAAGTTCTGCAAGCAGTTCAGTGATGGCTATTGTAGAAGCTGTAGATTGGTTTTATCTTTGACTTCACCAGCACTGGGATGAAGATAGGAATTCTGGCAATAATGGCTAAAGAAAAAATTATGTAACATTACAGAAGGCACTAAAAGAAAACAATTTTCTTAACAATTTACATTATCTTTAAGAGAATTATTAAATATAATGAAAAGGAAAGGTGAAAGTAAACAAACAGATCTGTTAACCTTCTTTTGTGTTCACATATTAAAACAATCTTTAACAGCTGTTTACCCAATTAAATTAAACCATTTAAATCACGTGAATTAAAAAAAAATATTTGGATCCATTTTATCATGAGCGCTCATCATATATGATATATGGACATACATACATTCAAACATATAACACAAAACACAAGTGTGCACACATAATATAATACATACAACACATAACATTATAGTAAAGGCCTTATAACTTTTTACAGGTGAAATCTCCATTGCAATGTTTAAAAACTCTATAGTCAAAAAATAGAACTGATCAGCAAAACATTAACCTAGGTCTGTATGAGCTCAAAAAACAAAATAGAACTTCATGATATGGCAAAGGGCAATAATAAAATAGATATTGAAAAAAGCATCCTGGTTCTGTTGCAGATGTAAGAATAGCCAAACTGGAGTTTTGGATATCAGTTGTTATGGATTTGAGCCAAATCATCTTCTTTTTGGTCTGTAGAAATCGCTTTAGTTAATCTTTCTGGAATCCAAATCGGCTGCTGTTCTCCCTGTGGAAACACATAAACAGACCCCCGACTCCAGACAATCACTGGGTCAGGACCTTGGTTAATCTCTCTGGAATCCAAATCGGCTGCTGTTCTCCCTGTGGAAACACACAAACAGACCCCCGACTCCAGACAATTACTGGGTCAGGACCTTTCCATTGTCCTGTTAGAATATCCTTCCAAAGTACCTTGGGCTTATGTACATTTTTTGGACACATATGCCTTTCCGCAGCACTAAGTCCTGATGAATCCAAATTTAAAAAGTTTAGAGTAAAAAGGGTTATTTTAAGTTTATCTTTGGGGAATATATACCCCTTCCCAATTCCTTCTTTTTGCTTTAATAAGTACATTTTAATAGTTTGATGAGCTCTTTCAACTATGCCTTGTCCCTGTGGATTGTATGGGATTCCTGTTATATGAGTAATGCCAAATGTTGAGCAAAATTGTTTAAAAGAGGTAGAAGTATAACCAGGGGCATTATCTGTTTTTAACTGTTTTGGAACACCCACAGTGGCAAAATTTTGTAAGCAATGAGCTATAACATCTTTAGTTTTTTCTCCGGCATGAAGGGAGCCCATCAAAAATCCAGAAGAAGTATCAACTGTAACATGCAAATATTTTAATTTTCCAAATTCTGGCAAGTGTGTGACGTCCATCTGCCAAATATGGTTAGGTATCAATCCTCTAGGATTGACTCCAAGATTAACTTGTGGTAAAAAGGTCACACAATTTTGACATTGTTTTATTATTTGTCTAGCTTGTTCCTTAGTTATTTTAAAACGCTTTTGTAAAGTATTAGCATTGACATGGAACTTTTTATGAAAATTTATAGCTTCTTCTAGTGTAGAGAAAATATGTATGTCATGTGTAGTTTTATCTGCTAAATCATTGCCCAAACTAAGGGCTCCAGGCAATCCTGTATGTGCCCTGATATGTCCTATAAAGAATGGATCTTTTCTGTCCCAGATTAGACTTTGTATAGTGGAAAGCAAAGAGAAAACAGTAGAAGAAGGGGAAATCCTACCAGCATCTTCAAGAGATACTATAGCATTAACTACATACTGACTATCAGAAAATAAATTAAATACAGAATCTTTAAACATCACAAAAGCTTGTAAAACTGCATTAAGCTCTACCTTTTGAGCTGATTGTTTGGGTACTAAAAATGTAAAAGTTTGATCAGGGGTAACTACTGCTGCTGTACCATTATTTGACCCATCAGTGAATATATTTGGAGCATTCATGATAGGTGTTTTTCTTGTCATTTTTGGAAAAATTACAGGATGCAATGACCAAAAAGACAATAAAGGATTAGATGGTAAGTGGTTATCAAATGAAACATTAGATTTGCACATGATTATTGCCCAAGTATTTAACTCATTAGCTAACTCATCAATTTGATTCATAGTATATGGAGTAATAATTTTATTGGGAGAAATTCCAAACACTCCCTTTGCTGCTTTTATTCCTTTGAGTATTAATTGTCCTACAGCCTCAGGATACCTAGTAAGAATAGTGTTAGGAGAATAAGATAAATGTATCCATAATAATGGACCTTCTTGCCAAAATACTCCTGTAGGAATATTTTTTGTTGGTAGTACAATAAATAATAAAGGCAAACTTATATCAATTCTATCCAAATGCATATTTTCCATATATGTTTCAATGATTTTTAATGCCTTTCTTGCTTCAGGCGTTAACATTCGGGGTGAATTTGGATCTGATGGACCTTTTAGGATATCAAATAAAGGTCCCAACTCTCCTGTTGGTATACCTAAATAAGGCCTTATCCAATTTATGTCTCCTAATAACTTTTGAAAGTCATTAAGTGATTTGAGTTGATCTACTCGTATTTGAATTTTTGGTGGACGGACCATGGTTGAGGATAATAGAACTCCTAAATAATTAATTGGAAAATTTAATTGTACTTTATCTATTGCTATCTCTAGATTATAATTTTTTAATAAGTTTGTAAGTGTGGCATAACATTCTAGCAATGTGTTTTTATCTTTGTGTGCTAATAATACATCATCCATATAGTGAAATATTTGTAGTTCAGGATTTTGATTTCTAAGTGGCTGGATTACTTTGTTAACATAAATTTGACACATAGTTGGGCTGTTAGCCATCCCTTGAGGGAGTACTTTCCATTCATATCTCTGATCAGGACCTTCATGATTCAGTGCAGGGATAGTAAATGCAAAACGTGGACTATCCTCAGGATGAATTGGAATTGAAAAAAAACAATCTTTAATATCTATAACTAAAACATACCAGGTTTTTGGCAAAGCAGACAATTGAGGAATCCCTGATTGAGCAGGTCCCATAATAACCATCTCATTATTAATGGCTCTTAAATCTTGCAATAATCTCCATTTACCAGATTTCTTTTTGATGACAAAAATGGGAGTATTATGGGGAGATACAGAAGGTTGTATATGTCCTTCTGCTAATTGTTGTTTGACCAGGTCATGGGCTGCTTGTATCTTTTCTTTAGTCAGGGGCCACTGAGGAACCCATACTGGTCTTTCTGATTTCCAAGTAATTTTTATTGTCTCAGTGGCCCTTTCTGAAAATCCAACCCATGTCTGTCTGTTCCTTGATCTATTTGTATTGGTGCTGCTATACCTTGTTCTTGTTTTTCTAATCTTTTTCCTTTCCTAAAACCTTGTCTAGTCATAATAGTGGGTGCATTTTGGTTGATGTTATTTGTTAATGTCAAACCTAATTGATCTAGGACATCTCGTCCCCATAAATTTACGGGAAGATGATCCAATACATATGGCTGTATAGTTCCTTCACATCCTTCAGGATCCTTCCAATCTAATACCATTGCACTTCTATGGGGATTAGTCGCCACTCCTAGGCCTCGAAGCGTTTGAGTGGCTTGTTGTAATGGCCAATGTTTTGGCCATTCTTGACGAGAGATGATGCTAAGGTCTGCACCTGTATCCAGTAGCCCATTAAATTCATGTCCTTGAATATTTAGTTTTAGCATGGGGCGAGAATCTAAATTTAAAGAAAGCATAGCCCAATCTACACCTGTGGAGCCTAATCCCTTGGAACCTCTTTCTACAGTACGACTGGAAAATTTATCATGTAGGCTGGGTATTATTAGTAACTGTGCTATTCTATCTCCTGGTGAAATTACTGATATACCCTTTGGAGAACTGGCTATAATTTTTATTTCACCTTCATAATCGGGATCAATTACCCCAGGACTTATCATAAGTCCTTTTAGAGTAGAAGAGCTGCGTCCCAATAATAAGCCTACTGTTCCTTTGGGAAGAGGTCCTTTCACCCCTGTGGGAATGATTTGAACTCCCATCTCTGGAGTTAGTACTGCTCTGGCGGAGGCGCAGATGTCCAACCCTGCGCTCCCTCTGGTTTGTCTGATGAGGGATCTGATGGACAATGTGTCCTGGGCACTACCCTGATGGGGTTGCTGGGTTCCTCCAGTGCTCCGTATATTTGTGGTTTTGGGCCCCGGAGCATTGGGCCCCCCTGTCCATTTTTTGGCAATGGAGCCCGATGCCTTTCTCCACGATATCGTGGATAAACACCTGGTCCTTGTTCGTTTTTTGATAATGGAGTACCCTCTATGGTGGTTTGAGAACGGCATTCATTAGCCCAATGTCTCCCTCTACGGCATCGTGGGCAAATACCTGGTATTCTACTCCTTTGATACCTAGTTTTGTTAAACCCTCCTCCAATGGGGCAATTCCTTTTAAAATGTCCTGTTTGTTCACAATTGTAGCATGTTCTTGGCCTGGCATCTAAAGCCTGTTTTACTGCAGCTGCCACAATTTGCCCTTGTTCATTAATGTCTCTGGCATCTAAAGCCTGTTTTACTGCAGCTGCCACGACTTGCTCTTGTTCATTAATGTCTCTACATAATTTAATATATGTGTTTAAATCTTCATGTTTCCATGGTCTAATGATATCTCTGCACCAACGATTCGCTTGCTCATAAGCCAGGTGTTTTAGTAATGGCATTGCTTGTTCTGTATTCCCAAAAACTCTGGTAGCTGTTTGAATAAGCCTATCTACAAATTCAGCATAAGGTTCATTAGCTCCTTGTATTACCTTAGATAATTGACCTTGTAAACCTCCATGTCCTTGTAAAGTCTTCCATGCCTTAATTGCATCTGCAGCAATTTGTGCGTATACACCAGGATCATATGCAATTTGTTGCTGCTGATCCTCATAAGGTCCCTTTCCTAACAACATATCTAGATTTCTCTGAGGATAACCAGCTGCTGCATTTCGCCTAGCCGTCTCCTTGCAAAATTCCTCATTGGCAACCTTCCATAACAGGTATTGTCCTCCATTTAGCACAGCTTTACACATATTAGCCCAATCTGCTGGCGTCATGTTCAAGTTGTTAATGGATTCGACCATGCTTACAGTGAAGGGTGCTTGAGGACCATAGGTTGTTACAGCCTCTTTTAGCTGCTTCACTGTTTTGAAATTTAAAACTTGGTAAAATCGCTGCCCTCCTGCCTCAAATACAGGGCATGTTAATATTTGAGATCTTGTCTCAGGATCCCAACTATCAACTGCGGGGGTTGGGGACCTCCCAGCATATGGAGGTGGCCTTGTTAGTTGGACACTTACGTCCTCTGGTGATAGAAAGGTGTTAGTAGCAGTCTCCTGTTGTAACTTTCCCCCTGATGGCTTTTTCTGTTTTACACTTTCTTTCTCTGTCTGACTAGCTTGAGAGGCCTTCTCTTTTACTTGAATCTTTTCCTCTGTCTGACTAACTTGAGAGACCTTCTCTTTTACTTGAATCATTATGTCTTCTTCTTCCTCTACCATTGTCTGAACTGAAGGCTTTGGACTAAGCAAACAAGATATGAACGTCCACAATGGCAATGTGCCAACTGGCAGAGTCCCTGGGCTTTTCTTTTCTATTCTTTTTAAATCTTCACCATGATGGTTCCATTGTGATATATTTAACAACTCCTCCTTAAAAAGCCATGGGCTACATTTTTGTATTGTATCAACGTATGCCCTGATTGTTCTTGATTTTACTGAGATGCCTCCTTCCTCTAACAATTTACTTAACACTCTTTCAGTTTGTTTTTTACTAATTTCTGATCCCGTATTTCTACTATAATACAACCCAACAAGATAACGCCTAACAAAACTGAAACAGAGTGAAACAAAATTGGAACAACACAAAATCATTATAATAGCCTCCTGAAATGTCCATCCGTCCTTTCTCCCTATCTGTTCCTCAGATGTGAGCGGTTTTTCTTCCATCTTACACATCTCCAGGGACAGGCAACTTAAAACAAAAGTGAAACAAAATAACAAAAGAAGAATCTTAAAATGGCTACCCATCCTCTTGCCCTGCCCTCAGGGGCGAGCAGTTCACTTACCCTCAGTCGCTCCCCGTGCGAGCCACCAAATGCCGCAGTCTGGCTGGGCACAATCAGGAGCCACTTGTCAAAAGAAACTAACTTTATTTTTAGAACCACACACGCCAAACAAAACAGCCTCTCAGAAAAAACCCTCAGAGCCTCAACTGCCACCACCGGCTTTCCACAAGCCTCTCTCTCCCCCACAAGCTTCTCCCCACCTCCCACAATCCTCCTGCTCTTGAGGCCGATTGGCTGGGTCACGTGGGCGGAGCCAAAAAAGTCCCCCAATGAGCAGCTCCGTGGTCTGAAAGGGCAGGGAAACAGCCCAATGAGCATCACCGCAGAGGAGCCAATCAGCTAGATGTTGCTGGGGCCGCTGTGAGCCAATCATCAGCCGGCAGCTGGAAGTTTGCTGGGGCCCCTTCGGCTGTGGCTCTCTGTGCTATGTTGATTGTATCATTTTCAGTATTCTGGTTATGATATTCTGGATGTGATATTATGATAATACTCAGTTTTGTAATATGTTACCATTAGAGGAAACTGGGTAAAGGTACATGAGATTTTTTTTTTATTTCATACAGCAATATAAAAATTGACAATTGTGTTAAAATTGAAAGTTAACACTGCATTTTTTTAAAGGAAGACATATAGCATTGAATTCAGAAGACCTATGATCTTCTCTACTATCTCATCAGAAGCTACAGGACCTTGGATAAGTCATTTCAATGTTTAAAACCCAAGTTTTCTAATTTTTAAAATGTGCAGATTAGATAAATTAGCTCCTGAAATCAAGTTCATATTATATCATTATTTTATGGCTTTTTATTTCCTAGAAAATAGTATCTCCATAAAATACGTCTTTATCTATTCCACTGAAATATAGTGCATGGAGTTTATGTTGAATCTAGAAAAGTAGTCAAACTCAAGTGTGGAGATCTTGTACTTGATTAAGATCAATGTTTTATCATTAACAGACAGATCTCTAAAATGTTTCCACCACCCAGCCCATGAAAACATTTCTGTAAAATGTTAGAGATGAGGATTTAAGATTAAATTATAACCTTCTCAGCCTATAAAAGTGCCAAATAAATATTTTCTTTCTAGCTATTTTTGATGTTTTCAGAAAGACAAACTTTTCCCAAGCCCATTTCACTGAGAGGGGAATAACCCACATGTGTGGCAGGTCCTTTAATTCACTTTAGCTCCTGCAATGTTAGGTTTGGCATACTTGTTAGGACTAACATGTTTACATGACATTTGGGGCACGTTTCTTCTTGTACTTATGTCTTTCACCAGCTGATGGGCTCCAAGACAGACTGGATATGAATCGGTAGCTCTTTCTGGAAGCTAGACTATAATATATTATATTTACAAAATGGTTTCTTAAAAGTTATTTCCTCTATTAAAAATCTACAAGGTTTTGAAGGACATTTAAAGAAGCAAAATTGTTACTTAAATACCACATGGTCTTTAAATTCACAGTTAAACTATTCTTCTGAGTTCAAATTACATAGATAGAGATCTAGTCACAAAACAGTATGTGTATATATATATATATATATATATATATATATATATATATATATATCACACATCTTGTGATATATATGCATAAAGACATAAATGAGGGTTTGGAAGTAGCTACTCTTAAGAATCTAAACAAAGCCATCTTACATGTTTGGTGCTGAGAAAAAAGGAAATCCACATGTAGTAGAATGAAATTGAACCCCTATCTCTCACTCTGCACAAAACTCAACTCAAAATGGATCAAGGATCCAGGAATTAAACCAAAAACCTTGCACTTACCAGAAGAAAAAGTAGTCCCAATTCACCATCATGCTGGCTTAAGAACCAATTTACTCAATAAGATTCCTAAAGCACAAGAAGTAAAATCAAGAATTAATCAATGGGATGGTATCAAACTAAAAAGCTTCTTCACTGCAAAGGAAACAATCAAGAATGTGAATAGAGACCTAAAGAATGAGAGAAAATCTTTACTACCTGAACCTCAGATAGAGCATTAATCTCAAGGATATAAGAAGAACTCAAAAAACTTAAAACCAAAAACCAAATAACCTAATCAATAAATGAGCAAAGGAACTTATCAGACACTTCACAAAAGAAGAAATAACAATGGTCAAAAAATATGTGAAAAAATGTTCAGCATCTCTAGAAATTAGAGAAATGCACATTAAAACTACACTGAGATTCCATCTCAACTCTAGTCAGAATGGCAATTATCAAGAATACTAGTAACAATAAATGTTGGTGAGCATGTGGGGAGAAAGGTTCACTTATACATTGCTTGTGGGACTGTAAATTGGGGCAACCACTATGGAAAGCAGTACAGAGATTCTTTAGAAAACTTGAAATGGAACCACCATTTGATCCAGTTTTCCCACTCCTGTTCTATACACAAAGGACTAAAAATCAGCATACTACAGTAATACAGCCACATCAAATAACAGCTTGATTCACATAGCCAAGCTATGGAACTAACCTAGGTATCCTTCAACAGATGAATGGATAAAGAAAATGTGCTATATATACACAATGGAATATCATTCGGCCATAAAGAAGAATGAAATGATGGCATTTGCTGGTAAATAGATGGAACTGAAGAATATCATGCTAAGTGAAATAAGCCAATCCCAAAAAACCAAAGGCCAAATATTCTCTCTGATATGTGGATACTAACCCACAACAAGAGAGTATGATAGGGAAAAATAAAAGGATGGGAAGGGAGGGGAGAGGGGAATAGGAAGGACAGTTGAATTAATCAGACATAATTTTTCTATCCTTGTATTTGAATACATGAGCAGGGCAACTCCTCTGCATCATGTACAACCACAAGAATTAGATCCTACTTAGAATAAGTTATACTCCATGTATATATAATGTGCCCAAATGCATTCTACTGTCATGTACACCTAAAAAGAACAAATAAGATTAAAAAAAATTTAAAAGCTGTAAAAAACTGAGCCTATAAGCTGTCTTAAAAATAGTTAAGAGGTTGGAGGACAGTATGAAGATTTCTAAAAGTTGTCACACTTGAGTTTTCCTTGAAAGTGGAAAGAAAATGCAGAGTTAGAGCTGACTTACATCCTCTGTGACATTTATTCACTACAAATTTTCATTGGTGTCTTCCATTAGCCACATACAGGTTAGATGCTAAGAAGAGATAGAGCCAAACACACAATGACCTTAACCAGGAGTGCTGAGTTCTATGCAGAAATAAGTACTAAAAGCTATAGGGGGACAAAACAAATTATCTAACCCATCCAAGTTGAGTTTTCCCATGCATGGTATTCCTTTTAAAACTCTGAATCCTTTGTGAATGGGTACATTCACTTCCTTACATAGGTCCAAATGTTTCCAGTTGCTGGGTTATTGGCATACCAAGAAATCTTCCGTAAATAGCCGATAACTCAAAACCAGACGGTCTGGTGCCAAGAATCTCAATTCATCTAGATTGTTCATGCAACCTTCACTGTGCAAGACAGAGTGGGGGTGAGAACGTGTGCACCACAAAAGGAATGATGTGTAACAAGGCCCAGAAGAAATCTAGCCCCACAGGTCTTTCTCTGGGATGTTCATCCATATAATGTCACATATCTACCTAGTGACTCTGCCCTGTGAGTTCCTCCTTCAGTCCCCAATAAAGCAGGCCAGTGGTTTTATAGAAATGTTTCTACACCATGTTACAAGACAAGTGAAAACCTAACAACACTCCCTTGCAAAACAGGCTTCCTGGGTGACATACAAATGGAAATCATAAGAAAGTATGTCAAGTCTCTTTCCCTGAACTTATATAACACAAGAGGGCAGGTTCATTGCAGGGAAATTGAGTATTCTCAAGGATAAAAGTGACCTTAGGTACCCCATGTGAACCCAACTTTCCCCATCCTGTCTGCTGGACTGTGCTACTGTCTGGTTTGTCTGATTTGATTATGAGGACTCTAGGCAAGAACATTCTCTAATTCTATGTTCTCTACAGCACCTAGCCCATTGTTGGAACCACCCAATGCCAAACAACACTCAGTCTCTGGTAACTAATAATAGCATTGCCTTCTCAACTCAAAGTGATGAGGTTTCCGTCTTCTTCATGCCAGTGTTCATTCTGATTTTGTATTTCATTTTTGTGTCTGGAGAGCAAGCTTCATATGTTACTGCATCACCTCCGGGCTGATCTTCTTTTCAGGAAATGTAGGCATGAGGTTGAGTGTTTTTCAACCGCGAGTTTTGGGAACACACGCTGCTGAAATATGCTGGGCTACACGAAGGGGAAATGTTTCCCAAAGCATCACTTTTTTTCAGCAGTCACGGGGATCTCTGTGAGCCAAGGAAGCAGACTGGTTAGCAGATGTGACCATAAAACCAGCAGGTCCCTTCAATGCAAATATTTCACTTTAGTTTCTCTGTTTCTAAGGAAAATAGATTTTTTTCTTTTATGTTCTATTAAGAATTCTTTTTCATTATATTCCCTTAATTGTACTTATTTGCTGTGGTACTGAATTAAAAATTAAATTTCTCTTCTTGTTTTATGAGTCATTGTATTCATTTTTGTAGTTATCAATCAGATATTTTATATGAAATTTCATCACACACACACACACACACACACACGAATTTTTATTTGCAACCACAGGTAGAAAATATCTTCATAAAGAGAAGACTCTTTGAATTACATGCTGTCATTTATTGTTTTTCTTACATTTAGCATGCCTTGTAATTTTCTGTTGAAAGTTAGACATGATGTGTTAGATAATAGAACTTAGGTCAACAGGTCTTTTGCATGAGGTTTTATGCTATCTGACAAGGTTATGGGGTGTGTCTAATGGTAGCTGCATCTACCTGTGTGCCAGAGTTTTCAAATGCTTCTGTGACCCTTGTTTTTGTCTCCTCTGTTGTTTTGAGGCTTCCCTAAGAATCCCTGAGAGAGTCTGTGCCTTTTATTTCTCACAATTGTAAACCTCTACCATTACACTGGAGTCTGTTGATGTGTTGGGAAAGGTATGTGGAGGGGGAAAGTGTTCTATAATCTAATCATTTAGTGTTTGATCTTTTCATGGGCTGATGTCCATGGTATGTGGCCTTAACAAGTATTTCTGAGTTTTATTCCCAACTTAGTGACATCAGACAGCAAGAAAAAAATAAGGGCTGAATAGGTGCCCTTTCTCCTTGGTGAGGTAAGGCACTGGTAAAGTCTTTGACCCTGGAGAGGTCTTTAATAAGCTGAGAGCTCTCAGTGAGTTACATTTCCCCTCCTGGAGCCAAAGCCACAAGGGAACTTTTCCTGGCCCTTTACCATGAGAATATGATGGGGTTCCTGAAAGTAACTCCACCAAGTTGTGAAGGTCCCCCAGCATTTATTCCCCAGGAGTTTTTCATTCTCATGTTAGTCCACACTCAGCATCCACAACTCATCACAATTACCATATAAGTGTTACTGTAAATCATGGCCTCAGGAGATTTTCCACTGCAGATCTTAGCACTGATTCTGAATTTGCTGTTTAGGAGATGGCAATAAGACCTTTGCCCTCAGCTTTCTCTTGGATCCATGAATAGTCATTAACTTTCAGTATGTGCAGCTTTTATAAGGATAACGACTTCCAAGTTCTTTCATATTTGGAGCTGAGCAATTACATGATTTTTATAGAGAAAAATAAATTTGATAAGGAGGTTGAATGAAATATGGCTACAAATAATTGGGCTAAATATTGTTTTATAACTAAATAAGCTTGAATCAAAGCTTATTTCTAGTGAGAAACTTAAGAAAATAGGAATGACTGAAATAGATAGCAGAATCTACCTAGTGTGGCTTTCACTGGTCAAACTTGGGACAATTTGTGCATTGTGACAAAAAAAAAGAATGGGACAAATTATTAAATTATAATATATTAAATAAGAAAATAACCTATTTGTTCATAATGATACCCAAAAATAATAATTTCAAGGGTTGAAGAAAGAAAGAAAGAAAGAGAAACTCTTTCAAAAACAAAAACACAAAAAACCTAATGTGAAGGAAATGATAAAACTGGAAAGACATCAGTTGATAACACCATAGTAATGATAAATTCAAGCACTATGAATTAGTGGATACCAAAACCACGGGATTAGGATCACTGGAGAACAAGGTCAGAGTATCAGCCCACAGAATACTTCTTAATCACAAAAGGAAACAAGAGTCTTTGCAAGAAAGAACTCCCACAGACACACTCTAACCAAATGATCAAAGTTAATTTATACACCAATATCAATTACTTCCTGATATGATGCAGAATCACATACTAGTCCTGTCAAAAATGTTTTGCCTGAATCTTATTATGAAAAAGTACTCATCCCAGGGATAGTGTGTAGTTAAAAATTTTAATGTCAAGAAAGGAAAAATATGGACTGGGGATGTGGATCAAGCAGTAGTGCGCTCACCTGGCATGTGCAGGGCGTTGGGTTCGATCCTCAGCACCACATAAAAATAAAATAAAGATGTGTCCATCGAAAAAACTAAAAAATAAATATTAAAAAATTCTCTCTCTCTCTCTCTCTCTCTCTCTAAAAAAGAAAAGAAAGGAAAAATAGCTGAAAACTAAATTAAAGTAGAATAAAGGGATTTGAAAACCAGATGCAATGCAGTATCTTCATTGGATCCTGAAAAAAAGGGCACAAATAAGGGATTTCATTGGGGTACTTTGGAAATTTGAATATGTACTATGTTTAAGATAATGGCATTATATCTCTGTTAAATTTCTTAATGATAATAACATTGAGGTGGAACAATGTCCTCATTTTAGAAGAGAAATGTTACAGCATTTTGCAATTAGTGGCTTGAGGTCTGCTATTAACTATCAAACAGCAGAATGTTAACAATTAATGAATCTAATTGAAGGCTCTTTATTGCAACTTTACTACCAGCTTGATGTTTCCAAAATAAGAAAATGAGAAAGTAAATAAAATTAATGAGAGTACTAAAAGTCTCTATAAAATCAAGTTGTTAGAGCAAATAATAATAATGGGTGCTAGACATTATTACAGAGACAAAGTTAATCTTGGGGCTGGAGTTGTGGCTCAGTGGTAGAGCACTTGCCTAGCACGTGTGAGGCACTGGGTTCGATCCTCAGCACCACATAAAAATAAATACATAAAATAAAGGTATTGTGTCTGTCTAAAATATTTTTTAAAAAGTTAACCTTGCCTTTCATCAACTAATAAATAAATGGAAGAATCTTTTAACCCAGTATATGTGATTACTTTTTTTTTTTTTGCAAATCATACATCATTTATTGTAAAACAAACAGCCAACTATGCAGAAACAGAAAGAATACAGTAGAGAATCCCAAAACTCTTACAAAAGACATAGAAATTTACAAGGGCTTTGGCATAGTTGTAGGAAATTAAAAGTAAAGCTTTGAATTCAATAAATTCACCTATATATTATTCATTGCTGCATAAACATGAAAATGCCAGCAAAAAGATCAACATCAAATATAAATAATTGCAACAAAATACCCTCCTACCTTAATTCAGAGCTTTGCAAAAAAAAAAAATGCTATCATTTCTCTGTACTGGTTAATTTGACAACATGTGAAATAATGAGAACATACACTTAGTTTTGGCTCTGAAGCTTTTGCTAAATAGGGCACTTTTAAAGACGCCTTCTCTCCTGCAAGTGATGGTAAAGTGATTAAAACTATGGCAAAATCCAACATAAAGGTCAGATTGAGTATTGCCAACTGCTAGAGACTTTCGTAAAGTGTGCCTGAGTAATGTTTTTATCCTTCCACATCACCTCCTCTGCTGCAGGAGTGTGCCAAGGCCCCAGGGAAAGGTTAGTCACTGTGTTCATAGACAAGGTGTGAGGGGAATAAGGGGCTAAGGGAATTAACCATCTTATCGATCTGGAATGAAAATTCTTCTGTGTTGAGAGATGTTTTAGAAGTAGCTTTATTCCAATTAGTGTCAGTTATAAACTACCTCAGTGCAGAGGATTTCAGGAACTATTGATAAAAACCTTACTTAATAAGCAGCGAGTGTCACCATCAGTGCTGTGTTAGACATCCTTACAGGATATCACAATTAATTCACCTGAAACTGAAATCTTGCCTTCTTCCTTGCCAACTCTAAGAAAGAGTCTGATTTTAAAGGTTTGTTTGTGTCAGCTGGAGAAAGGACAATGGATTTCAAAGGGAAGTGGGGCTCACAGAATAGAACAGAGCAGAGCTGAAGATGGGCCCTTGTCTTTCAAATTCTGTCCTTCCCTACATGCTCTTTGATGCTGGGAATCAGGAATTAAAGGGGACTAAGAAGCACAAAAGTTAATAGAGAAGAGTCATTCTTTTGCCTCTTTCAGACTTATATTCTCCCTTTTGAACAGAAGTGGGATATTTACATCTTAGAATCTGTAGAAGAGAAGGACCTGAAACTGGCTGCAGGAAGCCCAAAAATCCTAGGAGTTTTTCTTCAATTCCTACTGCAGCTTCTCTGGGCTAAGTACAGGGGGCCAAACAGCCTCCAGTTTGAGACATTTTTGATGCTAGTTTCTATGCTTTAAGACCCTGGAATAAAATGTAGATTTGTAGAGTTAAGTGCCAGTTTCACAGTTATTTTTTGTTTGACCTTGAAGTCATTTAAGCTCTCAGTTTCAGTATCTTCTTTTTAAAAACTGTTCAGTAGCAGATAATATTAGTTGCCTCTTAGGAGGATTAAATGAGATCTTGTCTTCAGGGTTTATCACCATGTCTGACAGTGGTTAGAACCCAGGACATGAGGCTGGCCACAGGGGACAGTCCCTGAGGAAGGGCAGAGAGCCTTTCTTTTGGATCTCTTCATGGAGCAAAAATGAAGGCTGTGATGTTCAGTCTATTCCATGTTAACATAAACCGCAGATCTAGACAAAGCTCTAAAGTAGACAATGCTTGTCTTCAGTATGGAGCTTTCCTGCTCCTTCCAAAATTAGCTTTTTTACCCCACAGTATTTATAAGTTCTGGGGTTTTGTGTGGTATGTCCCAGACAACCCTATCTCCGTCTTCTCTTCTGACAAACTATCTTCTATTTTCCTGGATTCTCTTTGAAGATACCAAATACCGCTCCAGCACAGCCCTCTGAACTAAGTTAAGTTCTCTTTCCTTATTCTGTCACATGATTTTTCAGTAACAAGGGATCACAGCCTTGGTGTCCAGAAAATGCATAGTTATTTTTGCTGTCTTGGGATTTTACTGTTTTAGGTATTTTTCAAAATAACTTGGAAATATTTTCATGATTTGAAATAAAATATCAATCTTTAAACATCAGGCATACTCTTTGAGAGATATTATCAAAGCTATTCTAGCTTTTTCTAATTTAAAAAATGCAAAGAAAAATACAGTAATCTTAGATTTAAAATGGAAAAAATGTGAGCTGTGGCTCAATATAACTTTCAGATTCATCGTTTCACAATCTCCACTATCAATCCATTCTAATTATAAATGGTGGCATGAGAGTTAACTATATACTTATTCTCCTTAGTCCTTAGAATTAGAAAGAAAAAGAAATCCTTGCACAAGCAGTCTATTGGTTCTTGTCAAGAAATATGGTTCCTTTATATCTTTCTGAGAATATGTTTCAGTCATACATATCTGGGCACACAGTTTGGAAAATTCAAATTAAATTTCCCAGTATTTAGTTCATTATAGAGTCCATGCTAACTGCCTCAGGGAAATTGACTGTTCAAAACCTTATCATGATTGTCACATTCTTAAGCTCTGAGTTTCCCCTCACTAAAATCTATTAGTTCTCTAAAGGTATAGGTTTTATAATTAGTGAGATCATAGCATTTCTTTTATAAAGAGCTTCTTATCATCTTGGGACAATTTTAAGAGATATTTGGAAAACTTATTATCTTTTCCTTACCAAGTTTAAATTTGTCAACCATTTTAATGACTATTTCTGATATACTTATGTCAAACCTTAGGGAAAAGTCAGCCCATAATAGTATCCTCACCTTATTCTACCCCCAAGTTTTCCAGGTACTTCATTCCCAAGAGATTATTTAACCTCAAACCTGATGCTGTCTTTTGTTATCCATAATTCGACTTTACTCTGTTGGGTGCTAAAATTAAAAACAAGCAATAGTCTCTTACTACATTCCCCTGCTCCCAAAATAATGATGAAAATAATGCACACACTTTTAGATTTTCTTTTTACAATTTCTGAATAAAGAACTCAAATTCAAGTTTGGGTGATTGTTTACTGATTTACTAAAGCTCTCCCAAGGGGTATTTGCTATTGAGATGTCACTGGAAGTGCAAGGATACCTCCACAATCTAGATGGTATATAAGTTCTCTAGATCTTATAAGGGCATTGGTCTCCTCATTTATTTGGAAATCCCTCTGAAGACTGTGTGTTAATGCAAAGAAAAGAAACTAAAATGAAGCCTCTTTTTTTTTTCTATCTCTGCCTATATCCACACTCAAAGTTTTCAAAGCAAGATGTCACACTAGAAAGGAAATAAATGCAGGAAACTTTCCTCTTGGCACTACTTTTCAGAGGCAAAGACTAAATGAATAGAAGCAAAGGTAGAAAGAGCATGCCAAATATTTTTCAAATTTGTTGGAAAATCTAAATAAAAAGATGGTCACATTGTGAGCTTTGCTATATTGGGATTCTGGGAGAAATCTGCATGGAGAACATTCCTTCAGCTGGCACCCCTGGGAGAGGGCTCCCTTAAATTCTTCACAGCTGGACTCTGGACATAAGCAGCTGCTCTGCTTGCCAAGGACATGAAGGGAGAGGGAACTACCAAGCTGATTTCTGAGGAAGCTGCCTCCCAACCCAAATATGAAAATTATAGCCAAAACCCTGATTGTCACTTTTTCCCTGCAATTTTGAAGCAGTAATCATATTTCTCTGAAGGCAGATGTTCACAAAATTATTGCCAACCACATTTTACTCAACCTTTAGACATTAATTTACTTAAACATTTTACACTATGGATATTTCAGTTAAAATTCTGTTGATGCTACACACACACACACACACACACACCAAATTTCAGTAGCACTAAGTACACTGATTAATTTCCAAACCTTGATCCTTTAGGAGGTGAATGACTCTTTCTTTAATTATTATTTCAGAATGAAGATCAAAACCCATTAATTTCAGGGGATCCTTTTCTCTCTAATGAACATTTGTATCATCTCTAAATTTGCAATTTGCCTTTGCTATCTCCAACTTCCTTTAATTATAGTCCATAAGAATACATGCACGATTATTAGATACATCCTATGACTTTATTACTTTCTAAATTCCTTAAGACTAGTGAACATGTTCCTTATTGTAGCCATAAGCCATAGACACAAGGAATATTTACATACTTTATAAATAATTTACCTTGTAGTCCATTAGCAGTTGAACAGTCATCTGTAAGAAAGACAAATCACTTTTTTTCTTAATGAATTATGAAAGATTATAATTATTTTGAAACAAAAAGTTATCTTTAATTATTAGGAAGTTTAGTATTTGTAATATAAAGATTACACTTACTAATGACAACAGCTCAAACTTCTTATAAGAATAATATAAGAATAATTAACTTAAGAATATATAAGCATAAGAATTTCAAGAATTAGTTGTTTTCTCACTGTTATTTTCATGTCTATAGGCCACTTTTGGTTTTAATGTCTGATCACTCTTTTTCTTAAGTCTCGTAATCTGTGTTGGCTACTTCACTATGTAAAGTCCTACAAGGATGTCCAAGTATCACCTGCTAGCTTCACAGAAAGTCTTGAGAGAGAGAGAATGATTACTGAGGATTCCTATAATATAAATCTTAATTAGTGATTAAAGATAGAATAAAAATATAACTTCCACACCTTGTTATGTTTGGGGATTTTAAAATAGGTAAAGGTAAAGAGAAATTGAAATTTGCTAATCTACATGAATAACATTGAGCATTCTAAAATTTATCAACCTCAAGAGCTATCATTCTGACACCTTCTCAGCAGAATTAAACTACAAACTTGATTTTTTAAAAAAGAAATATTAGCTAAGTAGGTCAGACTGCTGAGAGCCTTGGCTCTGAATTTATTTCTGACTGGGCAAGCATTCTCTACCATGGAAGAATGAAAATGGCATAATAAATCTACCTTGTTGCTTATAAAGAAGTTATTTAATGAGAAACTTGAAATATTTTTCTGATAATATCAAACAGTTCCTTGAACTTAAGTCCTATGATTCTTCTCTCTTTCTCCTCTCCTCTTTCTATCTTTCCCACTTTCACCTACACATACACATACACATGTTTGTATTATGGAGAAAGACGCTCATTCTTCAAATAGCCTGGATCTGTTTAGAGTTTCATTAGTTCATTATTCTCTGGGTTTTTTTTTTAACTTGGAAAAAAAAGAAAGCCAGGTTAAACCTTATGTATTTAAATGTATTCTTTTTTGTTTTCTTAATGGATTTTGATACATAATCTCCATCTATATTGTCCATCAGAATCCTTAACTCACTCTCTTCTTGCCTATATGAAATTCCCAAACTTGAAACTTCAGAAATGCATATCTTCCATGCAGTTAGTTCCTATGAATTTCACTTTGATGCTATAATTTGATGCCATTGTCTTCTTTCCACCTCAGATACCCATTATTTCCCCAACAAATAGATCATTTCATTTCCAGTCTCCTTCCTTCCAAAATATCTTTCATCCTGCTGCAAGTTTTGTTCCTAAAGTAAAATTCCAATCAAACTCTTCTGTTCAAAAGTCTTCAGTAATTTCCCTAAACATGCAGAATGACTTTTTCAAATTCTTTACTTTTAAATTTTGTGATTTTTTTTTAGTTGAATATGAACACATTACCTCTGTTTTACTAATTTATTTATTTTATGTGGTGCTGAACCCAGTGCCTTGCGTGTGCAAGGCAAGTACTCTACCACTGAGCCACAACCCCAGCCCCAGCTTTTTTACATTCTTAACATTAAATTAAGGGCTAGTTCATAATTAACTTTGACTTATCTCTGGTTTAAAATGAAGTCTATTTAAAACAATCATCTGTAATATGATTAAGAATACAAAATTTAAGTTTTTAAATTTTTTATTTCTTTTAAATTATTTTTAATTTGTTCTAATTAATTATACATGACAATAGAATACATTTTGACACATTGTACACAAATGGAGCACAACTTCTCCTTCCTCTGGCTGTACATGGTGGAGTACCCGTAATGTAATCACAAAATTTAAGTTTTTAAAGTGTTTGGTTTAAACTCCAATTCCAACATTTTCTAGCTAAATGACTTTGGAAATAGTTCTTAATCTTTCTCGGGCTCAGTTTATTTATATACAAAATTTTTAAAAATGCCTATCTTATATATTTTTTGTGAGAATTGAATAAGATAAACTATATGAATATACAAAATGATCACCCAGTATATAATAACTATTATTTTTAACTTTGCAGCTTTATCTACTATTACTCTTACCACTACCTCTAGGCAATACTATACCTCAGGTACCAAAGGTTTAATTATATAAGCCAAACCGGTAAAGAACTAGTTGCTACCTGAACCCTATTTTAAAGAGTCTAAGGCCAATTAAGTTCAGCAGGAAAGAATGTTGAGCTTCATTACCACTTCTACTATTGGGTACTGGAAAGAGTATTAGCTGCATTGCAATTACTTGGTATGTTATTGTCAGCTTGGAAGAGGTACTTAATATCCCATGTAACTCTTACCTCTTTGCTTTCTCTACCTAGAATATTGGATTGTTCTCAGTTCTCCTTTTATCTGTTAAAGCTCACCCACAATTTAAAACTCAAATCAAACAAATCCCTTGGCATTAACCTGGACTTCCTGTGTACTACCAACTGCATTTTTTGTCTATTGTATTCTTATAGTGGTCTGAGTTAAAGTATAATTCACTGCCTAACTCTCAGGTTTCTTGAAGGTGAAAGGACTTCCAATTCACCTTTGCTTGTTTTTGCTTTTTAGCATCTAAAACAGTACTTCCAATAGGCCAATAGCAACAATAACCAACACTCATGGAGCCCTAACCCTGTGCCAGGACTTGACAGCACTCCTAATATATATTAACATTTATACTCACAACAACTCTATGTAGATACAGCATCTCTGTTTGCAGAGGAGGGAATGAGGCCTAGAAGGTAAGAAAATTTGCCTAAGCCACAACAGTAATTACAGTAGCAATCTGTTTTAACCACTACGCTATACATTTTCTTAAAGGATGTGCTTATTGAATTGAACTAATTCAAAAAATATTTTAACCAAATATTTTTTTATTTGAACCATTGAAAATACATTTTTATGTTACTTCATTTGAAAGTTCAATTTATAAACAAAATGAATGGCTGGTTGCATTTGAAATGTCTACCGAAATGCCATCTTGCATATACAAAGAAAAATTGAGTGCCAACAATGTGATAACAGCCGGTATTTGCTGAAATTCAATATCATCTACATTGCATGTGTTTCACTTTGGGTTATTAATAGATTTTATAGTGTTCTGTTTTGTGTTGATTTTCCCCTTAAAATGTACCAATTTTTTTCTCGCAAATCTCTAAAATATTTCACACACACAAAGTTTAACATTGAAAATTTCCATTGTGAGATCATTGGCATTTGGCCAGAATGCAACCATATCGAGAAGAGAAATGGTGTTTATATATGCCAAGTTAAGCCAAATGAAACCAGGATATCTCAATGTTAATCAAGCATGCATACCCACACGTGGGAACCCAAAGAGGAAAGAGTGTCATATTTAACTTGGACTTTGCAACAACTCTCCCTTTCCTAATATGGATATTTTCTTCTATTTAGCATAGGCCAAATCTCAACAGGAGGTCATGCCTTTGCTCTTTCCCTCCCAAAATTGAATAGCCAAAGAAGTAGGTCTCGGGAAATTTGACCATGTTCCTTTGACTCCCTTGAGTGAACTGTGATGGTCTATTAAAGAGTAATAAAGCACTGTATAAGAGCAGAGACAAGGATACCCCTGAATAAAGGTTAGGTGTGAGATTGTAGATTGATCTTTGCAGGGGACATTCGCCAGAGCTCTCCTTATCCTTCCAGTAACCTAAATTTTGCCTGTGTCCTTTGTGCCTTCAATCCTATGACAACCTTCAAGAGAATCTCAGAAAAAGAAAAGCATGGGGCATGATGATGAACAACCCTTAGTTTAATATTAAATTGATGACAATTGGGTTTTCCCTGGACATATATGTGTCCTTAACTCAATTTTTTACCCTCTTTATTCAATAAACAACAAGGTTTCACTCATTAAAATGCTCTATATCTATAGTCCTAAAAGACATCTGTAGTCCTAAAGATCCAAAAAAAAATAATCAGGAACCTTCAGAAAGTAATCAGATACAGACCTGTTGTTCAAATGAATTGACATCTATGTAATTGAGTCATACATGTATTTTTTCTACACTTTTTATTAAAAAAAAAATCACCTTCCACAGTCCCTAGGTACAGGGATCCCTGGAGCAGCACTTACATGCTACAGTGAGCCTCTTGGGCTCCCTCAGTCACACATTCTTTTCTTTGACCTATTACAGAAGTGTTGGATGTCTTGCCTTCTATAGTGCACTGACTCAGTAGGAAACAACTGCATCAGCTAACATGAATTTGGCCTGATTTGGGAAGTGCTAGCATGATTTTTCCACCTTAAAAATGTTTTATAACTAGACTTCGGCATTACTGTCTTCTCTCAGTCACTGTCTTCCATCTAACTTTCTTTCCACCTTAGCATGTTCTCAAGAAGCACTTAAAAAAATCTTGTGTTTTTTTTTTTTAATAGAAACTTTGAAGAATTCTTACAATTGGAGTGCTCTCTGCTCTTGGTGCCTCCCTGCTCATGTTTCCAGTTATTATCTCATTTATCCATATGCCTTTTCCTGTAAGAAAAAAGAGCAAATATAAAAAAGTGGAGTGACATTTCAGAATTTATGGTTACAGTTCCTTACGTATTACTTTCAATCAGTCTAGAACTTCAGATGGTCACTCTAAATGCCAATTAGTCGGATGGAAATATGATCATTCTGAAACTTTTCTCTTGTAAATGTTTACCTGGTGACTTTTTTTTTAAAAGAGTAATAAACGTTAATGACATCACCAGAGTGTTCTTTCCGAATGAAAATTCTAATCCCTCTGGAAATTGCCAACTACTTTCTTTGAGAATTGCTAATTTAAAGCCAGATTTTGATCTAGGTGATGTTTGGGAGAGATATCCTAAAGCTATCTCTAAGGCCCTAATTAAGTTAATATTTGGTATAATATATGAAACAGCTGATCTAAAAGAGCTCTTTCTACTTCCTTTTCTTAATAGTCATTTCAGGTTTGCAAATATCTACATTTTTATCTGATGGGCAATAATAACTACATATTTAGTTTCAGTTTTCAAAAGTGTAAGGGAATTAATTGACAAATGGGAGGCAGAATTGAGAATTGCTAGATTTATATGGTATTTCCTGAGAGTGGTTATGTTTTGTTTAAACTTCATCGTTTAGTACTGTGCTAAGTTTATAATAATAAGTACTTAGGAAAAATAGAGTAAATGCTTAGCATTATGAAATAGATGAATGTGCTATGACCTAAATGTTTATGTCTCCCCAAATTTCATGTTGAAATCTTAACATGACGATTCTAGGAGTTGGAGCCTTTGGAAGGTTATTAGGTCTTGAAGGCAAAACCATTCATGAGTGGAATTCATGTCCTTATAAAAAATGCCCAAGAGAGCTTGTTTGCTACTTCTACCAAGTACAGACACAGCAAGAAGTTGCTGTTTATAAAGAACAGTCTTATGCCAGACAGCAAATCTGCTGGTACCTTGATCTTGTATTTCCCAGCCTACATACCAGTGAGAAATAAATGTGTATTGTTCATAATCCATTAAGTTTATGGTGTTTTTGCTATAGCTATCCAAACAGACTGCCATGATCTGACTGTGCTTCCAAAATTCATATGTTAAAACTTAATGATGGGCTGGGGATGTGGCTCAAGCGGTAGCGCCGCTTGCCTGGCATGCGTGTGGCCCGGGTTCGATCCTCAGCACCACATACAAACAAAGATGTTGTGTCTGCCGAAAACTAAAAAATAAATATTAAAATTCTCTCTCTGTCTCTCTGTCTCTCTCACTCTCTCTTTAAAAAAAAAAACTTAATGGTCATTGTGATAGTGTTAAGACGTGGGGCCTTTACAAGATGATTAAGTCATGAAGGCAAAGCCTTCATGGATGAATTAGGGCTTTTATAAAAGGGCTTGAGGGAATGGGTTTACTTTCTTCCCCTCTGCTGCCATGTGTGTACACAGTATTTACCCTCTTTTTTGCCTTCCCTTCCTTATGCCAATTGCAAACAACTAGAAGGAATCACTTACATGATAACTGGACCTTCTTTACAAGACATTGATCCTGACAAGCCTTTGATCTTGAACTTCCCACTCTCCAGAACTGTGAAAAATACATCCCTATTATTTATAAATCACCCAGTTTCAGGTATTTTGTTATAGAAACACAAACAGACTAAGTCACAGAGTAATATAGAGTGGATTTAAATATTTAGTTTTCAGTAAAATCTATGTTGTCTCTTCAACCATGTTTATTCCTGATATATGGAGTTATCTATTCAGTCAGAATTAATTGACTCAGTTACTAATCACTGAAATAAAATTTCCAAACATCTTATATTTAGGTTCATATTCCTTGATTAGTGTTGAGTGTTGTAGGAGGTCTGTGGTAAAAGGGATTATGGTTGTCTTTAATGCTTTTCCAAAATTACTTCCAGTTCTCCTAAGCAACTGGTAAATATGTATTTCACTGCTCCTAGGGAAATAGAGTGATTTGGTCTATGGAACAGAGACAGAAATGTCATGTGTTTATTATGAGAGTATAGTATCTAGTGTCTGAATTGCTATGTTTTCTTTTCCTTTGCCTTAACATTTGGCTATGTTCCAAACAACAGCTGTTTTATCAGCCTGTATCCAGGTATGATCATTGGAGCTCCAAGTCAATCTGCTATGGACAAAGGGTGTTTTTTTCATTTTGTTTTGTTTGTTTGTTTGTTTAATTGTAGCATGTGCTATTCCATCCTGACTGATACTGTGTTACTATGAAAACCAAAGGAAGGGAGTGCTTCTGGAATAAAGGATTGATCAATAGAGTTAAAAAGAATACATAGCTACCCTAAAAACTAAAGAATATTCATTTTATTTGGCTATAAAGAAATTGTTTTTATGACTTTCATTTTGGGAAATTTCCAATTTCAATGAGAATAGTTTCTACAGAGTGGTAAGTGTGAAAGCAGAATGTTATCAGCTGAGGAGAGAGAGATGAGGAAGCACAAAGAGTGCCTTCAGAAAACTCAAGAAGTTTGTGAAGATAAGGAGATGATCAAGGGGATAATTGGAGGGAAATGTTAACATCAGAAAGTTTGTTTTTCTTCAAGAGAGAAACTTGAAGACTTGAATTTAAAATGTTGATAAGAAAAGGGTGATAAGGAATAAGGGGAGGAAAAAGACCAAATTAAAAAAAAAAAAGAACAGAAACCCTGAGGATAGATAAAAGGATGAAATTCGGGGCCCAGGCAGAGGCATCAATGGTATAAAAAGAAAGGACCTTTTCTTCACCATGATAACCAGGGGAGGAGCAAAGGTCTGGTGACAGAAATTGGAAAAAGTGGTGACTGGATGGTGGAACAGTCCAAGGTGACTTTGCCTACTGAGGATGAGATAGCAAGTCCCAAAGTTTGAGGAGAGTAGACATTTATGAGAAATGAAACACAATTGTGATATGCAATATGACAAGTGAAATATGGAAGTTGTTATTAGGATTCATTATGTTATTATTTTAATATAAAGTCAAGGAACTGAGAAAAGTATGAATTACCCTCCCAAAATTTATATTATTTCTTTTATAGAGTTATAAACTATTGCAATAGATTTTCAGTTTCAAGAAGGTGGAGCAGAGACCTTTCCATCCCCTTCTTCTGATGAAAATCACAACAAAACACGGTAAAGAAATAATAATACAAACTGCAAGTTTAATCAAACTGAAAGTCATATACAATACTAAATTATGGTAGATGAAGGAAGAAAACAGAGGAATTATGAAAATATTAGCAGAAAGAAGAAAGGTCAAATTCAAATATCCACACTTCGTAGAAAATAACCAATAAAAAGTAAATCAGTTTTAATAGAATTTTATAGAAATTTATAGAATTTCAAGAAAGGCTCAACAATTGAGAGTCTGGACAACTATAAAAAGTAGAGGTTAGGAGATGGCTGAAAATAAAAGGTTTTTACCTGTTTGTGGAGTTATTGGGCCTCAGGTGCCCACCCCAACCTGCAGCACCTCAACCCAGGCAGTCAGGATAAATTTGTTTCAGAGAGGCAGGCATGAGGTTGAAGATAAGTGATTAAGTGTACATCTGCTGAGAAACCAGTGAGATCCAATTCACTTCTTCTCAAACCTGTCCTCTGACCATTATCAGTGTAGTCCACAACCTCTGGGAAGAAGGATAGAGGAGTCATAAAATTGATTCAAAGACTTTGATATTTGCAGCATCTGAAAGGAAAATGCCAGTTTTCATTTTAGGTGCTTTCAAGGAAGCTAGTTGGCACACCACAGACAGGCTCACAGAACTCATCTTAGTGTGTTAATTTCTTAGTCCGTAGAAGACAAGATCAATAACACACTGTCAAGAAAGCCACCAATGTGGAAGAGAAAGGACAGAGCAAACTAGACCAATAATAAAAGGAACTCAGGGAAAATGGAGACAATCCAAGGAAAACATACTTAAACGAGTTATTATTTAATACTTTGAGATAGCTCAGAAGATGTTGTAACCTTGAAATTAAGAAAATTAAAAGAACAAAAAAAGTCAAAACAACTGAAATTTTGAGAAATATAGTAAAATATTTAGAAGAGAAGGTTGAGAGGATCACCCAGCAACTAGGATTTTAAAAAGTGAAGGATTATTGGAATAAAAAAGATATGGAAATTGGATGGTAATCATCCAACTAAAAGGAGTTGAGAGAAAGAAAACATGAAGAGTAACTTATCAAAGAAATAATAGAAAAATATCCCAAATTGAAGAATATAAAACTTTTACAGACTAAAAAAAAATAATAACTGTACTTAGCACAATGAATATGGGGGGGGGACAAACTTAAAAAAAAAAACAAACTTCAAAAAGAAATCTAGTATCTGTAGTACTCCATTCTGTCCTAATGAAAGCGTCAGCTGTTAGAATAGTGCTAGTCAAAACTATTGTTCCCGGTGAAACTGGAGCTCTTTTCTGCAACCCCTATTATATGAAATAATCTTGCTCATTGATTATAATTTTTAAGTCTATTCTAATGGTCCTAACACTGCTAATATCTATTCCATAATAAGGAGTTTCAGATAATATTGGCCTCCCTGTCCAATGTGCTGAATTTTTCCCAGAACAAACATTATTATTTAGCCCACTTATTTAGGTCTAGAATTTGTAATTGATTAATATAAATTAGTTGTCAAGTTTTATGATGTCCTGATTCTATGGTCTGATATACAGTCTTCTTGAAAAGTTCTTACCATTCCCAACCTCATCAGATTTTGACTTCTGAAATTACTGGCTTTCCTAAAATTCTCATTTCTTTAGAAAGATCTAATATTTTTGTATGAATGGTATATTCAGATTACTAGGAAAAAGAAGGTGACAAAAGAATTGATTTCCCTTTTATTCCTTACTATTTAGAAAACAGGACTTTCATTGACATCCTCAATTACAGAGACCCATTGTCATTTGGAAAATATTCCCCATCGTATTTTTAAAGTTATACTACTCAATAATGCATAACTAGCATGGAAAACCTCACATCAAGACTTATCTATTTCAAACTTAGATACTTTCATTTACTTTTTATTAGTATCAGGTACACATGAAAATGATACCTGCTAAAGAACAAAGAAAAGATATACTTCATCTGATGATTCATTTGAAGGCATTCAAGATATTTAACTAAAAGTTGAGGTTTAAAATGTCAGGAAAAGATGTTGTGGTTTATATCTCTCACCACCTATATTTAAGTGACTAGAAATGAAAGAACTTAGGCTTTTACTTTGATACAAATTTAAAACAGTTTGTAGAAATTATCAAATTCATAAATATCTGTTTCCATTTTAAAAGATACTGTTATCATCGGAAGTATATTTAAGTTTTGAAAATTAGGAAGCACAAAGATTACCATGTAATATAATTTCAATTTGGTATTATGTAATGAATGACTTAAAAAACAGAAAAACTTTAAATAAGTTAAAAATGTTTGAATAATAATTCAAAAGCATGTCTAATTGTTTGTAGCTCCTTAGAATTTGGAGGTGACAGATTCTCTAGTCACTGTGAGGTTGGAGGAGAGTGGAAATCTTCTTAGGCAGAAGATTATTGACAAATGTGACTCAAACAATTATATCTTTACCAATTAGTAAATATAAATAATGTTACACTTATATAATTCATTAAATTCCCAACACTCCATGCTTCTTAGTAGATTACAACTTTTTAATGGAATCCTATCCCCTTATACACCACCTGAATTTCATACTGTTTCCATTTTTTTTTTTCACAGTGGTTTCCCCATCCAACAGCCTCAATACTGTCTCCAGTCCAATTGCCTTCCTCTACCCAACATTGCACAGCTATCTGCTGTTGGTGGCAATACTATGCCCCAACTCTATCAAGGTTGTCCTGTGAACTGAGTCAGAGATGTCTTTAGTTAGAATTTGGAGGATATTAAAAAGAAGAATTACTATTTGTACAAAAATATGAGGCATTTTTTGTCTCTGCAGATTCAAGAAATGAATTAGATAAAGACTTGCAGTGTTAGCCTGAATTTTTCTCTTATTATGGTCTCAAAAACACTTGATCAGGGACAGAAACAGTTGGTCTCCTGGTAAAGAAAGTGAGTCACAAACACCCGAGTCTCTCTCACTTTGTCATCAAGCCAGAGGGGCAGAGCAGAGCCGCCGCCCGCACCCGAAAGGTAGGCAGACCTGCGACCGACCAGCGGAACAGGCCCAGTGGCCGGCCGGGGTGGTAGGCACGTCACCCCAATTGGAGTAGGAGCAGAGCAGAGCCTTCGCCCATGCCCGGAACAGGCCCAGCAGTCCACGGGTGTGGTAGACAAGTCACACCAATTGGAGTAGGGGCAGAGCAGAGCTTTCGCCCGCGCCCGGGACAGGCCCAGCGGCCCGCCGGCGCGGTAGTCACATCACCCCAATTGGAGTAGGGGCAGAGCAGAGCCGCCGCCCGCGCCTGCAAGGTAGGCAGACCTGCAACTGACCGGCAGAACAGGCCCAGGGGTCCTCGGGCGTGGTAGACACGTCACACCAATTGGAAGAGGGGCAGAGCAGAGCCACTGCCCGCTCCTGCAAGGTAGGCAGACCGCCGCCTGACCCTGCAAGAGAGACTTTTCAACTATACAAGAGCAATATAAATATATAGGGGGAAAAATTTTTCAAAAACACAACAGTTTCACCAAGCAGAAAGAAACACAAGCAATATGAAAAGACAAGCAAAGAAAGGACCACAAGCAATGCAGGTCAACTCAACTTTAGAAGAGGTAACAGCTGCAGCAGATGGAATGTCAGATAAAGAATTCAGGATATACATGCTTCAGATGATCTGGAGTATCAAGGAAGACATTAGACAGCAAAATCAGACAATGAAAGATTACTTCGACAATGAATTACACGAACAAATCCAGGCAGCAAAAGATCAACTATACAGGGAGATAGAGGTTATAAAAAACAAACAAACAGAAATCCTAGAAATGCAGGAAGCAATAAACCAACTTAAAAACTCAATGGAGAATACTACCAGCAGAGTAGAACACTTAGAAGATAGAACTTCAGACAATGAAGACAAAGTATTTCAACTTGAAAAGAACATAGACAGCAGCAAGACTGTTAAGAAACCATGAGCAGAGAACATCCAAGAAATATGGGATAACATTAAGAGACCAAACTTAAGAGTCATTGGGAT
>NW_025999968.1:19634352-19639601 GCF_001458135.2 Marmota marmota marmota | reverse complement strand
GGATAGTAGAGGATAGGAAAGGCAGCAGAACACAACAGACACTAGTATGGCAATATGTAAATCAATGGATGTGTAACTGATGTGATTCTGCAATCTGTATATGGGGTAAAAATGGGAGTTCATAACCCACTTGAATCAAAGTGTGAAATATGATATATCAAGAACTATGTAATGTTTTGAACAACCAACAATAAAAAAATTAAAAAAAAACACTTGATCAGAAATAAGGATAGAGTAAGGACAAACTTTATCTTTCCCCTATTTGTTCCTTTTATATATCTTTCTCCTATACTGCTGTAGGCGCGTGGACACACACACACACACACACACACACACACACACGCCCCCCCACACACACTTTATTTTACAGTACCATCTACAAAAGTCCCCATGTATATCCTATTCAAGAAAATTTCCTCAGGAGAGCACAACTCATTCATAGTCTTCAGTTTGGACTCAGCTAAGATACTTTGACAAGCTAAAAAGGAAACAAAGAATAGAATAAACATGTGGTTTTATTCATATGCTGAATTTTTGACACCTAGTACCTCAGAATGTGACTGTACTTAGAGATAATGTCTTTAAAGAGGTATTTAACTTAAGTAATATCATTAGAATGGTCTATTAATGTAATATAGCTGGTTTTCTCAAGAGGAAATTAGGTGAATATTCTCTCTGTTATGGGGATGCTAACAAACAACAAAGGGGGAGGAGAAGAATAGGAGCTCTGTGGGTTGGACAAATGGGAATGAAGGGAAGGGAGAGGGGATAGGAATAGGAGAGACAGTGGAATAAATCTGACATAACTTTCCTATGTTCATATATGAATATACCCCCAGTGAAACTTCACCTCAAGTACAACCACAAAAATAAGATCCTAATTAGAATAAGTTATACTCCATGTATGTATAATATGTCAAAATACACTCTACTGTCATGTATATCTAAAAAGAAAAAATGTTTTAAAAAGAGGAAATTAGGACATGGGTATGTACAGTGCAGAGGAAAGGTAGTATGAAGACTTCAGGAGAAGTCAGTCCCCTGCAAGTCTGGGAGAGAAACCTCAGAAAAAACCAATGCCACCTTCATCTCAGAATTCTAGATCAGTATAAGAAAATAAACTTCTGTTGTTTAAGCCACCCAGTCTATAGTGCTTTATTGTCATAGCCCTAGCAAATGAATAGATATTGCACAAATTTTAAAGCAGAAAAAGGAAAAGTGTCTGACACCTACTATATACTTGACAAGTTCAAAGCAAGGAAGGCAGGCAGGCAGGCAGGCAGAAAGGAAGAAAGGAGGAAGGAAGAAAGGAGGAAGGAAGGAAGGAAGGAAGGAAGGAAGGAGGGAGGGAGGGAAGGCTAGTATGAAATTTGATCTCTTAAGAATTCTTTTGATATATAAAGAGCTCAGTTATCAGGATTATAATTAGAAAAAATTCTCACAGAGATAGAAAAGATACAAGGCATTTTTTTCTAGCCCATTTTATATCTGAGAAAATGGAAGCTTCATTTCTTGGAGAAGTGAAGCCCAAGTTTACTCAGTGAAAAGGAACTAAGTATGGAATATTAATAATAGAGCATGGTATGTCAGAAAATTTTAAAGAAAAACAATCCATAAGGAAATGCCATAATATTTTCAGAGGTGTGATGATTAGAAAGACAAAGTTCCCCAGAGCTTAGTATCATAACATCAACAAAATGGCCTCACAGAGGGAATGTGTGTAGTCTCATTTCTTTGAATGTTAGCATTTTGCCAGCCAAACAAACCACTCTAACTCTTCCTGCTACTGTTTTCTTCCCTCCACTCATTTTCCCTACATCTCAAACTTTTAAATACGTGTGTGTGTGTGTGTGTGTGTAATTTTTAGTTATACGTGGACCCAATAGCTTTGTTTTATTTTTATGTGGTGCTGAGGATCAAATCCTGTCCCCCATGCATGCCAGGTGAGCACTCTACCTTTGAGCCACAATCCCAGCCCAAGAGATATGTTTTTATAAATAATATATTTCTGAAAAGAGAAGTGAGATAGCTTTCTCTGTACTCAAGAAAATCGAATTCCTCATTTTGATCAGAGACCATCAGGATGGCAGAGATCACAGAAGAACCAGCTAATTGGGGAAATGCCAAAGCCACAGATGCAGTCTCCCTAAACCTCTGTCCTAAAATACATAATGGGGAGAAAAATCAATATTTTTAACAAAAAAAGCCTTCCCATGAAAGCTCTATCAAAACTAAATTCATAAGGTCACTGAAACAAGGTCATATTTGTCTGCTCTGCCCACTGTCTCACTTCTAGAAGTTTTGGGAGTTGATTCACAAAAGAAGTAGCCAGAGAACAAAAAGCTCCCTTGTTTTCCAGGGAGATTGAGGCTGAGGTGATATGCCTTATTTATAATATTAAACATTCTGAAGGGGTCATACAGCAGATTTTCTACTAAGATATCATTGCTTTGGAAATGGTAAGACATGTTACTCTTACAGAGCACGTGTGTGTGTTTACTGGCTTTAAGTTCTGTTCTTAGCTTGCTCTCTTCTAGGTCAGATACTTTACATTATCATATTTGGACAATTTTGTTCAGCTGTAGTTTAATTTTCTGACATGCTAAATCTCACTTAAGTGTTAAAATAAATTGGAGCCAAACTTTTCATCTGAAGTCATAAAACTACCATCTTGGAAAATTAGATGATTGCTTTTAAAAAAATTGAGTATTGACCTCATCATCTATTGTTTTCTTTACAGAGTGGTATTTATGTTAATGTCAAATTTCAAAATAATAAATTAAATGAGTATAATAGTTAATATCTCAAAAATTTGCTAAGCATGGTTACAAACATCTTTCATTCCCTTAGTAATATATACATACTACATATGATATTGTGTGCACGTCAGGAAATGATAAATAAGGACCCAGCTCTTGCAATTCACTTTGCATCATTCTTTTCTGATTTGTACTGGGTCTACAGAGTCAAATCTGTTCTGATCCTATTCCTTTTTGCATTGCTTCTCTGGTTCAACACTACATCTGTCTTTCAAATTCAGGTACCAGTCTAAACTTCATCCTCTTCCTTTCCCCTCTCTGATTTCACATTTGGCATTATTTTTGTTCTTAGTTAATCATTTAAAAAAGTATTATGCATCTACCCTAAACACTCACACAAGCATATGAATTTATATATATACATGTGTATGTGTGCATCTACAAAGGCACAGTCTTTAACTTATGAAGACCCAGATTTCAAACTTTAAATTTTATGATTTCATCAAATTCATCATTAGAAAATTAAGCAATTTTCATTTTGTGTCTTTAGGTTATAGGCATTTTTTTAAAAATCCACTAAATAACCTAAGGAAAATTCAATCATATGGACGATTAGGATACTGAAAATTTAGAGTATACAGCGTATTCATATGACAAGCGAAATTGATTATTATAAATTAAAAGACAGATAGTCTCATAGTAAATTTCAAGTAACTTTTGAAAAGGAGATCGTAGGGTCCTTATGAAGGTTTTTGTCTTAACAAAACTTTAGACCTTTTTAAATAATCAATATTCATTTTATGCATCATTCATTTATTCAACCAATTTTTATTCATTGTTTATAATTCACCAGGCTTTTTCTAGAGGCAGAAAACAAAAAAATAAACATGACCAATATATAGTGTGTAAATTATACAGTATGTTAGAAGGCAATGAGCAAATTCTGTACTAGATATAAGGTGGTAAATAATATACAGGAAAGAAAAATCAAATCAGGTTTAAAGGTATCAGGAGTACCATGATGAGAAGGTAGACTAAAATTTCAAACAGAATCATGAAGGCAGACCTCTAATATTTGCCTCGGCACTATGCTAAATTCTTTCTCAGTGAAGGCACTAAACCAAATACAAATATTAAAGAAAGGAATATAATAATGTTAACCCTTTCTCCTTTCCTTCCTTTCTTCTTTTCATTATTTCCACTAACCAAAGAGTCCTTAAACATTTGAAAAAATGATAATTGAAGTTATAATTAGGATAATGCAAACTAATCAGTGATATTTCATAATAGTACTTGCAAAATCTCAACAATCTTGTAGTATTCTATTAAAGGAAATATTCTGAATCTGAGGCACTCACATACTACTGGTAAAAGGGTAAATTTTAATTACTATTTTAGAGAAAACAGTTCATCATAATATTATAAGCGTGAATATTCCATAGTCAAGACATTCTACTTCAAGGCATATACCCTAGAAAGGTACAAATATCTATGCAAGAAGACAATTACAACAATGTAAATTGAAGCTATATTTAAAGATAAAAATTTAAAACAATGTAAGTTAAAAGAAAAAATAGAGCCAGGCACAGTGGCCCATACCTGTAATCCCAGCGGCTTGGGAAGCTGAGACAGGAAAATAGAGTTCAAAGCCAGCTTCAGTAATGGTGAGGCACTAAGCAACTCAGTGAGACACTGTCTCTAAATAAAATACAAAAAAGAGCTTTGGAAATGGCTCAGTCCGTTGAATGCCCCTGAGTTAAATTTCCAGTATCCGCCCCCCAAAAAGAAAAAACATATAGTAGAATAGTATAAAGAATGTTTATAAAAGAACTTAAATGCAGTTATGCTAATAAAAATCAGTAAGGATGAATCGCACAAGCAAAAAAAAAATGGTGGAAAGGAAAGAAGCAAATCAATAGAGTGTGATATCATTTAAGTTCGTTTAAAAAGAAAAAACTATTACATTTCATCATAAATACATATATGTGGATTGGATTAACACATGCAAAACCTATGATAGCAACTGTCTATAAAGAGAGAGAGAGAGAGAGAGAGAGAGAGAGAAAGCAACCTGGAGTCATGGTTTAAGCAAGCATTAACGTTGTTATCTGTAATACTTACTTTAAAAAGGAACAGAAATATGATAATATATGGGGTAAAGTCATGAGTGTCAACTTTTTTATATTTAAACTTGCATGGGAGCAGGAAAAATGGTGGAATGAGATAGACATCATTACCCTAGGTACATGTATGACTGCACACATGGCATGACACTACATAGTGTACAACCATAGAAATGGAAAGTTGTGTTACAATTGTGAACAATGAATCAAAATGCATTCTGCTGTCATATATACCTAAATAAATAAATTTTTAAAAAATGAAACAATTTAAAATGTAAGCTAATGATTTGCAAAATTATTTTATTCCAAATGTTAAATAAAAAATTTTAAATATATATATATATATATATATATATATATACACTCA
>NW_025999968.1:19563108-19631902 GCF_001458135.2 Marmota marmota marmota | reverse complement strand
GTGTGTGTGTGTGTGTGTGTGTGTGTGTGTGTGTAGAGCAAGAGAGAGAAACAGATAATTGAGTAACTAAAAAACTCTGCATTCCATCAATGGAGAATATACAGTCTTTAACACAATGTTTCCCAAAATTGTAAAATAGATCACAAAATATGTTAACAACTATAGAAGAACTGATGTTATATAGACTACAGTCTCTAAACCTAGTTTAAAAGAATTTCATAAACAGTAGTTTAAGAATAATGTTAAACTCATGTTTGTGCACTAAGAAATACATCCCTAAGTAACTCATGATAAAGGGGAAATCACATTGGAAGTGACAAAATATTCAGACTGGCTATAAAAGCACTACATATAAAAATTTCAAGGTGTTGCTAAATAGAACATATAGATGAACTTTAATCCTAGGAACATATTAGTGTTTGAAATGGTAGAAACAACCCAAATTTCCATCATGGATAAATAGGTAAATGAGTTGTGATACATACAAACAATGAAGTATTATTTAATCATCAAAAGAAATGGAGAACTCTACATGCTTCAATTTGGATAAACCTCTAAACATTATGCTAAGTGAGATAAACCATACACAAAAGGTCACATATTATAAGGTCCATTTTATGTGGTATGTCCAGAATAGGCAAATCCATAAAGAAAGAAGGCAAATTAGAGGTTACCAGGGGTTGTGGGGAGAGAATGAAATGATTACTTAATGGATAATGAATGTTTTTTGGGGTCAATGAAAAAGTTTTAAAATTAAAGAGAACTAATAGTTGCACAATATTGTGAATACACTAAATATCACTGAGTTGTTACCTAAATACCACTGAATTTTAACCTAAATACCACTGAACTGTATGCTTTACAATGGTTGATTGTATATTATGTGACTCTCACCTCAAAAAAAAAAAAAAACAAGAAGAAGAAGAAAAAGAAAAAGTCTTCGCCACAGTAACACCAGAATAAGGTAATTTTATCAGAAAGATCTGAAAAACGTCATGGAACAAGTAAACCTATATGATAACCTGCTTCCTTGAATAAGGAAGAAAGGCTGACAATTTATTTTATGAGGTTAGGAAAACCTTAATAACAAAGAACATTATAGACTAATCTCATTTTTAATGGATCAATAAATAAGTGAATATTACATTCAATGTAGCAGCTTATTAAAAACCTGTGTCATGACTATAAGAATACCTTTAAAAGGTTGATAAATCAACTTGACACATTCAAGAAAGAATAAGGGACCTTGAAGAAGATAGATCAATAGAAACTATTCAAACTACATCACTAAAAAGAGAAAGCAAAAACCAAAAGAAGAAGTGTCAGACAGAATATTCCCAGAATTGTAACACAAATTTAAAGTGTTGAAATAAGTGTAATTTAAAATGCCAGGAGAGGAAAGACAAAACAAATATGTTATGCTAAAATGTTTTCAAAATTATTGATAGCAACTATCCTACATATCTGAGAACCTTACAAAACACCAGAGAAGTTTTAAAAAGGAATTGGTACATCATAATTATGGCTGAAGACCAAAGAAAAACCTGATGGAAGACAAAGAAAAAAGACATATTACATATAGAAAAAAAGGAACTCAAATTACAACAGATTTCTCATAAAAAGTTATAAAAGCCAGAAACAATGGAGCAACATCTTAAATTTGAAAAAGAGAAAAACTGTTAACAAATTTTATACCCAGGGAAAATATCACCAAAATTACAGATGTCTGCTCCTCGAGAAATATAGTTCAGAGTATGAAACATCTAACAATAGATGGGAGAAAATATTCATGAATTACATATCTGATAAAGATCTGTGACTATATTATATAAAGTATTCAAAATTCAATATTAAAATAATCCAAAACAATGGCAAAGAAGACCCACTCATGTATAGTACATTTTGGCAAATAAGCACAAGAAACCACGCCCATGGTCACTTGGAAAATATAAATCACACTGAGATATCACTACACAATTATTAGAAAGGCTTATCTTTTTTTAATTTGGCAATAGCAAGGGTTAACAAGGATCTTATTAGTGGGAATGCAAAGTAGTTTAGTCACTTTGAAAAGCACTTTGGAAATTTCTTATAAATTTAAATGTACAATTACTACATGACACAAAACTTTGTATTCCCTCAATAATTTTATGAATAATCATCAACAACTTGAAACAACCCAATGTCCCTCAACCGGAAACTGCATAAACAAGCTATGATAAAGCCACACATGAAATACTACATAGTTGAAGAGTATCATAAGAAACATACAACTTGGGCAGGTTCAGCATAGAGCTTGCCAAGTTTTGAGAAAGAAATAAAATTATTATGATACAAAATAATTCCATTACCCCCACCCAGATATTCCATACCAATTTGTATTGAACTCACTCCCATGTCCAACACACGGCAATCACTGATATGTTTTCTAGGCCTGTAGTTTAGTTTTGTTTTAGAATGAATGTCATATAAATGAAATAACACACTAGGGAGTCTTTTGAACATGGTTTCTTTCACGTCGCTAAGTGTAACTGGGATTTACCCACTTTTTAGCAGCATACTTTGCTTTCTTTTTACATTTTTTTTTACTTCTCTCTGTTCTTGGTTTCCATGATTCTTTTTCCAGTTTTCCTTTCATCACTTTGATAATTATTTGCAGTCGTTTTTGAAAGATCCTCTTTGTTTACTAAACTTTTTCAGTTTGTCTCTAGAGATCAATCCTAACCCCATTTCTTTTATAGTTACCCTCTCAACAAAATGATGATATTCATTCCCATCATTTAAAATGCTACCAAATCATAAATTAATATCTAGATACCAGAAGTTTCCACTAAATTACATACTTGTGTGATTCATTTGTGTGATCCAATTTTATATTTGAGATCTCTGTTTGAATATCTCAAGGGAATATAAACTTAACACTTCTATCACCAGTTGGATTACCATGTAAGCAGACACTGAAATGGAGTTCAGTGTTCAAGATATATATTAAAAGTTCCTTTGGGATTAACACCCATAAAAGGAGGAGGAAGGAAGCAGAGGAGGACAAGAGAAGTCAAACCATGGTGCAGTCTCAACAATGGCTTAATGACACCTATAAGAAAAACCAGAGCTAGAACATACTTCAGAGTTGTCTTCCTTGGACTGAGAAAACCAGAACTTTGTACTATATCCATCAGTCCTTAGATCTGGATCACTCCAGAAAGGGGTATGAAATTTAGCACATATTCTTGGCAGATAAATTACCACTAATGGGGCTAACAAAGAAAGGATGTTTGCTGAAATCACTTTCAGCAGCTAGGACAACAAGAAATTTCCTGAAGGAGGACCTATATGACACATGAACTAGGTCACCATAGTCTACTCTCTGAGCTTCTCAGACCTACTTCCTAATATATATTCTTAGAACAGATTTTCCAGGATTCTGGTGGGAAGAGTCAGTTGTCTCTCTTGCTGGGGGGAAAAAAAAACCTAGTAGAGGAGTTACTGAAATGAATGACAGCTCTATCCCTGCTACTTGTGCAGGGTTGCAAATATACTCATTGTCTCCCTACTGTACTATCAATTCTAGGTCCCCTTATCTTTAGCTAGCACCTCTTGATGCTTTGCCTCACGATATGATCCAGACCTTCATGACCTGTAAGATCTGTGTCTATGGTCTCCATGCCTGTCTAAGAAAAGTCTTCTCCATTCATCCAATCATCTTCAAAATTAGTCAAGGGAGCTCCTACCAAGTAGTTTGCTTCTGTGCCAAACATATTTACTATGATCCATCTCTAATCATAAAACACTTCCAACATCAAATATGTGAGATTTTCCCTCACACCAACAACCAGTTCTCCAACTCTCTGAAAAATAGCTGGTTGTCTTAAAATGTAATTCAACTCTAACACTAACTTCCTGGAGTTAGCATCAGATCCCACAAACTAGAGGTTCAGTATTACAGACTACAACCATTTCAAATGCCATTTCTAAGCCCAAACCACTTCTGACTGACCAACTATAAATTCAAGGGGCTTGTTATACACCCTCAGGTTCAATAATTTTCTGGAATGGCTCCAAGAACTCAGGAAACCAGTTTACTTACTTTTACTGGTTTTCTGTTTTAAAATACTGTTCAGAAACAGCAAATGAAAAGATACATAAGGCAAGGTACATGGAAAGGGCATGCAGAGCTTCTGTGCCCTCCTTGGTGTACCTCCCAACACCTTCAAGTATTCATCAACCCAGAAGCTCTCCAAACTGAGTAAAAAGAGGAATAAATAGTACCAACAACAGTACTAAGTCATGAGAAGCTCTGGAACTAGATGCATCTTTACAGTTGCTCCTACTGGAACAAGATGGCCAGGTCCTTATCATTCATTACATGTGCCCACTTCCTATCTCAGAGGCAGTGGGACATCATGTGAAGTGGCTTTCTCATGGCTTCCTTTAAGGGCCTGACGGTGACAGTCTGTCTCCTGACAGCACTCTCACACCTGGAGCAACACGCTCTTCACTTCTGATATCTGCTTTGGAGAATCAAGATTCAGAACATAAGTTCTTTCTACATCTCTGATATCTCAGTAATATCTGTACATCTTGGTGGTGAATCTCAGTATCCACTACAATGTCCCAAACTAAACTCTTGAAATTAACCAACACCCTCCTCTCCAAAATAAATCCTTTTACAGCCTTCACCATTTCAGGTATCTACCCACCCACCAGTAAAATCAGGAACCTAGGAGCTCTAATGCCTCCTTTTCCCCCACCAGAAACCCACAATATACATTAAGTATAATTAAGTATTAAGTATTAAGTACAAACACTTTTATCTCCAAATTATTGCTCACATTCAAACTACTTGTCTCCATAGTCATTGCACCACCTATGTTTCTAAGACGCAAACATCCTTTATCTGAAGAAACCCTATAACCTCCTTGCTAGTCTCTCTGTTCCTTCTTATGATTTTTCCAATTAATATTCACCTTACAAGCCAGTATAAACTTTGTGAAGTATGAATTGGATCTTCTCAACACCCTGGCTTCCTTTTGAATTTAGAACCAAATATAAACTCTTTCACATCTCCCTCAGGCTTTGAATGATGACTACCCTTTCCAATCTCATCGCAAGCCCCTCTCTCACTCACCATTCCTAGCCAAGGTAAAATTCTTTCAGTTCCTGGAAGCTGCTAAGCATTTCCTTGCCATAAATGAAACATTCTCCATTTTTTTCTAACCACTGACTTTTGCCTAGTGAGTTCTTTCTCTTCCTCTAAGTAACATGCAGTGACTCCTTTGTGCTGGTTTAACATCTCTTGAATATTCTTTTGTAGTAATACAAGTTCCCATAATATGGTAATACCAACCTATGTATCATGCCTTCCTAACATGTCAGAATTCAGTGCTCACAGCTGGACTAAAGGTCTGAGATTCAGGTTCTGCCTGTCAGTTGTACCAGAGTTAACCTTCCACTGAGAAGAACCAACATGAAAAACTAGTCTCAGTGTTACTCACCTTTTAGAAAGCAGATGACAAGGTGAAAAGCTATCTTGGGTAGTAATGGTAGAGATCCTGTAAAATATCCTGAGCTCCATTGGAGGGGTGGTGTTTATGGAAGTTGTAAATTTGGAGTCAAGAAGTGGTGGCTACGCCCCTTTTGCTGGAGCAGTCACCCATAGTTGTGGTTCTTGATATTACCAAGAAGAGATGACCAATTCACTTTCTATTAGAACCAACCACAGTGGATTCCATTTTTTTGTAATTAAATTCTAACGTTTATAATCTTCCATCTAACACACATTTATTCTGTAATTCTCAGTCTTAAGTTTTGTTTTCTTCATTGCATTAGCACATCTTGAATGTGTGTGTGTTTGTGTGTGTGTGTGTTTGTGTGCACACATGCACATTCGTGCATATATATACATGTGCTCTGTCTTCTTTCCAAGATTCCATACTCTAAAGTAGCAGGCTATTTGTTCTTTTCATTTGTCACTGAATAATATGACCCTTATTCATTCATTCAATAAATTTTATGGAAACCTTTTTGTGTGGCTGACACTGACACAGGCATTAAGAATACAGCATCAATAAGGCACAATTTCTTCTCTCAAAGTGCTCACATCAAGACAAAAAGCAGATCACTAAAACCTAATATGGTATATGCACTGATAAAAGAAAAGTCAAGAGTTCTTAGATACTTACTAAGGAGGGGCATCCAATGCAATCTGTGGAGAAAGGGAAGAGATGAAGCTAAAGAGAAGCTGAAAAACAGAAGAGGGGAGGAATAAGGAAAATCAAGGAAGAATTCTTAGCAAATGCAATGTCAACACTTAAACTAACATTTTAAGAGCAGAAGCTTGGTGAAAGGAATATAGAAGGGAGATAGTGCTGGGAAAGAGAATTGTAGGCAAAGGTGAATGGTCTCATGGTGAAGACTAGCACAATGGAGAGAGAGGCTACTTTCACAAGAGGGAAACACTAGAGAAGTAGCAAAGTTGGGAAAGTTTAGACAAGAAGATAAGTGTGGACTCCTGCTCCTCTCCTTGGGAGATTCCTGAAATTATGCCTACATATGGAAAAGGTTGGGGATGCAATGTGAAAATAACATCAAGCTAAGAGATTAGTTTGAGTGATATTATTTTTGTTTCCTTCATGGCTACTCAAACACTACTTCTACTATTGTTTCATCAACTCACTAAAGTCCATGAAAATATTTTCCAGTTATTCCTAGTGTATATTTCTCAGTTCTATTATGTCACGTAAGTGATATTAATTGCAATATGTTGCTATGGTTTGTTACAGCTCAAGTGAACCTCAGGGTTCACACTTTGAAATACCATTCTAAAGTACTGAAAAGGTGGAAACTTTATCCATCCAAGGTTTTTAGAAATGGAGCCTTTAGGAGGTGATTAGAATTAGATAAGGTCATCAGATGGAGCCTCCATTATTGAATACTGAAGGCTCTATAAGAAAAGGGAGATAGACTGGAAGACATGCATATTTGCTCCCTGCCTTTTGCCATGTGAGACTCTTGCCATCTTGGGACTCTGCTAGCAAGAAGGCCATCACCAGATAAGGACATTTTACCTTTGACTAGGACTCTAAGGCAAAACAAACCTCTATTCTTTATAAGTTTCTCAGCCTCAGATATTTCATTCTATTAACAAAAAGAGGAGAAATTCAGATGTGTAATTGCTTTTGTACCTATTTTATTTCTCCATATAGACAACATTTCTCAAGTAGACACTAGGTATTATGTCTCTTCAGATGCCCATAATCTCAAAACTGCAATCAGAATATAATAACATCTCATATAAGATTGTAGAAGAAATATACAAGATCAGACTTGGGAAATTTGAACATAAAAAGAACCTTTTTCTTTTCTGTGATTGTTAATGTGTAATATCCAAGTAAGAGGTTCAAAATGTTTCACTGCCATCTGTGTTAGTCAATGACCTATGCATAAAAAATAATTTTTTAATAAATTACCAAGTTAGATAATGATGCAGATCAACTCATATTTAACTTTTTCAAATGATAAAGCAGGATTCAAAGATGGAGATTATGAAATTAAGTCATGATGCATACATAATCCTACCAGAATTCACATAAATGCCCTCTCTAGGAATCAGACACTTGTTTAAGTAACATTTTAGTATATTAAATCTTAAAGAAAATTCCTTTAAGGCCTTACTATGGTGTCCATCTTCATACTGTAGGGAGAAAGGGTTTTTTTTACAAGATCCTTCTGAGTGGTATACAAATGGGATAAAAAGGGTAGAGTCAAATGAAAAAAAAAATGCCATTGATGGGTTAAGAAAATAAGTAACTTCTTACCATTCCCTATTCATCCTTCACTCTAGACTCAGGATTTAAATGTTGCAACGGAGACTAGTAAATCAGCTTTTACAAATGTATCACCAACAATGTCATCAGGGACTGCTTCTCTCTAATTCTTCTGTGGGTTTCTCAGAGCCACATAGGCCTGTTCTGCTTTTAATGGGTTAATTACCAAGGAAGCATTTTTCCTCTGTGGTCTAGACATAGAAATATCCAGATATTGTTTCCCTTGAAAGGCAGCCATCCTGCTGAATACACTTGATCACCAATTCCCATGTTTTTCTAAGGCCAGATGGGGCTAAAAACAATTTTTGAAGATTTTTCTCCCTCCTTCTTTTTTTACCGATTAACAGCTTGTTTGTTTTCGATTGAGGATGCTGCCAGGCAAACAGAGGGAAGGAAAAGAAAATTCCTTAATTTTTAAGGTGGGGAAACTAGAGAATGATGGATTTGTTGTTGCCAAGAGGAAACAATCCTTGGACCTAGCAAATAAGCATGGAATAAAAGGTCACTCAATATTATATAATTTCAGTAGTATGAGTACATACTACAGATTTTCAGAATATTATGATTTTCTTAACTAAAATCTGAAGGAGCGTGTGTGTATGTACATGTGTGAAAGACAGAGAGAGAGAGAAAGATGTTGAGATTTCAGATAGATAGGCAGTGAGAGAAAAACAGAAATCTCAACCTTTGGGAAAAAAAAAATTATAGTCCTGACACTACTAACTCTAAGACATAGACTTATTTTAGAATCTCTGTTTCTTCACATGTAAACCGAAAGATTTAGATGATTTTATACCCAACGTCTTTTCATCTCTAAAATTGTTTGGTCTCCTGTGATTCACTTCAAGTGTGTTCTACCTAGGGTTAAAACTATTTATTTTTGCTGTCTTCCTATCTCTCTAGACCTCTGTGGAGAGAAGCTATCTGGTTGCTTCTGTAGGAGTTACATTATAAGTGGGAAGTGAAGACAGCTGAGCCTGATTTGAAAACATGATAAATAGCCCCCAAGTCCTGCATGTGCCTTCCCCATGGAGGCCAAGGAACTCCATACAGATGCGGGAAGGATTAAGTGGTACTCTGGCCCAGTGCAGACTGGCACAGCAGCCAGGAGCATATAGGCCACATGAGGTTATTTTGAGGTATCTCCCTTCTGAGAAGACTTAAACTTCTTTTCTCTGTCACAGTTTCATATTCCTAAGTCCCAGAGATCCCCAGTTCAGCCACACTGATTGGTGTTGCCAGGAACAATAGTGATAAGTAGCAGAAGCCGAACCCTGACTGTATCAGGACTCACTCCAACTATTAATGACTGGGGCAACTCACTTGGCCACTAACACTGTTTTCTCCCAACTTTGCTAAAACAGCCAAGTCTGTGATTGCTGATGCCCAGTAGTGACATTTCCATTCTAGGCCAGGGACTGTGAAAAATATGTTTTAAAAATACAAAAGAGTCAATATGATTAATGTTCTTAAAAAATGAACTTTTTTTTTTAGTATCAAGACACTATTAAAGTGGTTGGGGGACTGATCACTTTTGGTAGCTCTGTGGCTAAAGGGACAAACTTTCCATCCAGCTGACAGGAGGCCAAACTTGCTCAGGTACTGAAAAGCCACAGTCACATGGAGATAATGAAGGCCACATTGGCAAATGGCAGGAACATTGCCTCTCAAAGGCCAAACCCCTCACCAGAGGCACATGGCACCCTCTACCAAGTTGCCGAGACAGGGCCTCTGGTTTCTTTCTGCGACGCATGTTCCAACAGTATTAGAAACCCTCTGGAAGAAACAACACATTTTTGACTGATGAGTTCTGAGGTGAAGACTTGTCAGTAGTATGGTAATATGGATAAAAGCAAAATATTTTATTTGGTAGTAGAATTTTATGGCTCTTAAAAAGACACTACAAAACTTAGTTTGCAGATTATGTTAACTATCAAGGTCTTGTGTCTCATTCATAGTCATGAAAAAAAAATCAGTCCTCTCTCACATTTTTTTCCTTATTGTTTCATGTTAGATGCCACATTCAAGCTTATCAAAATAGGAAGTTTAGGGGCTGGGGTTGTGGCTCAGAGGTTGAGTGCTCACCTACCATGCGTGAGGCACCAGGTTCCATCCTCAGCACCACACAAAAATAAAATTAAGATATTATGTCCATCTATAACTAAAAAATAAATATTTTTAAAAAATAGCAAGTTCAGCCTCAGGGACAGATTTTTAATTCAAGACACCTCACACTAGATTGCTTTCTTAAACATCAGGGAATACATTTTCCAGCTCTCTCTACCCATTCAAAAAAAAGAAAAAAGAAAGAAAAAGAAAAGATGACTTTCAGGATCTAAGAACACTTTAATTTTACTTCATCAGATAAACATCATTAACTTGGTTGAAAGGACTAGTCACTTTTAGTCACTTTTTATCTGCATCCTGAAGGGACATGTTACCCAAGCCTGTGGATAACACACGGCCAAGCTGCATAACCCATGTGAAAATACTATAGGCAGAATTGGCATATGAAGGAAATGTAGCCTCTCACAGGCCACACCCCTCACCAGAGGCACTCAGTGCCCTCAGTGGAGTTATCCCTACTTGTCCTCTCATTTCTTTCTGAAATGTATGCTCCGACAGTATAGACGGACTCAGGAAGCAACCACAGATTTCTGAATGATGAGTCTTGGGAGATGACTTATCAGTACTAAGGTGATTCCAGTTCTCAACAATGCCACAATTTACTAATCCATTCTATTGTCGACAGTCAGTGTGGGTTTCAGGTTTTTATTGTTATGAATAGTGCCACCGTGATCATCTGGTACATGTTTACTGTTAAAGCTATGTATGTATTTCCATTGTTACATATCTAGGTGTGGTATTGCTTAGTAGATATTGCACAACAGTTTTCCAGTGGGACTGTATGCTCACCAGTGGAGCCTCACAGTCAACAATTCTCATCACATAACATCTTATGAGGGCTCAGTGTTCTCTGTGCTTTCAGTTTAACCATTCCAGGGATGTAAAGTACTGCCATATAGTATTCTTTTTTTTTTTTCCAATTGGTTCCTTTTAGTTACATGACAGTAGAATTTATTTTTACATAATTATACAAGCATGGAATATATGAGATTCTAATCAGACTTGCATTTTCCTAGTAACTAATGACATTGAAAACTTTTCATGTTTATTAGCCATTTAAATATCTTCTTTGGTGACTATTTACTTGACTTATTTTGAATTATTGTTTTGGTTAGCTTTTGTCACTGTGACCAAAAGACCTGACAAGAGCAATTTTGAAGGAATAAAAAAGTTTATTTTAGCTCACAGTTTCTGGATACACATATTTTGAAGTTTTTGAAAAAGTTCTTAATTTTGATGTAAACTGATGATTATTTTTGTTTCAAAAACTCCTTTTTGTATCCAGGTTTAAAGTCTTTGCCTGCTCTGAGATCATAAAGATGATTGCCCACCTTTTCCTGAAATATATTTATTGTTTTGCCTTTTACAGTTAGATCTATAAATCCATCTGAACTTAGTTATTTTCTGGGAGTATGAGAGGGAGGTCAAGCGTATTTTCTGCACATGACCATCCCAAAGACCTAGCCATTTATTGAAACGACTGTTCTTTCTTCACTGCACTGTAATGTAATACCTTCTTTCCTATTTTGTCATAAATTGGGTGACTATATATGAGAGTCTAGTCTGGACTATTTTCTTTCTCAGTGGGTTTGCTTATTTTGTCTTAATTACTATAATTTTATAATCAATTTTGATATCTTATAAAGTATCTTTTCTCACTATTTTCTTCTCCAAGAAAGCCTTGGATATACTTGGCCTATGTACTTCCAATTTTTATTTAATAAAATAGTATTCTGGTATTTTAAATTAGAATCATAGTAAATATGTAGACTAATTTGGGCATAATTAGTATCTTAATAACATTGAGTCTTCCAACTAGGAATTTAGAATATCTCTTCATTTATCTAGGTTCTGTTTAATTTCTCTCAATAATGTTTTATAATTTAGTTTACATATGTTGAATTTCTTTAATTCCCTAGGTATATAATTATTATAATACCATTGTAAATTATAATGTTTAAATTTCATTTTTACTTGTTTCTGGTATATAAAAATTCTTATCAAATTATGCATGCTATAATGAATGATGATATAAATTTATGCACTTATATTCAGTGATGTTGATGAATCTACAGATAAATTATTAGAATTTATTGTTTCCTGTATTCAGTTGATATGATGAATTACATTGAGTGATTTTATACTGTTAAAACTACCCTTGTGTGTCTGAAATAAACTTTTTGGTAAGTAATTTATCATCCTTTCTATGTGTTGCTGAGATGAATTTGTTAATATCATCTTAAGGATTTTGCCTCAGTGTTTTCAATGAGAAAACAGCTTATAATTTTCTTTACTATTATATCTTTGTCAATTTTACAATACATATTATGGTGCCTTTTAAAAGGATTTAGCAAATGTTTTCTCTTTTTCTATTCTAGAACAATTTATACAATATTGCTGTTAGCTCTTTCTTAAATGTTTGAAAACTGACCAAGTAAAACTACCTGTGTTTAGGAATTTGTTCATGAGAAGGTCTTAATTAAGAATGCAACTTTTAAAATATATGCCTGATTGTTTGCATTTCCTATTTCTTCTCAAGGAAAACTGAATAAGATCTTGAGTTTTTTGAGTTAATGATCCACTTCATCCAAGTCATCAAATTTATAAGAAAATGCATAATATTATCTCATTTGATGTTTTATGATGTGTACATTTTCAGTTAGGAAAGAAATGTAATTTTTTATCAATCTTGTTAGAACTCTATCATCAATTTTATTAGCTTTATTGACCCTTAATATTATTGACTTTTTTGCATTCTATTTTTATTTCTGTTGTTTTTACTTCTTTCCTTATGTTTTCCTTAATTTGGGGGTGGTCTTTTGTTCTCTAATTTCTTGGGTTGTAATTTTAGGTAATTACTTTCAGTCTTTCTTCTTTCCTAATATATATAGCATATGGAATTAAGCTAGAAATTGAATAACATGTTAAAGTGAATTAAAAGGAAAACATTTGGAGATTGTTGTGCTGCAATTTCTCCCTAAATATTGCATTAGCTTCAGCAATAGCATGTTTGAGATAGTCAAATGTGTAAAATAGCAAATTCAGCTGTTTTGCCTATGTAATATCTATAGTTGATATGGCATTACAACTCCCATCTTACACAGTGAATAGTTGGACTGGGGATATAGCTCAGTTGGTAGAGTGCTTGTCTCACATGTACAAGGCCCTGGGTTCAATCTCTAGCACCACCAAAAAAAAAAAAAAAAAACTATTGTAAATAGTTGTTTTTATTTACTCATATATTTACTCTCCTGGAGTTCAGAATTTTCTCCTATGTTTTTATGCTCCATCTGGAATCATTTTTCTGCCTGAAGGAATTTTGTTTTATAGAGATTCACCTGCTATTGTCTTTTTTCCCTTTGACTAAAATTATCTTTATCTTCATTTGTACAACACATAATAATTTTGTGTATGAAATTATAGGTTGGCAGTTATTTTCTTTCAACATTTTAAAGCAGGACCTTCATTGTCTTATAGTTTCTGTCAATTCTGTTGAAAAATTAGGTTTGCATCGTAGTGATTTTTTTAATCAAGGCACTGATTTTAAGTTTTTCTCTTTCTATTTGGTTTTCAGAAGATTTTATCATACAAGTATGATCTTCAATTTGAGTTTTCCACAATTTTTTTTAATCTCTCTTTCATTTGTATCAGCAAAACATTGTGATTTCCTCCATTTTTTTCCTCCTTTTCCTTATTTGATTCCTGTTATATGTACATTAGGCCTCTGGATCATTTATACATACCAATTGACTCTTTCTATTATTATTTTGTTTTCACTTGATACATTTATCATAGTTATTTTAAATACCTTGGTTGGTACTCTGATACCCAGATCATTCATTTTTTTGCTATTCTTTTCCATCTTTTTCTCTTGATCATTCATAATATTCCCCTGTCTTTTGTATCTATAATAATATTTTATTAGACATTAAGTATAAAAGAAAGGAAGAGGATCTGAATGATGTTATCTTTCCCTGGAGAACTGCCCCCCTCCCTCCTTTCTCTTATGCAGTTCAGGCAAGAGGTAGAGGGCTCCCTCCAATTGACCAGAGTCAGAGCTGGATTGCCAATGAAACCTCAGTCTACATCTGTTTCAGTCTTCTTCTTGGAAATAACCCTCTCAATTTTTGATTGAAAGCCTAATTGGTCTTTCTCCTCAGCCCTGAAAATCTTCTAAATTTCCAACTCTGTCATTCATAAGTTTCCAGCCCAGGCCTTAGCCTGCCACTCCAGACATCTTAATCACCTAGCAAATGTCTTGATTTAGAGGTTAATGGAGTTCCTAAAGAAGGCCCATTCCCCATGGTTTGTCTTAGATTTCACTTGCCTTTTTGAAGTTTCTAGACTACCTTCCCAATCCCTGGTGCTGCTGCAGCTGTCTAGAACTGAGCCAATGTCACATGGAGTAAATTATCCCTGCATTTAAAGAAGCCCCTAGGGTTTCCAATTTGCCTCACCAAACTCCTATGCAGCTCAAACAAACAAACAAACAAACAAAAACCTTGCTGTTTTCTCTGTCTCCCGGGAAATAGCTCAATCTTCAGACAATGCCCTCAATCAGATTTCCCAAGGAGAAAATTTTCCAGGATTCAGCAAACATCCCCAGGGGGGAAATCAGCTTACATCAGAAGTTTTCTCCCTCATCCTTGAGTCTTTTTCTGTTTTCCTCATGGCTGGAGTTGGCGGGCACAATTAATGGACTGACTAGACAAATATTTTTCCAAATCTATTATGCATCCAAACCCTTAGAAATTCCAATGTTAAGAATGAACTTTTTGCATTTCATCTGTGACCAGCAGAGACCAAAATTTTCATATGAACAGAGTAAGGGTGAAGTAAACAAAAGGCTTACAGAGATAAGAAAATGTAAGATTAATCTTTTCTCCTTATCCTAGAGCATTGTGATCTGATTCTTGCCTATATTCAACTGAAACTTCACTCTCAAGTGTTTCTTCTCTGTTCAGTGTAGTGTCCTAGAGACATCGGGATCTAAGGACAATTATTAGATATTTCACTTAGAAAGCAGTGCTCATTTTATTAGTTTTATCTATTTCTAATTAAAAATAGAGAATATATTACAATTTTACATTTATTTAATCAAGATTATGATTGGATAATAAAACAAAATACCCCAAACTACAACTTATATTAAATGTAAATACAACATAAATATATTTATAGTCTATAAAGCCTGCATAAGTATATATGTGCTACACTTACCAAAAAAAGAACAAATATTACTTGATATTTTTTTAAAGCATCCAGCTACAAAGACCAAAATGTTTCCAGCTTGTTAATGCATTTTTGGATAATGGTCATTATTCCATGCTTGCTTTTTTTCCAAAGCTCTTTATTATCATAGCATGAAATGAAATTTAACTCATTCTAAAAACCCAAGATTATAGAATCATTACCTTTGGCTCTTTGACTATCAAAAATTAGCTTGTCCAGCACTTAGAGCTGTTGGTAACACTGAGATTGCATGGGAAAGGGGAATAAATTGCATGACAGTTCCATTCATTTTGGAAGCTTTCAGAACTGGGATACACAATGGAAAAATCTCAAGGACATTCCTTGTGTCTGCACGTTTGTGATGATTACAAGAAAGTCAAACACAAATCCAACAAATGAATTGTACTCAAATGCTTCAGAGTTAAAATGCTGGGTATGTGGACCAGGCTCTCTAATAAAGACCGATATATTATACGATTACTTGATGATCAAGAGAAAAAAAAATGATGCTTGCTGAAGGTAATCTTGATCATCTGGTTGAGCCAAAATGTGGGGAGGGGCAATTGTAGTTAACAGTATATAGATTAGTATAGTAATTCACAATAAACTTAGAGAATAAACAGTATTTTTCTATTTGTGAACAATGGCATGTAGAAAATAGTGGTGTTCATTTTTTGTTTTTTGTTTAAATCAGCCTATTTAAAGTACACGTACAGTACCCCATACCTCCCAAATTTCTTGGCTGTTGCCTACAAAACTACCCTGGTCACGTACCTATTTATGTCTGTAATTTCACCTTGCCGTAAATATCCTGTATATGAGTTGCTTTAAATCACTTGACATTTGTATTAGTTCATTTTCTATTGCGCTAATGAAATATCTGAGGTTGGTAATGTATAGAAAGGAGATTTATTTAACCACTGTTTTGGAGGCTGAAAGTCCACATGGCAGATGGCATCATGGTGGAAACCCAGGTGAGAGGAAGCAAACACATGGTAAGAGAAAAAGCCAGAGACGGATTAGAGCGAGGCCAGGCTTGCTCTTTTATAACAACCTTTCCATGTGAATAAACCAGTGTCCCAGGAGAACTACATCAGTTCCTTCAAAGGGCAGTGTCCTTAATGACCTTCTTCCTTTCACTAGACCTAGTCCTCTAAAGGTTCCACACCATCTCTAAGCATCACCACACTGAGGACCAAGCTCCCAACACAAACCTCAGGGACACACTCAAACCACATCCAAACCATAGCAACATTCAAGACATGTGGCAAACATGGAAAGGAAGGGACAGAAAGCAGGAAGGAAAGAAAGACTGGAATCTTTAAGTATAATCAAAAACTTTTCCAGAACCTTAATTCAAAATAAATAAGCCAACAATAATATTTCTTGAGTGAGCAAAAGACCCTAAATATTCAGAATGCAATGATATAATAATAAAGATGAGAAGTTGGCACATAATGTTATAAAATCAGGTATAAAGAGAGAACATCTTTTTACTTTCTTTTTTCATTTTATTTTGCTTTCCTCCAATGAGATTTCATTTTTTTCTTCTGTTCATTTCCTATTCCAGACTCATTTTCTGTTCTGTCATTTTACTTAGTACTCACCTGGTCACGTAGGGTCCATTTCTCTATTTAGCGATGATAAATGATGTGGGCTTTGGGTGTTACAGTGTGAAATAATTCTGTGAAGTATAATAAAACATCATTTTTATTATTATCACATTTTCTCAGTTTAAAACTAGAATTGTTGACTTTTGTAAAAATGATTATGTTTTGGAACTATGCCAAATACCAATTCTGTTTTCTAAGATGAAATCAGGGATTCATTAAAATCTGAGCCTAGTTCAATCATGCCCAGGGCTAACAATGACAGATTCTTTCTTTCTATATAAGCTATATAGTACTTATGAGTCACAAAAGTACTTTATATGAAATACCTTTTTAATTCCTTATCTTCCAGGCAAAAACTAGTCTTCTGACTTCAAATCTTATCTTCTTTTTTTGTATACCTGAGTGTCTTCTTATACCTTCTTATTCCTTGGTCCCCTCTCTGTGTCTGCTCCCCACCGTTTTACTCACCTGTTCCTTTGAACTTCAGGGCTATATCTAAGCTCCTTTTCATGTCTCTGTCAGGGCCAATTTATCAGGAGTCCAGGTCTAAGTCTAAATGTCTCTGGGAGACACAAGACTTGATGGGTAAACTCCTAATTTAAAAAATCCACATGGATTAAAGTTCATTGTGGTGATCGTTATTGCTGTTCACCAAATATTTTCAACTTTTCTACTGGGAAATTGATAAGCTTATACTGCCTGCCCCTTGGAGTTAAGTATGCCTGGTAGGTAACTTTGACCAATAAAATTTGAGAAGTGATGGTGATATGTGTGACTTCCAAAAGGAAACCTTAAGAATGAGTGTGTGATCTGCGTTGCTCCTTTGTACCTTACACTTTCCCACACATACTTGTGTGTGTGTGTGTTTTTGTTTTTGCTTTTGACTTGACATTCTGGCAGAATGGACACGTAGACTCTAATATCTGAGTTCCTGAAAATGTAGAATACATCCTTCTTTCCCACCTGCCCCCACAAGCCAGTCCACAATACATATGGACAGCTAGAAATAGACATAGGCTATAATGTTTTAAACTTCTAAAACCTCGATGTTCTTCATAACTAAGCATAACTTGGCCTATTTTAAGTGGTGCACTTAGACTAATGTATTATTCCAGTTCAATAGAAATAACCAGTGAAATAGATCAGTGGACTCTTTTTTTTTAACCTGTTTGCATCTTCTACCCTTTTTTAAAAATTTTGTTCTAATTAGTTATACATGACAGCAGAATGCATTTTGATACATACATAAATGGAGTATAACTTCTCATTCTTCTGGTTGTACATGATGTAGAGTTATACCAGTTGTGCGATCATGTAAGCACATAGGGTAATAATGTCTGATTCATTTTACTGTTCTTCCTACCCTCATAGCCTCTTCCCTTCTTTTACTAACTCTTGTTTGAGTCCCGGAACTTTTAGTGTGAACTTAATTAAAATTCTTAATTGAGAATTTTCTTTAAGATAAATAATGGGGTTCAGGACATGCTACCCCAAAACATGACACTTTGGCCATGTTGGAAGAAGAAAAACAAAAGCAGGAAGATATCTCTGACATTCTTCAGCCCTTCTCTTCTAAAGCAGACTGTAGGAGAATTCTCTGACCACCTTCTCAAACAGGTCATTAGACTCTCATATGAAAAATTTAAACACTGTGGTAGACAAAAGGAATGTCCTTGTCTTTGAAGACACAGAGACACAAAGAATTTGAACAAAGAGACCCTGCTAAATTCCCCCCAGCATAGTACCTTGAACTCATCCCATTTGTCCATTCACACTTCCCCACAACTGTCTGACCTTCACCAAACCCAAATATAAAAATGCACAGTTTTCTCTGTTTCTTTGGGTCTTTATTTCTGAAGACTCCTGTGTCCCACAAAACTCACATTAAATCAATTTGCATATTTTTGTCTTGCTAATCTTTGTTTTATAAGGTGCCATAAGCATGAACTTTGTGAGGGATGAGGAAAATATATTGTGTTGTCTCCCCTCCAATATTATTGAAACATTTAAAGGCGCATTGTCAGCTCATTGCTAATAAGCTTTTCAAACAAGCAATTTCATTTATGACACTGAAAAATAAACCAGTGGAGGAAACAATTTCATGGACGGCAATCTATGTAAGGAGATCTAAGAGAAGGGAAAGGAATGGCTGCATTTATGAGAACTTTCTAATTTCCTGCAGCCTCAATTTCCTCTAGAGACCACAGTTTCAAAACCAATTGTTCCTATTGAGACAAGCTGGACAATCCTTGCATTAGACCTGTCAGAGGAGTACTAATCTTGGCAAACTCTAAGAGCAGAGAAAGGTTTAGACTACTCTATGCATCTTGATTCCCAATCTGCTTAAAGAGTTGGGTGCTCCATTTCACAGATTTCAGAGGCCCTTTGGGCTTTGTTAGTCTCAACTGGCAGCTCCAGGCAAAAAGTTGCCTAAAGTGAATAATTTCAGAATTCACAATCAATTTCTAGTTTTGTGAATGACAAATACTCAAATCCAGCCACCCCAAGCCAAATCATGTCCACATGTATATCTGCAAGATTTTACATCAAAGTCATGAGGACTATTTGAGTACAGCTGAGAACAGAATTTGGCCAAAATCTATGTTTTAACTTAATATCTGTATGACAATTTTCATCTGGAATTTACTCTAAAGATTCAGGATTGAATTTCCAGAGATTTGAGTAAATAAAGACTGGACACAGAGACATACATGTATTTCTCCCAATTCAACATAAACCAAGATTGATCCAAACTCTACCACAGTGGTTGCACTTATCACCAAAATCAATATTGGCTCTTGAACCTAACAGAAAATTTAATTAATTATATTCAATTTTAGTTCAGAATCTTCCCTACCTTTTGAATTCAGTCAGTTCTCTTCCCTCCCCTTTCTGGGTCAAAAATGTGGAACTAGGTTTTTGTACTAGAAATCAAGGCATACAATTTATATAGCAGAAGAGAACAAAAATATTCAACATTTATTAAGTTCAAATAAAATAAACTTGACAAAATTTTCCTTTTTTTGTATTAAAATACAAAACTGAAGGTAATTTTCATAGTTTCTATTAAATTTCTATATATATTTGACTAATGAATATCAATAATTCTAAATAGCCAGTGGCTTAGATACATTGGCATACTATAACACTTCTTATCACCAGCCCTGATGTACAGTTAAAGACAAATATAAGGGGGAAAATTTTCTTGGGGACATATGCTTTGTTAACATATTTAAAAATTTCCATTTTTAGATTTGGATTTTTTTTCAATGCTAGCATCTTTAATTAATTTGCAATTAATTAAATTAATTGTTTTAACTGTCACACTCTGTATTTTTAAAATTTTTTTGGATATTGATTGATCTTTATTTTATTCATTTATTTATATGTGGTGCTGAGAATAGAACCCAGTGCCTTGCACATGCTAGGCAAGCACTCTACCACTGACCCCAGCCCCACACTCTGTATTTTTTAAGATATGTCAATAGATTTTTAAATGACCGTTATGGAAAAATACATTAATCCATGATTACCCTAATTAAATGAAAACCCAAATGATATGTATATAAAGATTTTGATATAATTCTAAAAGCCACTGAGTTACAGTATCCTTATGAAAATGGTGGAATGAGGACATGATGGTACACAAACCCACAGAAATAATTTAAGTTAGCTTCAGGCATCCTTCCTTTCTAAATTACTTGAGATATGTACTTTCATGTCTGAGAGAGGGGGTACCAAGCCACATTAATTATCCATTGCCAGGAAATAGCTCTGCAGATTGTTTGTGGCTACTTCAGTTCTATACAGACTGGGTGTGTGGGCAGCATACAGACTGGGTGTGTGGGCGGCACACACACCAGGTCTGCTAGTTTCCCAAGAGGAACCTGGACCTCCTGAATCTCTGCATGCCTCCCAGCTCTCTGGAGGGCTAAGGTTCCTGGAAGGCCACTTCCTTTCCTTTCTCTGCTCTGCTCATAAAGTCAGAAGAAGGCTGGGATGGGACATGCGTGAGTGGGAATGGGAAAATACCTGAGAACACATTAATTATGAAAAGCAAAAGAACAATAATTTCCTCCCTTCAACTCCAACAGCTGCAGCCCTCTGTGCATTATGCATCTTAGTAGATGTTTGGAATAAAGAGAGAGAGAAGTGGAAAACTCTGCAATATTTTCACTGCTTAGAAGTGGACAAAATTTAAGGAAAGCCACCAAGAGAAGAGCAGAAGTCCTATCTTCATGTACCCCACGTACTATTCAGTACAGGCTAGGCTATGCTTCTGTACTAAGCACCCTACACCACAAAGGTTCACTACTGTCTCAAACTAAAATCCTCTGTAGCCAGATACATCAGGCAGCTGTCCATCCTGTGGTTAGTGCAATATAGGCTGGCACAAAGCAGGAGATCACACACAGGGGATGGGAACACTAAGACATAGATGTCATTCCTGCTTACATTCCATTGGCCACCTCTACTCACTTCTAGACAATGCCTGACTTCAAGGAAAAGGAGATCACTGTCCCTGTGTCTCAGTAAATGGAGGGGAATTGATGAACATTAGAGTCATGTGCCCTTATTCTCTTAAGCCCTAAAATCAAGTTCTAGTTCTATGATGTACCTGCCCATCCTGTGACTTTCAGTCATCTCTGTTCCTACTTCTGGGTTCTAGTCTTCTTTCCAAAGGAAAGAGAGAGAGAGAGGAGAGGAAATAGATAATTCATCCACCCTGAAGATTCTATAAAGTTGGTTCTCTAAACAAATTTTAAACAAAGGTGGTTGTCTATAAAGGTAAAAGTAACCAAAAACACCTCCCAGATTGCAGGTTGGCAGCGTGAAGCAGGCCTGTCGTCTTACCACACAGCAGCTTGGAAAGAGGTATTGACTTACACCTCTCCAGGCTTTGCTTTTCGGCCTCTTGTTTTATAAATGATGCTTTTATCTATTTGTTCATTTGCTTTTTCATTTTGGGGGGGATTTCTGGTGGAGATCTAGTGCTTTACTAAATGAAAAGAAAGATGGGAACATTAGTAAGATGACAGAATAGGACTTAACGCCCATTCATGAAAGTATTTTCTAAGACCTAAGGACACCAGGTGAGAGATTATAGCACATGGAAATAGTACAGAATTTTAAAAACATCAAAGAGGTTGGAAGGACAGTTTCACATTACTTGTAAAAATTCCCAACTCTAGGCAGCACAGTGTAGAGAGAGGTACCCTTTGTGAAGGGCAGGAAATTGAAGTGAGAATGAGACTTTCCCTCAGACTCCAGCTTGCCTCCCACTCCCTCACACATATACACTAAAACCCAGTGCTAGGAAAGACCCCTCAGTTCCAGACTCCAGATTGCTACTCTCAGACCAAACCTCTGAATGCCAGACCAGCCTCCAAGGCCATAGTCTTTAGGGTGACCCTGCAGACCCTTTATCTAGTCTCACTGTGCACCAATCCCCCATAAAGATGGCCAGTATTAGGATATCTCCTAAAACCTAAAGCTCCAGAGCTTCTTAGGCTCTAGGCCTGTCCCACTGCCAATCAACCCCAGAAGTCTCAGGTCAGAATAAGTGCCTACTTCTTCTCCACTGACTCAGCTTCAGGCTGTCCCTGCTATCTCAGGCAAGCCCCCTTAGCCCAAGGGAACAACTGAAGCCCCAGAGCTCAGGGATGCTCCTGTGAATCCAGCTCTAGTTCTTCCCCAGCCTCAACCTGCCCCCATAACTCCAGACTCTATCTGGACCCATAGACTCCCCCATATCAGTCCCTGACTAAGTTAGTTGACCCCTGTGCCAGGCCCACTCTCTAAGCTGAGCCCTATAGCTCAAAGTTCTAACAGAGTCAAATTTCAGGTCTGTCCCCAGTAGATCCCAATACCAAGCCAGTCACCAGGGACCCAGGTTCCAGGCATCAATTCTGAGTCAAGTCAGCCCCTTTCACCCTGGACTCCAGAGTAGCCTTCATGCACCCAACCCCTAGGCTATACTCCATGGTCCCTGGTTCCAAGTTGGTCCCTGCATCTTCAGGCTTCAGTAGTCCCAGGCTGTTCCAGAAGATTCAGGGTCCAGGTCTACCTCAGTAGAACCTATCACAGGCTGGTCTCTGAAGACCCAGGCTCCAGGGTCACTCCTGAGGCCCAGAATCCATGCCTGCCCATAAGCTTCATGTGTGGCCCACCACCAGGCCGAACTCTACAGACTAAGACTCCAGGGTTGCCCCCATATCACAGGTTTCATGACAATCCTATTGCCAGGTTAGCCCCTGCAAACACAGACTCAAGACACACCACAGCACCAAGTCAAACCCTGAAGATACAGTCTCTGGGCCTATATTTATAGATCAGGGATCTAGGAACACCAGTAGAGACACATGTACCAGGCTCACTCCCATGGTCACTAGCACCAGTCTAGCCCTCATAGACCCAGGACTAAGGCCTGCCTGCAATGAGGCTTACCCTATGGACCCAGGCTAGAGGCCCAATCCCATGAATCAGATTATGTAGGCACAGGACAGCCTGCCCAAGACTTGAGCAACAAGTCCTACTATAGACCATTACAGTCTTCCTGCCTGAATTTCTGATAGACTGACTAGAGAAGGACTTTCCCTCCCAAAGTCAGTCTGCGAAGACCAGAATAAGTGCCTATCTCTTCAAATTCATAGACACACCAATGCACAGTCTTCTTTTTAAAAAAATATTTATTTTTTAGTTATAGTTGGACATAATACCTTTTCACTTATTTATTTTTATGTGGTGCTAAGGATCGAACCCAGGGTCTTGCATGTAAGAGGCGAGCACTCTACCACTGAGCCACAACCCCAGCCCCCAATGCATAATCTTGATCAGGGAAACCTGACACCATCAAAGAAACAAAATAAAGCACCTGTAGCCAACCCTAAAGAAATTAAGATTTATGAACTCTCTGACAAAGAATCTGAAGTAATCATCTTATAAAACTCAGTGAGCTACAGGGGATACAAATAAACAACTAAATGGAATCAGGAAGAACACAGAACAAAATGAGAAGTTCAGCAGAGAAGTAGAAGCCATGACAAAAAAAAAAAAAAAAACAGAAATTCTGAAGTTAAACAATAGCCAAGAATAAAATCAACAGAACATATATGTCTACTGGCAGCTGGATACAGAAGGAAAACGCAATACAATGAATGGTGTTACGGCTTAGATATGAAGTATCCTCCAAAAGGTCCTGTGTTAATGCAGAGAGTGAAATGATTACATCATGATACCTGTACCCTAATCAATGAATTAATCCTTTTGATGGATTAATAATTTAAATGGATTAACTTGGTGATAACTGGTGACAGGTGAGGTGTGGCTGGAGGAGATAAGTCACTAGGGGCGTGCCCCTGGGTATTATATCTTGTGCCTCTGGCTCCTCCCTCTCCCCCACCCTGTTTCCTGGTTTCCTCACAGTGAGCAGCCTTTCTCTACCTCACCCTTCTGCCAAGACGCTCTGCCTCACCTTGGGCCCAGAGTGATAGTGATAAACCTAACAAATGGAGTATCATTTAGCCTTGAGAAGAAAAGCCATGCTCAGTGAAAAAAGCCAAACAGACAAATATGCAATCTCACAAGTGAAATCTTTAAAAAAAAAAAAAGTCAACTCATTATTTTAGTTACCTTTTTCACTCCTGTGACCAAAAGACCTGACAAGAACAATTTTATAGAAGGAAAAGTTTATTTTGAGGATCGTGGTTTCAGAGGGCTCCGTCCATAGATGACTGACTCCATTCTTTGGGGCTCAGGGTAAGGCAGAATATCACGTCTGGCAGGAGAGCAAGGCAAAGGGAACCAGCTGGGAGCATGGCACCAGGAAGCAGAGAGAGAACTCCTCTTTCCAGGGACAAAATATACACATACCCCAAAGGCACATCTCCAGCGACCCACCTCCTCCAGCCACACCTCACCTGCGTACAGTTACCCTCCAGTCAACCCCTATCAGTAGATTAATGCACTAATAGGCTAAGGCTATCATAACCCAATCATTCACCTCTAAACTTTCTTGCCTTGTCTCACACATGAGCTTTTTGGGGGCCGCCTCATGTCTAAATCATAACACTCTTAGAGGCAGAGAGTAGGATGGTGTGATTGCCAGGGGCTAGGGATGAGGTATAAGGATGGGGAGATGTTAGCCAAAAGATACAAACTTTCAGTTAGGTTGAATACGTTCTGAAAAATCCATTGTGTAATATGGTGACTACAGTTGATAATGTATTATATACCTGAAAATTGCTAAGGAACTAGATCTTTAATGTTCTCACAACAAAAAATATAAACACCTAAATAATGGATATATGAATTCCCTTATTATTATCACTTGGTAATGTACTCTTATATTAAAATATCAGATTATATTTTATAAAGATATATCATTTTGTCAACTATGCCTTAATAAAAACAAATAGAAATTTAAGAAGAAAGAAAAGAAAAAAATTATTTGTGAGGAATACAGATTTTTTTAAGGTATCAATTCACACGCTTCAAAACAACCTTGTGAGAACTTACATATTTACCCCCAAGTTGTCAGTGAAGGAACTTAGACTTAAAAGAATACATAAAGCAAGTTTAGGGCAGAGGTGAGAGTGTTAGCCAGGGGCAGTTTCCACTTACTTCAGGGTCCTGAAAACTCCTAGATAAGCTCACATTCTAAACTGTCTTTTCTGCATGTTAGATGTCACTTGCTTTTTATTGCAATGTTACTTTGTTACTGAGAACATCTGGATTGACTTTCCCTAAGTATTTGCTGACAGTCCCTGGTCTCTTCACCTTCCTTGAATCCACCAAAACTAAACTTGGGAACTTAAACTACATTTGTCCTTATTTTGGATCGTAGACATGGCATTTCCATAGGTGCCCTGAGGTTTTGGGGTTTTTTTTTCCAGCTGTCAATGCCAACTCATGCCCAATAGGTGTCCAACTAATCCTGCCTCAACTCACCAGGAACAGGGCTCTAGTTCAAAGCAACTTGCTGTGTGGCTGTTTGTTTGGTGCCCTGAGCCACGCCTCAGTGATTACAGATGGGCATTGGTAGGAAGGGGCGAAAGGCTCCCAAAGAGGTGTGGGTTCATCAGCACGAAACTGAATGCTCCCTTCAGCCCAGCCATTAAAATCCAGGCAGGCTTCAGAAGACAGAGAAGCAAAAGGGCTTATTTGCCAAGCTACTTAGAAGAAGAATGCAAACTCCAGCAGCCCAGGCTGCTGGCATGACTGCTGGAAGATATGGGGACTTGCAGAGTGAGGCTGCAGCGTCATGATCTCCTGGAGACAGGGCAAGGCAGGCCAGGCACTGTGCAAGAGGAAGGGAGGGAGCAGGAATGTGTCTCCCAGTAACATGTTTGAGAACAAGCAGTTATTTTCCCCAAAGTCATGTGTGAGACTCAACTTGTGCCTGAAAAAGAAAAGGGCAAGACAGAGGGAAAGAGAAAAGTGAATTACTGGAAAAAGCAGGTATCTCTTTGGGAGCTTGGGAGGGAAGCACAAAGACTGTCAACCAGTCTGTTAGTCTTGGCAGCTGCATATCTGTGAATCTGGCCACAGTCAAGGTTTCCAAGGCCTTGCTTCTGGAAAATGCAGCAAGGGTTTAACCTGAAACGTGGACTATGGAGGGCTCTGGTGTGACCTAAGTCAGAGGGAACCCTCAAATTCCTGACTGAGGTCCCTTAACACACGGGGTCACTCAGGTGAATGTGACTAATTGCATGGAAGACTTTACAGGAACATGTCTTCAAGTGAACTGGAATGTCCCAGGAGGCAAGTTCATCCAAGGTTTGTTTTTTTTTTTTTTTTCTTTTTTCTTTCTCTTTCTATTGCAGCCTAAGTAGTGTTAGGAACCATAGGTGATGGATGAGAAATTCCTCGTTGACAAATGTCAGGCTGTTTGCCCAGCGCTCTTCTCATCCACCAGAGGGCAGATTTTCTGACAAGAATGACAGTGTCTCCTTTCAGCTATTTAAAATTACATGAGAAATATGATTTCTCTTCTTTATGCTTATAGAAGCTGTATCATTTAGGGATGTCTTTGGCTGTAAGTAGCAGGAAATATGTCTTACAACAGCTGAAACAAATGCAAGTATAGTTTTCTCACATTACAAGATTTTGAACCTACTCAGAAGCTGGCATCAATTCAGTAGGTCAGCAGCATCATGGGAACATCTCCGAAATTCTTTTACTTTTTCTCTCATGTTTATCCCATTCACGATCATAAGGTATCTGCTAATAACTGGGCATTGTGCTTATGTTCAAAACAGGAAAAATAGAGAGAGACAGTGTCCCTTGTGATAATCCCTATTTATCAAGAGTAGTAACTCTGTGGGAATTCCCATCAAGCCTCCGTGGATGCCCTAACTGGCCAGTGCTCTGTCACACAGCCACACGTGGCATATGAAGGGAGCCCTGGAAGGTGAGGCTTTATCTGGATACCTTACCAGCCTGAACAAAATCAGGGTCCTATCAACTATAAAGAGGGAACTGTTACTGGGGAGGCAACTAACAGTATCCACCACACCCTGTACATATCACTCATCAAATTGCATTGAAATGTTCTGTTTCTGTCTCTGTCTCCCTTCCCATCAAAATTAAGAGCACTTGGCAGACAGAGGCACTCAATCATCTTTGTATTCCCAGCACGTGGCACACTGCCTGGCACAAAATAGACTTAATAAACACAACTTGAGTTCAAAAAATATTGGCTGTCCTACACTCCAAAGAATGGAGAGGCAAAAGAACTGAATTTGAATTTATTTTTACATGCACTTCTCTTTAAAGATAACAGGAGTATTCACGTGAAAGAAGCATTCATTATCAAAAACACAGGCACTCCGAGGAATGGGTAGATAATATCATCTGAAAGCACAGATTCTCTAATAAGCATAAAATGGAATAGGTAATGATAATAGGTACTGCTTTTCAAGAACCTATGAAAAAGTTGATGCTTGATCCTAATATCTTCACAGGTTTCATTTGCTTCATTTTAGAGATGCTAAGAAAGTGGCCCAAGGTTTAAGAGTTACAAATGTTGAAGACAGGATGTGAACCTAAGTGAATTCATCTTTCTCTACTATTCTACCTGCATCCTGTATAAGGGTTTCCAGCTCCTTTGTTTTACTCAAGGGAAACTCTGTGCTGCAAGGTCATGTAAAAAGTCAAACTAGATATTAGTTATTAGTTTTCATATCTCCAAGGACACTCTTCTTTCTTTATCCTCTGCATCCTCAATGCCTTACTAAGCTAACACGTCAGTGGGCTTTGTGTTGAAGACACAATGATGTTGCTGAGTATGAATAAAGGCATATTGACAGCCAGCTTTCTTTCCAGGACTCATCTTTCCTGGATTCAGAGGACAGAGATTCCCTTCTTTGAAACCCACCCCATAAAGCATCATGTGCCAAATCTAGACTCACATATAAGAGCAAACATTTGTTCCATTGACTTGTCTTTCAAGCAGTTTCCTGACACGATGAGGTTGAACATGGAGAATAGATGAGGAAAGTGCATATGGTTTTTGACTTTTAATTAAGCTTTTAATGAATTTCCTACAAACATGAATGAAAAGAGAGAAGATGAAGTGGCTGCATTTGGACTTATGGCTTCAGGTTGTCCACAACAGTGCAAAAATGGTAGTAGTACTCTGACAATCACCATGCTCTCTAATTAATTAGTCACTCTGTGCCAAGAACTTGGAGTCAGGTATGCCTCAGTGTATTAGTCAGCTTGATGATATGACAGCAAAATATCTGAGGTGAATGACTTAGAAAATATTTTTTTTTGGTTCACATTTCTGGAACTTCTGATCTAAGATTGGGTAGACCCCTCACTTTGGGGATTTGGTGAGGGTCCTGGATGATAGTGGCAGGGAGCATATTTCAGAGAAACCTACTCAGAGAAATACTGACAGATAAGAAAAGACCAGGGGCCCACAATTTCACATGCCCAGTGACCTAAGGACCTCTCACTAGCCCTATGTCTTACATATAGACCTTATCTATAGACCAAGCCTATCTTACATATAAATCTACGAGGGACACTTATCTAATAAAGCAGCATGGAAATGTGATATTTCAACCCTGACTTACCTAACAGCCAAGAGCACATGGCCTACAGTCAGTGGATATGTCTAAAGAATATTGGTTGCACTGCTTATGGCAAATGCAATACAGATGAGGTTCTTCATCTAGAAACCAGAACCTAATTCAATAAAATCTGCTTGTGCAGTTCAAAAGCAGTTTTTTCCTGAGGATTGCAGGATGCCTAAGGGCTAAGAGGCAAGCCATCCAAGCAGGGTCCATGGCATTTGCACTCTCCTAAAACATTTGCTTCTGATAATATGTACAGAGTGAGTTAGGGTGTAGCTGGATGTAGTGAAAAACCTTAGATAAGTCACAGCAAACTCAAATTGGCTGTTAAGGATCTTGAGCTTAGCATCAAGATACACGCTGAGGCCTTATAATCCTTTGGTTAGAACAAGGCAATTCATACATACATACACACACACACACACACATACACACATCCCACAAACACACACTATTCTGAGTTATTCAGGCAGAGACTGTACATTTTGGCAGGATACACTGGCTGAAAGTTAAAGGCTGGATTACAAGTTCCAAGCTCAAAATGAAAGAAAGTTTGTCAGAAAAAGAAGAATTTTATTCTTTACATTTTCACAAAAATTATCATTATGATTTTCAACATTGAATTTTTTCCAGGTGTTTTTAAAAAATGATTCTTTTTAGTTATACATGACAACAGAATTCATTTTGATATAGTTGCACAAGTGTGAAATATATCTTATTCTAGTTAGAGTCCCATTGTTACATGATGGTGGGATTCACTATGGTGTATTCATATAAATACCTGGTAAAATTATTTCAGATTCATTCCACTGCCTTTCTTTTTCCTATCCCACCTCCCTTCCCTTCATTCCCCTTTGTCTAATCGACTGAATATCTTTTCCTCTCTTCTATACCCTTATTGTGGATTAGCTTCCATGTATCAGCAAACACATTCAACTTTTGGTTTGGGAGAACTGGTTTATTTCACTTAGTATGATAGTCTTCAGGTTCATCCATTTACTTGCAAATGTCTTAAAGTCATTCTTCATAATGGCTGAGTAATACTCCATTGTGCATATATACCACAATTTCTTTATCCATTCATCTTTTAAAGGGAATCCAAGTTGGTTCCATAGCTTAGCTATTGTGAATTTAGCTGCTATGACAATTGATGTTGCTGCATCACTGTGGTATTCTGATTTTAAATCTTTTGGATAAAAATTGAGGAATGGGATAGTTAGGCCAAATGGTAGTTCCATTCCTAGTTTTTTGAGGAAACTATACTGTTTTCCAGAGTGGTTGCACCAATTTGCAGTCCCACCAGCAATGTGTGATTGTATCCTTTTCCCCACATCCTCACCAACATTTATTGTTACTTATACTCTTGATAATTGCCATTCTGACTGGAGTAAGATGAAATGTCAGTGTAGTTTTAATTTGTATTTTTCTAATGGCTAGAGATTTTTTTTTTTATTAGAACCAAACTGATTACTCGGAACTGCTCATTTTGATTTATTTGCAAACAAGTATAACAATTGTTCAAGTTAAAATACAGAATTTACAATTTGTAAACAATCATCAAGGAATCAAAAACAAACAAAAAACCCTTTGCACGGGGCCAGGGATCTCTCGTGTGCTGAATACTGTTGTCATATGCCCAGTGATCTCAGCTCCAAGTCTACATAGCAGGGCACTGCTGGGACCATACCCAGGACCTCACAGCAATGGCATCTGGTCATGGTTTCCCAGCTTTGTTGCTGGCTTGCATAATATTCTTAACTAACTAAATCAGAGGTAAGTCTGAATTGGACCATCTGGGAGATGAAGTGGTTAACCTCAAATTCACTTCTCACAATCTCTTCAAGCTAGAGGTCTTGGCTGTGGCAGACTGAGGGTTAAAAGCCCTCCCATGAGATCTGTCACTGGTTGCAAACTATAGAATGTACATCGCATTGAAGCAAAATGACTATGTGGGAGTTTCAGCATCCACTTCTGCATGGGCTTTTAAAAGCACCTTTGGTATTCAAAAAACCATGGTGGGTTGTGGGATTAGAGGACAGATGCTGGCCCAGCACCAATTGCAGGTGGGAAACTTCAGCCTTCCCCTTGGCAGACAAGTCCTGATGAAGCCATTACAAATGCAGCCACAGAAGGTATGGTTTTAGCAGAAACCACAGAGAACCATAGGAAAAAAATAAGCATCTTAACTTTTTCTGGACTTTTTAGTAGACAAGTATTTGCTATTGAAATCATGAAAGTGAGCATCAGGACGAAGAACTGAAGATTTGTATCAGTTGATTTGTATCAACCAACATTCTTGGTTGCAGTAAGCTTGTTTATTCCTTGGACATTTGTTTGCAAATGAAAGGCTAAATCCCCCCCAAAAAAATATGAGGGGAAAAGCCTGAGAAAAATAATTGACAATTATAGTGAAGTATGTACCTTTAAATACTTTTATATACTAAAATATGTTATTAATTAGAGAATAAGGGCATATCAGATATTATGGAGAAAATATAACCTAGCCTTGGATGCACGAAGCATCCTGGCTCTGCATCCTTTAATAACTATAATTTCTGACCTGAGACAATCAGTGCGAGGGGTCTTCAGAGGAACTAAAGTGTCATAAATGGGAAAATACACTCCAATGCAGTTGAAAAGTGAGACATGGAAATTCTGATATGCACACTATAGACTGGATTTATTCAAAATAACAGCAAAGGGAATAAAATTTGAAGAATCATATTCACATTTCTATAGCATGCACCATGTACAAAGAGACTTTACATATGTGATTTCACTGAAATAGCAAGAAATTCCACCCCCTGAATAATTTCTGGTATGAGGAAGTATATATGTAAAACAGAGGGTAGCTTGTTCATAAATAATGCTCTGCTTGACTAGAGGTTCCAGAACCAGACTCTGAGATAAGGACTCACTGCCAAGCACAGAGGCAGGACACAGAAGGAGAAGCATCCAAGAAAAGGTGGAATTTCAGACAAACTGCTAGCTTCAGCTTAGATCCCCAGAGGGAGGTCTGTTATATAAACTACGTTTCGGAGTTTGTCCTGATCACGGGCATGGAGACGGGGGTTTTGTATTCCTGCCCAAACCCTCTTGGGCTAAGGGCTTGGATTTTATGTTTTAAAGAACATAAAATCCTACATCCTGCTGCCTATCTGCACATCTTGGACTCCAGAAGGATTTCAAGAGAATACTGTTAGAAGAAAATCAAACAAACAGAAGAGAATAATCTCATAGACATAAATGGTAAAAAGGGATCAAAGGAGATCTGGGCTGAGTTAGGGACACAGTCCACTGTGGGTTTAGCTCTCCAGACAACAGACTTTGAAAAGCAGAATGTTAAGGCTAACAGCTCAAAGATCAATACCAAAACTATTGAAATACATGGGGGGAAAGTATGTCATGGTTTAAGTGTGAAAATCAGTTGCAGAAGAAGGACAATATAGAGTCTTATGTGCTGAGAGCCACGCTTATGGACATTCAAAGGTGGCTAAAAACAAAATTCTACTGGGCAAATCCTAGGATGCTGTTAAGGCAACACTAAATTAAGTTTGACTATTATTAATCAGCTATAAGACTTCAGATGAGTCATTTCATATCACTGAGTCCCAAAGTAAATTTTTAAAAGGAGGGATAGGAGGTAAGATTATAATAGGAATTAACATTTATTTGTATATTTAACTGCATCAGATTCCAAGTATTTAGGCTACATGATTTCATGAAATATTATTATTTTATTCATTTTATGGATCTCCAGTGAAGCACAGAGCCATGGTTCAAACTCAAATATGTCTGCTTCATGAGCTGAGCAATAAACTGTTCTACCCCTGACTCTAAGAGGAATCCAGGTCCCTTATAGCTCTGGAAATCCACTGTTTAACCTTCTGTCCTATGAGTTCAACTGATGGCAGATATAAGGAAAGGGGGACAGAGTGAACCAAGCCATTTGTGAACAGGGTGCTGTCTCCACATTGCACAACTCCTGGGGTCACCAGCTTCTCCCTTCAAGAGTTTTACAGACCTGAGATACTTCACAAGGCCCCATGGAGCAAGTCAAGATGATCCTTCGATCTTCATTCCCAATGATGTGCTTGACCAATATGTTGGAAACTTAGTAGCGTAATTAGCTTAAAAGAAGATAATTGAGATTTCAGGGTCTAATGTTCTCATCAAGTGTTATCTTTTTGTTTAAAAGCCAAATAAATGCAAACTAATAAATGCTCTTTTTCTCATTAAAAAAAATAAAAGCCAAATAAACTTCTCTTTCCTAGTGCATGTTACACTGAAGTTTCTGGTTATCCAAGGAATTTGTAATATCTTTTAAATCTAGTCTTTCCTAAGTTAATGTGTCACCTCTATCCAACAACAAAAGACTTCAAACCAACCTAATCACAAACATAGCCTTAAAAGCTTACTCCACATATGCTGGCAGGAGCAAGGATGGAGCAGGTGGGTGGCAAAGGGGTAGACCATACCATGCAGGCCACTGTGACTTTTGCCTCAATGTAGGATCTGAAGAACAACACAAAATTTGAGTTCTAGAGAGGTACTTATCAGAGAGAACTGACTTTGTAAAAGCAATTCAAAGACACCTTGATAGAAAAATCTACTCCCATATTGCTGGCATTTATATTCATCGAAGAAATTATCAAGCCATCACTATTTATTTACATGAGTCTATGAATGTACCCTCTTGTAGGGAAATTGTTTGAGAGTAAAAGTCATTACTTAGGTATCTCTGTTTTCCTGGATCTGGTACATGACAGCTGATCCCTATGAAGGAATTAGTGAGTGCAGGACTGAGTGGCACTGAGCAAGCCCTCCCATTTCCTTGAGCAGTGAAAGCAGAGATGCTTTGTGAAGAAGCAAATCATATGGCTCCCTAGAGATTCACCAAGCTGACCCATCCTGTAAAAAGAGATGCCTGATAAGAAATATTAAGGTGTCAAGACATGTGTACTACATTGGGTTGAACTAGACATGTGTATTTGGGGACCCCAGACTATTCTTATTCAAACATGAAATAGATATATATCAGTCTGATATGGTTTCAGATTCTATATACACTTCTATAAATGCTCCTCCTCTCACTTCATTTACCTCAAGATGTACTCTTGGAGTTTGAGGGTTTTTAGGATAGAGTTTGGGGTAAAATGTAAATCCCTATGCAATACAAAACACCTTAATTATAGTCCTCAGTCATTTACACTTTATTGTAAACACTCTCAGAGCAGAAAATGTATTTTAAAAGTACTAGGGGTCTGAAGAAGAAGATATAATTATATCATGGATTTAAAAATAAAATGAAAAAGGGATGCAGTGTTCTGAAGGCATGTTTTACCTCTTCCCTGAGTTGCCCTGAGTTGGCCTTGAATGAAACCTGATAGCTACTCACCTATGGCAGCAGAACAATCCTCCCTCAGATGCAGGAGCTCAAACACACTGAAGTCTTCAACAGGTCCTTCTGTGAGCCAAACACAGGCTGTTGTTGCTTCCTTCTAGGTCTGGGGAAAGATCTCTAGATTCAAGAGAATGATTTAACTCACCAAAACCATGGCCTGGCCACAGCTCTGCAAGTCCCCACTTATGAGTCACAGAGGGAGCACTTCACAAACCTTAGCAAGTTATGTATTGACCCGGAGCTCAAGAATTAGGAGACACAGGATTTGCCACCAATCAGCTGTAGCTTTAAAAAAAAAAGTGTAAGTAAAAAAGGATAACATTTTTTAAAAGAAGAAGTATAATATTGCATAAATAAAAAAGGGAAAGTGCTAAATTAAAACAAACCTTTTTCTTTCCATTTTTAGACTTCCCAGAACCTCCAATATACGTGTTAGCTTTTCATTTCTCTGAACAAATACCTGAGAAGAACAATGCAGAGGAGGACAAGCTTATTTGGGGCTCACAACTTCAGAGTTCAGTCCACACTCTGCTGACTCCATTCCTCTGAGCCTGAGGTGAGGCAGAACAACATGGTGGAAAGGTGTGGCAGAAGAGTGCTGCTTACATCAAAGCAGCCAGAAAACACAAGGAAGATGAACCCCTCCAGGGCCTGCCTCCTCCAGCCATGCCCTACTGACCTAAAGTTACCACCTTCATGGTAGTCCTTTCAAATTAAGATGGATTAATTAAATCACAGCTCTCATAATCAACTCACCTTTGAGCATTCCTGTATTAACACAGGAGCTTTGGAGAAACACTTTATGTGCAAACCATAATGAAATGCTAATATGAACGTGGGTATCTAGGAGGAGAAATCACATTCTGTGTTTCCCAAACTTATTGGATTTTGGAATCCTATTTTCCTAGAACTAGTATTCTATTCTACACAATATGAGAAATGCTGGACTCCCCAAAACCCTTTCAAACAGGCATTTCCATAAGTTCTCTTTATAATTCTTCTTTATTCTCTAATCCTAGTAAAGACTTCCACTTCAGGTTCTACATATCCAAACTCTGCAAACTTCAAAATGTCAAATAACTGTTAATTATTCGAAAATAAGGGCAGGACCGGACACAGAGAACATCTTGCGTCATCACACTTTCCATCAAGGAATGCTGAGAACACAGGTAAAAGTCCACCCAAAAATCCCTGACCTTCAAGCTTGTTTTCTAAAGAAAATATTACATACTTAGAAAATAATTGCATACTTAGGATTCCAGTACAATTTTTCTTAAGAAAATAACCAAATCCTTTGTTTTGCGTAAGCAGTGTTGTAACTAATTAAGGGGGAAATTAGCTGCCAGGTTACATGAAAAGACAAGACCTGATTCCATGACATCTTTACACTCACAAGAAGCAAGCTGATGGTCTGCTGCCTGTGTGGTGTTCAATTCAGGCCCTGCCGACTGGGACTCATTAGCCAAGGGTTACAAAAATGTAACCAATGCTTTTTCCAGATATTCTACCGCAAACCAAGCACCATGGTGTCCGTCCCCTGCCTTGAAGGGCTGGGTCTGAGCCACTCACAATGATCCTCCAGCTCAGCCTGCAGTATGGGATTTTCATTAGATAGAGTTCCTTACATCCAAGCAAATCCTGCCGGGATATAAATAAGAGGGAGGTGAACATATTAATGAGTAGCTACTCTTTAACGTTCTAATAATTTCAATGTTTAATAAACAAATTCTTGTTCTACTTTTGTTTTTCCTAAGGATGAGTCAACATATCTTCCAAGTGGTTTTGGGAATTGGCCCAATATTGCAAAAGCCTGTTCCCTTAATGGAAGTTCATCCCGTTTTGTGACTTGGGAAGCTTATTCCCAAGCAATGTTCCAGAACTGCTGATGCCGAGTGAGGCCCAGGATAATGGGATGTGGAATACAGACATTAGAGGCCTGAGTGAGCCCAAAAAGCCACAGGAGCCCAAAATCAGGTCTAAGTTTCACTGGTCTGGAACAAGATACAAACAGGCTCAGAGCCAGGCTAGGCAAAGGAGGTTCCCTGGATTTGTCCTTGGAGACCCTCTGTTGGTTAGAGAGCAATTGTAGATTTGCTGTCTCTAGATGATGTTAAAATCTACAGGAGTCCCTCTCCTCACATTTACTTATCAGATTAAACAGTTCCTTTGGAAGAACTAGGAACAGGAGGCCACATCTAAGGATTTGTATTTCTCCCAGCATCCGTGTTCTAATGAGAACTTTCCTAGTCCAAACAAGGAGTACATTCACACTTTTAAAAGAAGGCAAGGAGGGGGTGGGAAGGCAGGGAGGGAGGGAAGAGAACTGTGAACCTCAATCACTTTAATAATTTAGCTCTTCCCTATACCCTGGAGACAAAGATTTTAGAGAAAGTGACACAAAACACAATATTTTCTCAAGAACCAGAGAAGTCCCAAGCCCCTGAGCTTTGGCCAATTCAAAGAGAGATCTGTGCCACAAAGACAGTGACTTCACTGGTCCCCAAATTCGGGGGCAGGGGGAGGGTGCAGGGAGGGAGACAAACTGGACCAAATTCCATATTTGACTCTTTTAAGAGATATGTGTAGATAAAAAGTGAACATTTCATGCTTAAGAGATTCCATTGCAATGAAATTAATCAAAAGGACAAATAAACCGAGGGCCTAGAAACTTCTACCGTTAGCCTCATTGAAAGGAAGGGAAATGAACAGCTAAGCCGGGTAACCTTGTTTTCCTCCAGCTGAGACTGAATCTCAAGTATCCCCACCCACCCTCAGGAGTGAGAATGCCAGTCCTGCAGTTCTTCAGTTTTGCCACAAACTTTATTCTTGTGATTTTATTCTTGAGAAGCCAGTGGCAGCAGAAAACCTAAACTCACGTTTTCCTTTTTGAGAAAGCCCTGAACTTCCCTCACAGCAATGTTCTAAGGACAAATGAGGTAAAGCGGCCTTGAAGGGAGGTGTGTTTAAAAAGAATAAGACTTCAGCCTGAACTACAGTTAAATGTCCATAAATAAATAAAATAAAATAGATCATCAAAAGTCCTTACTACTAGACTGCCAGAAACCTTGAGGGAACCCAAATACTGCATGACCTTAGAGGAAAACCCAAGGGCTGTTTAAATAAGTCTCATTTTACTGAACCACAGCATAGCTGATTGCTGATGCACCCTTGGAACTGCATATTTATACTCCTGTCTGTGAGTAGAATAGGTGGCTGGACTTTTGTTTTGTTTTGCTTTATCCAAGTGGAATGCATTTCTCTAGGAGCACAGCATATCTTAGACCTGGGTCTGGATGGAGCCCAAGGAATGTAAGATCAGAGAGTGCCTGAAGTTACCAGATAATGGCCAACAGGCAATGAAGCTTTTGATTCTGTAAAATAAAGAATTGGACTAGATGAACTCTAAAAGTCTTCCAGCTTGAACATTTTGTGATCCTGTGATTCCACCCCACATTCCATATTCATCAACAAACAAGGAAAATCTGATCTGGACTGGTGGTTTTTAAAACCTCACGATTCTATAAAGTACCAGGAAAATGTGGTCATACCAGACATATTTAATTTGTGTGCATTTCATCATTACTAAGTCCTCTCCAAACTTTAAACTGAGGCTAGGGTTCAAGGATATGTGATTAAAAAAAAGAGATCACACGAAGGTTCTAGCCATTGGATTTGTGCTACATTGATGTATGGAAAAACCAATAAAGACTTTGAGACATACTAAATAGGTGACTGTAATCCTAAAAGTTACAATCAGCTCTACTCTTTGAAGAGAGAAAAGTCCTTGAGAGAGAAGCTAGGAGAAAGAGATCAGAAAGACAAGTCTGTGAAAAGGACTGGATGTGTATGTCTCCCAGAAAACTCATACACTGAAATCCTAACTCCCATGGGGCCGGTATGAGGAGGTAGGACCCTTGGTGGTGATTAGGTCATGAGGACAGAGGCTGCATGAATGCAATGAGTCCTCTTATAATATAGACCTCAAAGATATCAATCCCTCACTCTTCCTAAGATGTGAAAATACAGAGAAGGTGGCCCTCTTTTAAGAAGGCCCTCACCAGAAACCAGACTTTTGCTTGGATATCCCACCCTTCAGCACTGTGAGAAATAGATGTCTGTTGTTTCTAAGTCATGTAGGCTATGAGAATTTTGTTACAGCAGCCTGAACAAACTAAGCTGTCTGGAAATTTCATCCAGTTATTATTAGAAATCTTTTTGGCTGAGACTCAGACTTAGAAAAGTTAAAATGGCTTTGTTTTTCAAAAAAACAAAATACATTTGGAAAACAACAAAAATATAAATAAGCTACATTCTTTTAAAATTAAGATTTAATAGCCAGGGGCAGTGGTTTATACCTATAATCCCAGAAACTGCAAAGGCCCAGGTAAGAGGATTGCAAGTTCAAAGCCAGCCTCAGCAAAAGTAAGACCCTGTAAGCAACTCAGTAAGACCCTGTATCTAAATAAAATACAAAATAGGGCTAGGGATGTGGCTCAGTGGTTGAGTTCCCCTGAATTCAATCCCCAGTACAAAAAAAAAAAAGATTTAATGTATATTCAATTTAATTCACTCTTGTTAGTATATAGTTATGATTTGACAATAGCCAAATAGTCATGATAGTGATCATGCATAGCTACTACTACAATCAAGGTATAGAACAGTTTCATCATCAGGGAAAAAAATGATTCCCTCATAACCTCTTTAGCCAATCCATCCCTCTCTGCTCAGGCCCTGGCAACCACCTACCTATTCTCTGTACCTACAGGTTTTCTTTGAACAAATATCACATACACTAAATTATATAGTATTCTCCCTCTTAAACCTGCTTTCTCTCACTAGCATAGTTCCTCTGAGAGTCATTCATGCTGTTGCATCTATCCTTAGTTTGTTCTTTGTTATAGCTGTGTTGTATTCTATATGGCCATTCCACGTGTGAGAGACATTTAGGGCTGTTTTCAGTTGTTGAAATTACAAATAAAGCTACTATGAACATCCCTGTTCAGGCTTTTTATGTGAATGTACATTTTCATTTTTGTAGGGTAAATACTTATAAAGTAAGATTGCTAGTTTGGTGTGCAGAGTATGTGTTTACTTTATAAGAAATTGCTAATTTCTTTCCAGTGTGCCCAAACCATTTGACACTGTCACTAGCAATATATGAGAATTCAGGTGTCTCTACATCCTTACCAACATTTGGAACAGTCCGTTCTTTCTTTAAGTACTTCTAATGAGTGTGCACTGATTATCTTATGTAGCTCTCATTTGCCTTTTCTTAATGACTCATGATAAAGCCTCATTTCATAGGCTTATTTGTGTTTCTTTGGCAGTGTCTGTTCAGATATTTTGCCTATTTTTGAAGTTAGGTTGTTTATTATTACCTTTCCCTTATTTTTTATCTTCTGGATATATTTTTTATTATATATGTGATTTCAAAAATATTTCCTCCCAGTTGGTCTTCCCATTCTCCTAGCAGTGAATGTGAAAGAGCCTTAGGGTGACTTTTGAAGCCCACAAATGATAGATGATAGAAAAATGGTGAAAAGCCCACACCTCTTATTTTATTCCTTCTTCTCTGCCAAACATTTTACCCCAGAATAAATATTGTTAGAGTATTCATTCTAACAAGAGAGGATTGAATTTATTAAATTTATTAAAATTTGAATGTTCTCTAAACAAGCTCCATTATTCCGTCAGGGAGAAGTACATCTCCTGTGGCTGAGAGAAATATGAAAGTGAGAAAATGGGAAACATAAAAGGAGCCGGAGCATTACAGATCCCCAAATATCTGTCTTGTTCCAAAGCAGAGGAGATGGAAATAGCATACACCAAAGGACAGTAATGCCAGGAAGACTCCAGGAGAGGGACGTGTGAGAACACAGACAGTTAATGTTTCTACTAGGAGTTAGCAGGAGTTCACTAATAAGTTATATCATACACACCTATTTTTCCTACTTTTGGCAGGCCAAAAAAAGTAGCAGATTCAAAACATGTGATTTCTGCATTATACAAAATCTCTCTCAATAGCTTAGTTGATAATATGGAGAAACAGAGTGAAACAACCAAATAGTTGCATTTTTAATTTTCAAAAAAAAAAAAAAGATTTGATATGCAATAGGTACTTATTTGTGAATTGGTGGTAGCTTAGATAGAAGTTGCCTTACTTCTTTCACACCAAATAATTTTATCAATGATTCACATAAAAATACAAGAGTTATACCAAAATGACTATAAATGATGGAAAGCTGGAAATGATCATGAATGATTTAAGACACAATAAAGACTAAAAACATCTTGCCAAACCAGGCTGAACAGTAAGAGGAGATTTTTAAGGAGATAATTTAAAGTCCAGAACTGAAGTTCAAAAACATTCTGAGTTCTGGGTAGTAAAGGACACAGGGCATAAAGAGGTAAAACCATGACATGTTTTAAGTCAACAATAAACCTGATAGAAGCTAACCATGAAATACAATGTCCAAAACTCTTAGTATGCAGTCTTGGGATATATTGGTGACAGAGTATCAAAATAGATTGAAGGAGGATGATAGCTCTATTTGGCTTTACCTGGAGATATGTGTTCAATTTGGGGCACAACATTCTAGGAAGTTTGCAAACTGAGCATCCTCTGAGAGCAGTTGTTGGCTATATAGTGTAAGCGATGACCAAAGAAATGAGAAATGATGAATCTGCGAGGAAAGCTAAGATGACATTGGGGGCCACAATGGCTGAGATAAAGCAGTGAAGAGTTTGTCTGTAAACTGATTACACAGACTTGTTCCAGATAATGTCAAGGCATTATAACTCCAAGATAACCCCAGAACTAAAAATCAAGAGGAAAAGGCCCTGGGAGGAGAAAACTTCTGAAATAGAATGTATTGTTTTGAATTGACCAGTTCTCCTCTCTTAGGAGGAAATCAAGTATAAGCCAGATTATCTCTTGGAAAGTATGCATATAGAGGAGACTTAAAAATGCAAAGCCTAGATAAATAAAACAATTTTGACAGTCTCATCCAACCAATGAGTATGAGGTTCTATGATGATACAGTACTCATTTGAACTCTCACTTCTCTGAAACTTGTGGGGGGTGAGTGAAACTGAAAAATATGTGGAAGGAAATGGAACCCATAGCTACAAAAGAATATTTGGAATCAATTTAGAAATGTTTCCAAGAAGTTGCATTTGGACAGTTAGAGATGTTTTTGAATTTTGTGTCAAAGTGAAAATTAGATTTTATGATTTTATGAGTTGCAGATATTAAAATTTTTTACATTGTTTCTTCCACTTGACATTTTTAAGAAACCATAGCAATTGAAGTGAAAGTAATAAGCGATATTAAATTTAAGGCAAGAATTTTTTATTAGCTATAGTAGGAGCTGTCTAGGGCATTGGTGAAATTTTTAAAAAGAAAACAAATTAATATGTGGAAATGGGAAAAGAGGACTGGCTAGCTGAACTCAATATTGATCAGCTTAGTAATAATTTTCCTGAATAATCAGTGGAGAATTAAATGGGTAAGAATTTTCTGACATAGTGTAATAGTGTATATAATACAAGATAATTAACAGAAATAACAAAAAATGTTCAGGGCTACAACTAAGCAAGAACAAGTACACAAGTACATGGTAGGAAAATTAAAAACTAACAAAATCTTGTAAATAAAAATTAATTATGTGCCCTCTCACAAAAGAATCTACACTAAGTCCTGCCAGGAAATCATCCCAATATCAGATTACTCTAGGTTCATAGAGCCCAACTGATTAACTGGCTAAAAATAAACAAATAATTCAGAAGCTGAGAAGTTCATATGCCCCGAGGGTGGGAAACAACAGTACCAGACACAGAGAAGATAAGGATGAAATGAATTCACATTTTTCAGACATTCTCTGTGGTTCTGAATAACACAATCAACATCATTTAGCACATTATATGATACAACACACATGTATATACATATCCATACTTACATACATATCCAAATATGGATATAGGTATATGTAAACATACGTATGCTTTTTTCCTATCACTTGCTTTTCCCTCACATCTCAAGACCACACTGGGAATGAAATTGTAAAAGGTGTACATCAGTCTGTCTCAAGTAATAGAATCCCTTCAGGAGTGTTTGTTTGCTTATTTGTTTGTTTGTTTCTTGTAAGAGAGTCTACTCCATATGTTGCCCCCGCTGGCCCTGAAATCCAGGGCTATCTACAACAGCCTTCCAAGTAGCCTACCACCAGCTCTGGAAAAGAGTTGTTGTTGTTTAGTTATACGTGGACACAATATCTTTATTTTGTTTATTTATTTTTATGTGGTGCTGAGGATTGAACCCACTGCCTCATGTGTGCCGGGCGAGCACTCTGCCACTGAGCCACACAACCCCAACCCTCTGGAAAAAAGAGTTTTTAAATTATACCTAATACCATGACTAAGCTAGGGGTCTGTAGGCATATAAATTCTATCTTCAACTAAATCTCCTAGCACTTCTTCAGGGGAACATTTCTGGGAAGGCTATAATCAAAGTTAGTTGCCCAGGCAAGAAAAGTAGTTGGCACAATGGCATATCCTTGAATGGTTTGGAAGGATACTTTAAAAAAAAAAAAAAAATATATATATATATATATATATATATATATATATATATATATATATACCATCCAAGTGTCTTCATATCAGAAATTTTATCATTTGTTTTGGTTAAGCATCATCTTTCTTCCAGAATTTTTTTAAAAGACAAAAAGAGGTGAACCACAATTTTTAAAGTTAACTGACAATCATTTTCTACCATACTCAGGAAGGATAGAGAATGGGTGAGCACCAGATATATATCCTAACGGTCGAAAAAAGAGAAGAAAGACCCAAGAAATAAAGGGTACAAAAAGATGAACTAGTTAGAAAACATCTCTGATGAACTCTACTTTCCTTTCCTTTGTTCCCACAGGACCTGGCTTTGAGAATGATCATCCCCAAGTCAAAAAGCACATTATAACATGGTACAGCTGATTTCATCCCATCAGTGATTAAATAAGCCACTAAAATTTGGTTTGATTTCCTCATTTTAGACTGTCTTAAGGAACATACAGTAGTCCTACCTTATCTTCAGCGAATAATTTCAAGAACTTCAGTGAATTCCTGAAACTACATGTGTTAGTCAGCTTCTCATTGCTGTGACCAAAATACTTGACAAGAAAAACTTAAAGGAGGAAAGACTCATTTCAGAGGATGCAGTCCAAGTTTGGCCAGCCCCAAGGCAGAAACATGGTGAAGGGCATGATGGAGGATAGCTGATTATCTCAGGGCAGCTGGAAAGTGGGAGTGGGGAGGCAGGGAAACCATAAACCCTTCCAGGACACCCCCTCAGGGACCTACTTCCTCCAACTAGAACCAACCTGCCAGTAGTCCATTCAGCTGTCATTAATCCACCCATGAGGCTACAACCCTCATGATCCAAACATTGCATAAAAGCCCTGCCTTTGAACCTGGCTGTGTTGGGGACCAGGCATTCAACAGACGAGCTTTTGGGGGGGATATTTCAAATCCTAACCAAAATACCAATAGCTAATACAGACCCCACATATGTTACATTATAATGGCACTTCAGGGCCATTGCTCAGTAAAATAAGGGGTACTTGAACAGAAAGGGGCACCTCAATATCACAACAGTCAATCTGATAACAGAGATGATAAGTAAATGACTAATGGGCAGGTGTGTATACAATGTAGATATGCCCATCAAAGGATAATTCACATCCTAGGCAAACAGACCAAAATAATTCATCAGAACAGAGTACAATTTAAAACTTATTAATTATTTCTGGCATTTTTCTTTTAATATTTTTGGACCACAAGATAACTAAACAATGTAATGTGAAACCACAGGTAAGGGGAAACTACTCCTTTTGTGTGTGTGTGTGTGTGTGTGTGTGTGTGTGTGTGTGTGTTGCTGGGGATTGGACCCAGGGCTTTGTACATGTGAGGCAAGCACTGTACCTACTGAGCTATATCCCCAGCCCAGAAACTACTCTTGATGAAACTTCTCCCTGTTATTTAATTCACTTGATTTGTTGTTGTTGTTGCAGTTGTTTTAAGAACAACCCCAAGATGGTCTACTTATCGAACACCTGCTATGTCATGGATGATTTCATGTGGCATTGTATAAGAGATTCTTACACATACCACCACCTTTATGAAGACTTTTCTGATTCCCCAACCCATAACCCCAGCCATCACTCTTCACCTTCCTTTACGGTTCAGTTAGCCCTTCCCTTGACACTTCGTTCACAGAAATGAATCATTCAAATTCATCACCCCAGCAATCTCTTAGATAAACCTAGCACCTACTACCTCAGTACTTGTCACAACAATGGTGTTTGGAACCACTGTGTAATACATAAAATACCAAAATACTTATCACATTATAAATGGATGTTCCCTGATCATCTCTTTAGACTATGAGCTCCTTCACGTGTACATTAAATTTATAGGACAAGGTCAGCCAGCAGTGACACTTCTCTCTGAAATGTCTCCTTTGAGTCACCTGGAGTTATTTTTCTCTCCTAACTTAGAAAATGTAAAGTCTGTACCCTGACCTTTAATAGTAAGTGGTGGTCCTGTAGTACCAGGAGGATAAATTAGATGACATATTTAGAATTTTTCTTCCTCCTGTCAGAAGTCTTAACAAGTGAATATCACACAAAGTGGTGATTCAGGCAATGGCTACAGTGTCTTCTTTGTCATCGCTGCCTTCATTTCATTCTCATAAAAATATCAGTGTGTTTGGGGAGGTCCCAGGGAAAAGAACCAAACCTATTTAGTTAGAGCAACTCAATCCTCCTTTCTTTTGACTCCACATCCTCTTGGTCTGCAGACCAGTGTAGAAACATTTTCCCTCCTGCAAAGGAGCCTGCGTTTGCCAAGCCAAACAGCAGGCACAAAAGCAAATGAAGCGGGTGCCCTGGCTCTGGCTCCAGGCCCTACTTTTGGTTGGCAATAGGTGTTTTCTACCTCCATCCTGTTCCTTGCACAGGAAGCCCACTGACCTCCTGTGGAGCTTCCAAGTTCTTTGACAAGTGCTCATGAAGCCCACTTGGATTTCTCTTGAAGGGCTTAAATTTCTCCACCCTTCTCTTGGTAGGAGGAATTTCACCTCGTCATGGGAAAATCCAAAAGCAATGAAAGCTCTGGAATCAATGGCTTCATTTTTATAAAATAGAATATCTTATTATGTATCTTCTGACCAAAATGGAATTCACTTTAAGCATTAATAAATATCACTATTCATTCTGGGAGAGTAGTAGATATTTTTGAGTACTTGTAGTAAGACTAAAATGTTTACATATCAATCCAGACATATTCTATTCCTTTTATCATTGTCTATAACAGTGTCTATTTGTTTGTCTGTTTTTGTTTTTGTTTTTTGTACTGGGATTGAACCAGGAATCCCTATTACAAAAGGGCAAAGGGTTGGGGGGAATAAATCCTCTCCTCCCGATTCACTACTTCATTACTTCCTTCCAGTCAACTCAGTCAACTATAGTTTATAGGTTCTCACTTCTCTAGAGCATCCCCCTACTGCTCCACCTTCCAAAGATGGTGACTGGTGTGATGAATTTCCTGTCTTCCTTTTCTGTTTTGTTTCCTCTCTACCACAGGACAGTTGATCTGGTCTTGCCCTTTGGACTTCTTTCATGGTATCTGTTGAGAAGAAACTAATCCTTGGCATGGGGCCAACTTAACAACTTCTGCTTATTCCTTTTCAAAATTTAATACTTAGATTTCTCTTTCCAAAAATGTACAGTAGTATATTATTCTCCTAAAAGCCACATTCAGCCTTCAAGTTACCAGCAGAACAGATCTGTCCCATCTACCTTGACATGGAGCTGTTGAAAATACTCAGCTATTTGGCACCATGTTGCCCCAACACATGCCGAAAGAAACAAATTCTCTGATGATCTGAAGTCTGGATTCCCTGTCTGCAAAGTGAAGAGCACTGAGAATTTTCCAAAACTATGTGGGTATTTCTGCCTCCCAGTCCCACTTCTTGGAGCTTTGGCCAAAAGAAGAAAACTAGGACAATAACATCTGACTTCTTGCTTCTCTTCCCCCTACCTTACTTTCTCAATGAGAAAACAAACAAAAACAAATACCTTAGTACCCTAATAAGAACTTTCTTTAAAACAGACTCTAATACTTTATACAATGACTTACAATAAAACTCTGAAGGAAATTGGCCAGACTTATGTTTTGACATTCATATTAAGAAATATATCATTTTTCCTTTTCAAGGGAACTAATTTCAAGACCATTCTATTACTATTGACTCAAATGCCATCTTTAAGACTCACTCCCAAGGCAAAAACCTCCATGGTTTTGTCTATATGACAGGAGAATTTCAGAAAAACATGATTTAAGAGAGAATAAAGATACAACTGTTAAGCATTTTTCAAAATAGATACACTTATATTTCTTCCTGATAACGAGAAACAATGCAAGTTTTATATTAAACTACACTTTCACTTACAGCTGTGTAGTCAGTCTACTATAGAGAGTTAATAAAGAATAATGAGATGGAGAAAATCTTGACAACCTCCATTTAAAAAAAAAACAGAAATAATTTCTTTAAAACCATTTGGGTGTGATGTTTTAAGGCAAAACTTACCAATTAAAAAAAAAAACAACTTAACCAAGATGCGTTGGACCTCTCTGGTTATATGATGCTTCTATTTTTATCTGTATACACACAAGAACCTCTACGTATATACAGAGATATATGGAGAGATATATGTATGTCTATATCCTATACTAACAGCAAAGCAATAAGAATGACTTTTGTCTTTTAAGTCTTATGGTTTACACTGTGACAAGAAGAGAAAGTACTTCTAACCTCAAAATAGCAATAAAACTAAGATATCATAAGTAAAGGTAGCCTGTGCAAAGTCACACAAGATGGAAAGTTGTTACTAAAACCCAACTCCCTTGGCACCATCATCTAGTTCCTTGTAGCCAGAATCTCTCTGAGATATTGTCTAGTTTCCACCAATGGGGCCAAGGAACATGCAGATCTGATCCTGCATGGGTATGGCAGTGTTAGAATAGTTAAGGGGACATAAAGGGACAAAGTCAGATACCCTATTCTATACATACACACTGCACACTGCTGCCTCCAGGTCAATCATGTTGACATTTGTCTTAATCAGCTTTTGTTGCTGTGACCAAAATACCTGACAAGAACAATTTAGGGGAGGGAAAGTTCATTTTGGTTCATAATTTCAGAGGTTCAGTTCATGGTTAGCTGACTCAGCTCTGAGCCCAAGGTGAGGCAGAATATCATGGCAGAAGGGCGTGGCAGAGGACAGCAATGCAGGACATGACAACCAGGAAGCAGAGAGAGAGCTCTGTTCGTCAGGGACAAAATATAAATGATGAAACATACCCCCCACTGACCTACTTCCTTCCTGCAATTACTCTACTTGCCTGAAATTACCACCCAGTTAGTTCACATCAGTGGACCAGCCCACTGGTCAGGTATTACCTCTCAGCATCTAATCACTTCACCTCTGTGCAGTCTTACATTGTCTCACTTGTGAGTTTTGGGGGACACCTTCTACCTAAACCATAACACACTCATTCCCCAGAATTCTTTTTATGATAAAAGAACCCCAGTATTTTAGCCGAGCCCCTGCTCTCCCCCTTCACCTTTCCTGTAGCAGATATGTAGAAACAGAGGAAAGCTGTCATGAACCATGTGGACAAGGACAAGCCCTAGTGATAGTGAAGCAACAAACTAGAAGGATCCTGGAGCCCCAACTATGTGGAACCAACCTACCAGTCTGAACTGCTGAAGCCTTGACTGTTAATAGCCTGAGGAATAAACTAAATCTTATTTTAGTCACTTTCATTTTTGGTCTCTGTTAGACCACCTGAACCTATAATTTAATAAATATATTTGTCTTCCCAAATTAGTCATTTGCACATGTTGTGATTTGATAACGCAAATTAGTCATTTGCACATGGTTGATAGCTCTCCATTGCATACAAAATGCATTCCAAAACCAGGACATATGGGATCTCACAATGTGGACAGTACCTACCTCTGGCTCTTCACTTCCACTGCTTCTTTTCACACCACCACACTGATGCATTCATTGTTTCTTGAACATTCCTTCACTATCCATTCTCCTCTCAGACTCTCTGCAATCCATTCTAATTTCTAAAAGTGACTTTATTCTTTCAGTGCACTGTTTACAAGGTACCTTTGAACCCACAGTACCCTAAGCCCAGAAAATGCTTAATATTGTGTTGTTGAAAAAGGAAAGCAGTGGAGGAGAGTAGAAGGAGGAGGAAAAGGAGGAAGAGGAGGAGGAAGATATAGAAGAAAGAGTAGGAGAAGGAGAAAATGATTGGGAATGGTGACTACTGTGTTTCAATGATGATGGAGCAGTGTATGTGAGAGGTTCAAAATAGAAACTGTAAGGTTATGGAAGACTGGAGGAAGCACTGTAGCCATGACATGTTTTGTGTCTTTCATGAACTTTCTATTGGATTGTTTATATTTATTCCTTGGGAAAGCAATTAGGCATATGAGAAATGTTAGGAAATTGGTTTCCACTCATTTACTGAGCTATTTTCTCCTCATGTACAGTTATTTGAATAAACCACAAAATCAATTTTCTATGGGCAATGCCAAGATGTCTTTGAGCATTTTAGGATACTCAGAGTGGCTATTTGAAATTGTATTTACTTCTCAGGATAATCTTATTGGAAATTAAAATCCCAACATATTGGGATATTTGAAAGGAGCCCCATTCGGTTTTCATTTAGGACTTTCTGTGTTATTTTCCCAGCATAAAACAGCTTTGTCTAGGCATTATATTAAATTATCCTCATTTCTTAGAGAAAGTTTATTTGAGTATTGGAAAAGGTGAGGTAGAGAAAATTAGTGATAGAGTCCTATGAAACAATGTAATTTCATTTAAAGGAAGATTTCATGAAGCAGTGGTTAACCAAATGTCATTAACATTAACCTTTGTGCAAATAAGACTGAAGAATTGGGATTTTTCTCTGACTTGAAGTTTTCATGTGTTTATCCCCAAATCTATGTTCCCAAATATTCTCAATATTCTGGAAGAATGTTTCTTCTAGTATCCCCTAATAGCAAAAGAGCAGGTGTCCCTAATAATAGCTTTCAGAAGTATGTACTGTCTACACACACACACAAAAAAATGGGGTTTCCGTTGCCATGCACTGAATGCAAACAACTATATATAAAGTCCCCTTTGTAGCAGGTTTCACCTAAGGATGAAGATAATGTGAGTTTCATTGGGGAGGTCCGGGATGATCCTCTTGCTCTCCGCAACTAGGAAAGATCAGGTCCTCTGGAAAGCAGACTCAACCTATATTTTTTATTGTATGGAGAATGAGATGTCATAATTGCATTCTTCTTTAAGGCTGAGTAATATTCCATTGAGTATATATACCACATTTCCTTTATCCATTGTTCTGTTGAAGGGCATCTAGGTTGATTCCATACTTTGGCTATTGTGGGTTGAGCTGCTATGAACATTGATGTGGCTGCATGACTGTACTATGCTGTTTTTAAGTCCTTTAGTTATAAACCAAGGAGTGGTATAGCTGGGTCAAAGGGTGGTTCCATTCCAAGTTTTCTGAGGAATTTCTATACTGCTTTTCATAATGGCTGCACCAATTTGCAGTCCCACTAGTAACAAATGAATGTACCTTTTTCCCCACATCCTCGCCAACATTTATTGTTGCTTGTATTCTTGATAATTGCCATTCTGACTGAAGTGATATGAATCTTAGAGTAGTTTTGATTTGAATTTCTCTAATTACTAGAAATGTTGAACATTTTTTTTCATATATTCATTGATAAATTGTGTTTATTCTGTGAAGTGTCTGTTCAGTTCCTGAGCCCACTGCTAAGCAAAATAAGCCAATCCCAAAGAATCAAAGGCCAAATGTTTTCTCTGATGTGTGGATGCTAATTCACAATAATGGGAGGCTAGTGAAAAATAGAGATACTTTGGATTAGGTAGAGGGGAGTGAAAGGAGGGGAAGGGGTATAGGAGTAGGAAGGACAATAGCATAAATTGGACATTAATACTCTATGTATGTATATGATTACATGACTGGTGTGATTCTACATCATGTACAAGAAGAATAAGAAGTTATATACTCCATTTATGTATGACGTGTCAAAATGCATTCTACTGTTATGTATAACTAATTAGAACAAATAAAGCAATAAAAAAAGAAAATGAGATATGTTATAATACCCTTAAACTGGGATGCTTGCAATCCACCCAAATAGAGTATCATTCAAAGCAGACTCAGGTTTGCTTTGGATATGTATTTTCAGGCCCACTGTAGTACACCACAATTTACTAAGATATTAATTAAATATATAGATACCTGACACTTCTTTCTTTATAAAATTAAAATTATGATTCATGATTTAATGCCCAAAACTCTTGTTTGGTACACAAGGTACTTTAAGGACAACATCAATATTATATATATATATATATATATATATATATATTACATTTTATAGCTTCAAATTTATTATATCATAATACGGTGTGTTATTTATGTGTGGTTGTCTTATCATATTTTTGGAAAATGTGTTATTTCACATTGCCAATGTTTTGATAATACACATTTAATTCAACAAGCCTCAATTTTGCACCTTCTAACTTCCAAGCTTATATCACACTGTAAACATATTTACCAAAGTTAACCAAGGTATTTTTCCATCACAACCTTATACAAATATCCATTAGATCATAAATCTCATGTCTATCACATTAATATACTGTCTTTCTCTACACAATATTTTTAGTAAATGAAAGGAGGTTATAAACATCTATATCAATTAAAACTAGGACAATTACCAAAGATTATCCTTGGCTGTATGATTCTATAAACCTGGGTAAGTTTACAGGCTTTTTCTGTTAAAGCAGGTGCCCATTTCCAGTCACCAGATATGTCATGGAAGAGTACCCACATCATGTGGAAGTACATCAACCAAACTATAAAGCAGCAAGGGATAAGCCAGCCTGCTTCCTTTTACACAAGGGGGTATTCTCCCCTGATACTTCGTGTTTGTATTAATCTGCTGATGGTTCCCATAGACGGAAGCTATCCTTATGTGCCCTCAACTTTTGTAACCACGTGCTGCCCACTCTTCTTGTTCCACAGACACGCCTTAAGGTCTTTCAGCCAACATTAACTTGCGTCTCCTAGTTGACCCTTTCCCTGGAATACATCCTCGTCTCATCTTTTTCTCCCAGACGATCTGCTCTTCATAGACAGTATGTCCAAACAACTCCAATTTGTATTCCATGACCTTTCCAACAACCCACACACCCTCCTAAATGGATGTTTTACTCATATAGTCATGATGCTTTTCTTGTTGCCCTAGGATTCTCTGTATTAAAATGTTTAGAGACCAGTGCATCAGTTTTTTAATCATGGACTTAAGAGCTAAGATTTATTGTATGCTTGAAGTGTGACAGATAAATGATAAGAATCTCATTTAAACCACATTGCAATATTTAGAGGTCAGTGTTAACCCTACCACATGTACAAAGAAACAGCGTTGGACATTTGGAAGAATTTGCCCAAACACTTTGCTGGTGATGGGTCAAACATAAACTTTCACTTACATTCATCAGACTCTACCATTCACAGTGCAACAAGGAGCACTATTCCTGTATCTAGTAATTCAACAGAAGGAGTTTACCATTAGATATTAGTCAAAACAGTGTTAGAAGAGCCCAAAGAAAAAATACTGGAAAGTGAGGCAACCAATTGGAGAATTTCCAACTGCAGGAGACTCCCGAGATCCCCAGATCTGATGAACCAAAGAAAGAAATGATGTAATTAGAACTCAAGAGCTAGAGGCAAGGTCAAAGCTACTACCAGCAGGCTCAGACTGTGGGAGTTAGGACCATGAAGAAGAAGCTATCAGGAGCTGGATTTCCAGAGAAGACACAGTCACTAGACACCCCTAAAGTAAAGAGAGGTAAAAAGGTAAGTACCTGGGCTTTTCTCTCCCTCCCACCCTCCTGCCCGCTGCCATTGCCTTCCAGTGCTACTCCTAGGAAAAAATCTGATTGGTAAGGAAAACTTAGAAGTAATTTGCAAAGAAAGAAGGGAAGGACAAGGAGTGGATTGAAGAATAAACATGCAAAGGCCCACTTGACACCAAAGCCCAAGCTGATTTTCTAAGCCATGACTCCTGCCATGCATCACCCACGTCCAGTACTGACAACTGATTGCAGCCTATGGCTGCAACAGAGTCAGCCACCCACTTATGCATTGAATAATGCCTGTTCTTCCTCCTGAGCATTGCCATGCACTTCGCCCAGTGAACAGAACACAATGGACACTCAGTGAATAACTAGTCTGCTTCCCCAACCCCCAAAATGTGGACTAAGCCAATCTAATTATCTGTAGCTAGAAACTAAATACAAAGAAGAAAAGTCATTCTTTCCCAGGATATAAGGAAGGCATGGGAATAGCATGACTTTTTAACTTTGGCCTTTATGTGACATTGCTTTGTGAATTTATTGCTAAAGCAGTTTCATGATTCAGACGACCAGGAGTTCACCATGCAAGCCAAAAATCTGTTTAGGTAGCCTGTTTAGGTCTTCAGAGAGCTGACTGTAACTACCCACCTGCCTAAACATCTCTCCTTCTGAAGAGAAGAAAGTGTCGTGGATACCACTTTAAAGCTGTTGAAAAGTCACTCGCTCGGCTTTTTTCTTACAACAATTGATATTATTGTTGGAATTCATTACTTCTCAAGTGTCCTCTATTTAATCTATTTCACATTCATAAAGAGTATGAAATCCAAAACCAGCACAGACTCAATTATCCTCATTATTTGATCTTAAATGTATTCCCTAACATATAGAAGAGGGAATATTTGGGGGAAATGTTGATGGATCTAAAGCATCAGAGTGACAAAGTTCCCAATACTGGATACTCATCCAAACATATTTAATTCCCTTCATTATAAAAATTACACGAGAAATTTCATAAGAACCATCTTACTCGCAGAATTCTAGGTATTTCCTGTTCTCAAGGGCAGAGAAATACTGCAAAATCAACATTTTTTTAATGATATTTCAGTACTGTCTCTCTTGGCTGAAAAAAAGCAAAAACAAGAGACACATAAGAATGAAAAAAAGAAAACAAAAGGTTAATTAAATGTTTTCAACCCTTCAATATTTGGTTTTTATGTGAAATCTTTAAGACGACTTGTATTTTATACAAACAAGTTTGCCTTTCGGTGACAACATCACAAATAAACTGAAATAAATATATTTGCTTCCTCTAAGTTTAATTCTTCTCTGATTACTATAATGAGAATTGAGCATTAATGTTTCAGTGTAAAGACCAAACACCACTTAATTCAATTGTTTGGTGTTTCTACATTTTAGAATAAAAATCTACCTGCTACTATTCATTTGGAATACAGTCTTAGATAAGCTCATTTGAACTGGTGGCAGATTATAATGTTTATTAAAGTCTGTGAAATGAATTCACATTGAATATGATCCCTTGGTCTGAAAGCTGAGAATCAAGCCAGCATAAACTTCAACTTTTCTGGCAGTAAAGTTAAGAATTTCTCTCAATTTCAGACACCCTCCCAATCACCACCCCACCAGACACACACACACACACACACACCATTTTTCTCTATCATATTACCCAGAATACTACTATAAAGAATAGACTACTCCCCATTGCTTTCCTACTCCTATGATTGCTCTGTATCAAGGAGGCACTGACCCCTGCAGGCTGTATTCCCCAGGTCCCCAGCAAGCTTCTGGCTTTAGCTAATGAGATGCGACTTGTAAGGATATTCGAGAGCAAGAGAAAAGGACCAGTCTGGGAATTTCTACCTCTATTTCTGCTCCATGGCAGAAATACATGGCAAGAAAGACGCTCTGTAGTTCCAAATTTCACAGGATGACCCCAGAAACCCTTGGGATCCCATAAAAATGTCCATCCCTTTTGTGTCCCTTGATAAGGCTTCCCTTGTTGCTAATATCTGGGTTGTTTCCTATTTGGTTTCTAAGGTCTCCCATCATATGTGTATAACCAAGTCCATCTATTAAATAATCTGGGTGGTTTCTGTTTTCCTGGTGGGAAACTGACTAATACGGATAGTTTCCATCAATGCTCATAAGGATAATAACTCACTATTTTCTATCACCCTCACACTGACATTGACAGGAGAAACAAAAACCATGACAGAAAACAAAAAGAAAAGAGAGGAGGGTGTCTCATGTGCCTCCGAGGGTGGTTCTCTGTAGAGATTACTATCTGGGTCTTTTTGCTTCTTCATCATTTACTCCAGAATGAAAGTAGTTCTGTCTAATATCAGTCATAACATCCCCAAATACCCCAACACTGTCCCCATCAGAATGTTACTTCTCGCAACTTAGATTGGGATAGCTCATGGCTGGCTGGTTCATCTGAAGTTCTGGATCATAAGCTCTCTCGGCTCTCTCCTGACTCACAGAAAGAATCGAATGGCCAAGGACTTCCCAGGAACTTCATTGGGAAGTTCGGTTACAATTTTTTGGAAAGTATATCTTTAGGCCTGAGAAGCCTCACATCTGACATTGTGGGCCAGCATTGGCCCTCAGAAGTCCAACTTGCCAGCAAAAAGACCAACCTCCAGAAGCTTCCGTGTTTCCATCTGTAGATTGCAAAAGCATGACTCAGCCAACTCTGTACCTCACTTTCCACCTGGGCTCCAAGGAAGCGCTGCCCCCCAAATCTCTGATTTAGTCAGCTTTTTCATCACTGTGACAAAATACCTGACAAGAACAACTTTTGAAAGGAGGAAAGATTTATTTTGGCTCACAGTTTAATAGGTTCAGTCCATAGTCAGCTGACTCCATATCTTCAAGCTCAAGGTGAAGCAGAACATCATGGCAGAGGGCACAGCAGAGGAAAGCAGCTCAGGACACAGCAACCAGGAAGCAGAGAGAAAGAGAGTTCCATTGACCAAGGACAAAATATTAACCCAGAGTCATATCCCATGGCCTCCTTCCTCCAGCCATACTCTAGCTGCCTATAGTTACCACCCAGTTAATTCACATCGATGGATTAATCCACTAGTTATATAGCCCACTCATTTCACCTCAGAACATTCTTACATTGTCTCACACATGAGCTTTTGGGGGACACCTCATACATAAATCATAACCATCTCTAAAACTCATGAATAGTCAGTTTTTTGAAACTCACTTCTTTAACCATATGAATTGAAAATAGTCCCCTGAACTAAATGTGAGTTAACCATTCTCGTTTCTTCCTCCCCAACCCCAAAACAAAACAAAAAATGACCAAAGATATCAAGAGATTTAAAAGTGCCTTAACAGTAATGAGTTAGATAACTAGGGATAAGGGGGACATTGTGGGAATTGATACAAGATTCAGCCTCTTAACATCATATATTCCTGCTCCCTGAGAGAGGTGAATGTGTAAATACAACTTTAGCTCTATGTACAAAGTGCCAAGGCACAAGAAAGAAGAGAGAAGTCAGTCCATCTGGGGAGCCTCACATCTGACATTGTGGGCCAGCATTGGCCCTCAGAAGTCCAACTTGCCAGCAAAAAGGACGGTCGTTTGTCCAACCCTGGCCCCAGCAAACAGGTCATGAGCACAAGAGTTCAGAGAATATCAGTGTGTCTGATGTTCACTGAAACATCACATAAATTTCAGCCACACTATCAGTCAGTTTGGGCTGTTATTACAAAATACCATAGACCCAGTGACTTACAAACAACAAAAATGTGTCTAATAGTTCTGGAGGCAGGAAGTCTGAGATCAGGGGGACAGCATGGTCAATTCTGATAAAGGACTTCTCCCAGCTGGCAGATGGCTGACTTCACATATGTCCTTACACAGTAGAAAAGGGCAAGAGAGCTCTCTCGGGTCTCTTTTATAAAGTCACTAATCCCTCTTGTGAACAGCCAGCCTCATGACCTCATTACTTACCCACATCACACCTCCTCATGTTATCACCTTGGAAGTTAGGAATCCAACACAGAATTGGGGAGGACACAAACATTCAGTCCACTGCACATAGGCATTAAGGAAACTCAAAAATTCTTCCATTTTTTTCAATCCCTTTTTAGGCCTTGGTTGTTGTTCTTGTTTCTGTTCATTTGTCCTAAATATCTGAGCTCTACAAAAAAGTTCTAAGTATATTCACTGTGAATAAATGTTCTTCCTGCCAACATTTACTGCTGTGAGAAGTACTACACAGTACAAAAGGATCTAGAAGATGAGCATTTATTCTGAGTTCACAGGCCTGATGATTATTTTTTATATTTTTATTTTGCAAAGCTTCACAAAACGCTCTGATTTCCTTTTTCTCGATGGGTTTTCCTATTCCTTCTTAAATGAAGGCATTAATATTTATAACTAATTCCTGGTTGTGTTGATGAAATGCATTAGCATGGATATTCAGCCCTTGTAAAGCCTTTTGGTTCTAGTTTTTGAGTAGACAGCTGATCTTGAGATTTAACACTCACAGCTAGTACTTGCACTATGATTCAATGAATTCTTTTTTTTTCTTTCTTTTCTTTCTTTTTTATTTTTTTTTTTTGCTCCCATTGATGCTACAAAATTCCAGTACAGGCCTAGTCTTTAACAAATACATAGCTAGAATGCTTTATTCCTGAGCTGCATGTACATTTAGCTTATGAGAAAGAATGATATTCATAGTAATTTGAAGAACTTCCGGAGGGGTCTCTATGAGCCATGATTTCCATATTAGTCCTTTTTTGGGGGGAAAAACAAGTCTAGGTTGCATACTTGAAATGCTTTCAATCAGCGGCTTCACATGCCAAGCTAAATCCGCTTTCTACTTCCCTGGTCAAATCTCTGAGATTTGTTAAGGACAGTGGACATTTTCAACTGGTCAGCCCCTATGGGGAGTCAGATGTTCCTATTCTAAGCTCTAAGAAAGATCCCTTGTACAAAATCAGCCACCTAAACTGTGCAGCTTTCTGTCAACTGGGCTTATGAGGGCTTAATTTCCATAATTCAGCTTGAGTTGGGGAGTTTGACAAACAGCGATCATGTATCACTTTGGAAATCTTACTGAGTCCATTGTTTGTCTACTTTAGTCTCTGAAAATTAGTAACTCTGTCTGGGACACCAAAGCCCTAGTCAAAGACCACAGTACTGTATCATAAAAGCAAAGGAGAGCAATTTCTGTGTCTACTTTTCAGGTGTAGGAAGGACTGTAGGATGAATCAGACATTATCACCCTATATACATATATGATTACATGGCTGGTATAATTCTACATCATATACAACCAGAATAATGAGAAGTTATACTCCATTTATGTATGATATGTCAAAATGCATTCTACTGGCATATATAACTAATTAGAACAAAAAAATAAAGCAAAGCAATATCATAAAGTGGTATAGGGAATAGAGGATGGCTTTTGGATCTAGACAAATGTACTTTTAAATCATAGTACTGTCACTAGCTGGAGAATCTTGTCTATTTCTTATTGTGAAATGGAAATATTAAGACCAGTATACTAAAATTGGTGTGAAATTTAGAAAAATATATATAAGTACAGCAGTTGCTATTATTATTAACAGTATTGTTTTTTGAGAGAGAAAAATAAACAGAATTCCATTAAATAACCACCCTAGTAAGAAGAGAAAGCATGCAGGTAGGAAGGTAAAGCAGACAGATCTCAGTGCCCAGGGGAAGCACCCCATTACCAGCAGAAATTCTATGGCTGTGAATTGAGAGGCCTGTAGCTCTCCCTGAAATGCTAAGGGCACACTGTGGAAATGACATACCAAGAAAGTTATTTAGTTGAGGGAAGTATGACTATCACCTAACTATACATCTTGTGCCTTTGGTTTAATCAAGTGTGTCTCACAGTAGCCTCGAACTATGAGAAAAAAGGGCCTTTGCCAAGTGAGTGATAGAGAGTGTGATGGCTGACCTCAGGGTAGCAAACACTCCAGGTTATATCCAAAACCATGGGGTCAGGTGGCACAAGAACAAAAGTATTTTGGAAGGCCTGAGAGTTGTCACCTTGTTATTTATTAATATCGTTTTTCAGCTGTTCCAGCTGATTTTTTAAGTAAACTTCCTCCTTGGTTCCTAATTCTTTTTCTTCTTGATTTTAATGAGTATTTCTATAAATTATTTGTAGCTATCTATGTAGTCATAGGCCAGGTCTATTAAACAAAGATTGTTTTAAAAAAAATAGCATGAAAGAATTGAAAATGCCATGACATCCTCACTGTTTGGCTCTTCCAAAAACTGTGCATATCTTCAGATAGTTTTCCCAGGCACACAGCTCTGAACTCAGTTTAAACTCAATAAATGCTTCTGGAACCTTTGCTGAAACTAAAGACCCATTCTGCCCTCCTTTAATTAACAGCATTACATTTTTTTGAAAGGGAATATAACACTTTTCATTATTATAGATAAGCACTTCTGATATAGATTAACAATTCAGGGATTACGCTCCAGCTTCCAGCATAGATTCAGGTATGAACTCCATGTACAGTAGTTTACAATTTTTAAGCAGCAGAAATCACACGGGGGAAAAAAAAAAGTGACCATGGTCTATAAACAAAAGATTAAATTATTTCCCCAGATGCAGCTCCTGAATTTTCAAGTTTGAAGAGTCATTTACCCAACTAAAGTTTATTACAAAGGCAGAGGTTTCATAATTAATCTGTAATTACAATTCATTATCTTGGCTGAGGGTGTAGTTCAATTGTACAGCAGCCCTTGCCTAACATGCATGAGGCCCTGGGTTCAATTCCCAGCATGATTTTTTTTTAAAGTTCATTACTTCTTTAAAATATTTAGTTTCCTATAGATGAAACTGAATCATTGAGTTTCAAGTGTTTGGGGGCTTCCTGCCAGATTAAACATGGAATTTATTGGGGGAAATCTCTGTCCTAAATTGGGGAAATTAAGATAGGGATGAGAAAGCCATCAAATTGTTGAACCTGAAAATATATTGTCCAGAGTGAAAAGCATTCAGGTAGACTATTCTTAGCCAAATGGCAAGGCTCAGTTCAATATGCCAGAAATCTACCGAATGGTTTAAGGCTAAAAATGTGAATAGGAATTCAGGCAAAGAAGTGCCCATTTATGTAAACTGTGAATTAGAAGGCTACAAATTAATTACATTTAGAAAAAAATGTAAGGTCAACCAGAAAAAGATCTAACTCAATCTTGAGTAAAATTGCTTATTTGAGGGAAAAAGTGAACAAAACTTCCCACTGAGTCAATGGCTATAAACATTTTCACTGGACTTTTGGAAAGTCTTAACACAGCAATATCACAAACATCTGCCAGTTTCCCTTTTTATGTGAAGAACTAAGCAAAATTTTAACTGACATTCATGACTTGGGATTCAAATCTGTCTCTTACTAGGGAAGTCCAGGGATGGCTTTACTATTAAATAACTAGCCTCCTGCTGGGGTTTTGGAAGTGTGGTTTGTAGTGAAGTATCATCAATATCGTCTAGGAACTCGAATCAGTACAAACTCTAGGGCCTCACTGATTCAGACTGCTAAATGGGAAACTCTTGGGGGTGATCCCAGACATTCGTATTACAAGTTTTACAACCACTGGCCTACAGACTTAGAGGTTGCAATGTAAAAGTGCTCCTACCTACATCTTATTCTCTTCTCTGAAACTGTCTGAAAAGAACAAAAAGGAAGAAAAACAAGGAAATTCCATTTTAAATGATATTAGCTACTACAATACCAAATCAAAAACTATGAGGAATATAGTGAGATTTGGATTCAATTGAGCATAATAGATGCATACCTTAACAGACCTCAGGCAGAGCGTGGAATCCTAAAACGGAAGGAGACACAGCCCTGAGGCGCCTGACCAGTGATTTCTTATTTGAAACAGCAAGTGGTAGAGAGTGACAGGCAAGGTGGAGCCAAATGAGGAATGAGGCCAACACGCCATCTTTAAAAGTAGTAGGCTGGTATGTGGCAAGGAGAGATGCCTCACAGCTACTGTTAAAAAATTGGTAAAGTACAATGAATAAACACTAATTCCCAGGACATAGCTCCATTGCAAGTAAACTGAAAGAGCATATCTATGTGGGAAAGTGAATGAAACTCTGTTGTCCCAGGCAGAAATTTTAGAAATAGAATTGAAACAGCATAACCATAATAAAGCTATCTGCTGCCCCAGCTTGCTCCCCAGCCCTTTCTCGGACTATGTTTCAACAAACAGCTGGCCCTCAAAGAATGGCCCCATTTAAAGATGGGAAAAAATATCAGAAAGCAGCTGGCATAACACCAACTTTGTATAGATACTACAAGAAAAAGAAAACTGAAAAAAATAACGTAAAAGAGACACAAAAAATCACATGCTACGATTATTGAAAAAATACAGGATTTAATCAAATACTTTTCAGTGATACTTTTTAAGTCAAAGAAATAGAGCCTTAAAAAAAATAAAAGCATTTAGAACAAAAGAGAATGGCTCACAGACCAAAAGGCAAGCCAATAGGCGGATATTAAAAGTGAGCTGGCAGAACTCAGCAAAAGAACAGAAGAAATAAATATGATCCATTCAGAAAGAAAATCTGCTTTAAGAAGCAGAAGCTTTTTAATGAATACCATCAAAGCTACAGAATTAATTATGGAGGTTAGATTTGAGAACACTGAATAAAATGAATAGAATAAAAATAAAGAAATCACTAGACAGAATAATTAAAGAAAAATGAAAAATGTATATAAAAGACAAATAAGGCCCAACATGCACATTCATGAAGAGAAGAACACCAACTATAAAAAAATAAAAAAGTTATAGTAGGAAAAAAACATTCCCAGTTAAGGTTAATTAATAATTAATAAGTTAAAATTCAAAGTAAAAGGTACTATATTGGTCAAAGGATGACAAAGATTTGTTAGTGATGAGTTATAAACTCTGTAATGATCTAACTATCCTGATTCTAAGCACCAAATAATATATTATTAAAATACATAAAGCAAAACTGGAAAAAAATGCAAAAAGAAACAGACATAAATGAATAGTAACAGAAAACATATACACAATCTCTGAAAGACGATATAGATCAAAAATATGTACCAATATAGAAAAAAGTTAAGTAACATAAATATTAATTTGGATGTCATATACATATATAAAAATCAATGAAGCAACTTTTAAAGGCACACAGAATACTTTCATATATATCTAAACAATAAAAATAAAAGCATATGAAAAATGTATTAAGTTATCAATATTATACCTCCTAAAGAAAATCTCAATAAATTCTCTAATATGAAATAGTATATTTTATTTATCATGTTTTATAACTAGATTGCTATTACACTTGACTTTACAATAAAAACTAAGGCCAACACATTGAGAACTGAAACATTCTCAAACAACTCCTGAGTCAAACAGGAAATCCACACTGAAATAGCCAAATCAGAAGACTGGGCCCTAAGTGTCCCAGGTGGAGTCTTTAGAAATATCTTCAAAATTAAAATATGAAAATGAATAAGGTTATGAATAACAAAATTCATATTTAAAGATAATTGTTATCCTACATACAAATAATAACTTATTATTTTTTTAAAGAGAACAAGAGAGAGGTGAAAATATCTCATTTTCAATAGCAAATTTATGAGTAAGGGCCTATCTAGCAAAACAGATTCCTGACATATAATGAAATAAATAATATAATATCAGAGATAGTTATGAATATATGAGAAGAGTCAAAACAGCAAGCAGGGTTTGGAAAAAGGTGTTACCCTAAAAATTAGTAACAGCAGAAAGCTGCTAATATCCTTAAACTGGAATAATAAAGGAAGGGACAATATGTACCCCTAGAGTAGTTTATAAACTAGACTCAAAAGGGAGCAAAAACTCAGACAGAACTGCCTGTTGGAAGCTGGGAGTATGGAGAGACCTGGAGCCACTGAGGAGACCAACCAGAGCTGCCACCAGCTGCAAAGGGGTGGGGAACACTCTAGAACCACCCCACCATCTTCCCTTCATATTGTTCCAGTACCTCCCACTGGCCAAACGGAAGCCACTGGATAGAGAATCTGGGAAGGTAGTTTACATGGTTTCATTATCTACCATGCAAACTACAGAGGGAAAGGCTTGGATCTGAAAGGAAACAGACACTATCATTAGCACAGCAACCATAAAAGAAAACCAAAAATTAAGAAAGAAATAGAAATTTAGCTCAATTTTTCATACTTTACCTAAAGGCCTTTAAGGGAAATGTGTCATATGTAAAGTATGTGTTTATTTAATTATTGTAAAATATGGGGGGAGGCAGGAATATTGTATATAAATAATATGTAGTAGAAGATGAGCTTCTCTCTCCTCCATATCCCCAATCCCTCTCTACAGAGTGACTGCTGTTAATTATTTTGTTTGCATCTGGAAATTTTTCATATATAAACATGAATATTTAATTTAAATGCTCATAAGCATAAAAATATATATTATCCTATCTCTGGTTTCTCTTTCACTTATGGATATGCATACACTGGAGACTGGTGATGATTTATTTTTTTAAAGATTCTACTTTTTTAATATGCAGGTGGTTTCCAGGTTTTTGTTGTTACAGACAATATATGACAAAGACAAGGGAATACTTCTAAAACTGTCAGGCTATTGTCTTTATATGTCAGGTATCTGAAACAATTCACTTAGCATGTATTGGGCCAGGGGCAATACCGCTACAAGCAGAGCCTAAGTTGGAGATGGGATTTAAAATTATGTCACAGAAATATGGAGCTCATTGCACTCATATCTCACAATCAATGTTATTTATGATTCATACCCATATGTATGGGAATGTTTGGAAGGACATGCAGATGTAGCCAATATGTGCATCTTTACCCCAAGGCAGTTGCACATACCAATGTTCTTATGCTTCCAAAAATAAATAAAACCTGATCCTCTCTGTTTTAGCCAGGCCAGCTCACTTGCCTCTGAAAAGTTTAAGCTTTCTGAGATTACTTAGTTGTATGATCTTGGAAAGGATCTTAATATCGACCTTGGTTTCTTATTAAAATGAAGGTGTCATATTAATCTACCCTCTTACATTTCAACACTTCTACTCTTTTCAGCTCTTGTTGTTACATTTTCAAGGTCAAATTCAAGCCCTGCCTTTTTTCAAATAAGTTTCAGAATGAGGTGGAAGATACCTTGAAAACCCATACACTAATATTGGAGATTTTCATACTGACTTCTCCCTGTAATTCTTGTATTCTCTCCTTGATTCTTGTGAAGCATTCGAAGTTCCTCAAGTCTCCTCCCAGGAAGAAAATCAAAAAGAATAAGATATTGAAGAGTGAGCATGAGAATGAAACTGTTAAACATTACATTAAATTTATACTGGTATAGTTTTTATGGTCTTCAAAAAGAATAAATTATGATGTGGCCTTAAAATAAAAGTTCTATTAGGCCATCAATTGCTGTCACATGAGAAAGCATGCAATTAAGACCATAAAAGTTGCCAAATTTTGGAAATGTTCATGGAATGTTCAAAGCTCAAAGAGTTCAAAGGGAATACACAGGCCTTGATGGACTATCAGGCAAATTCTGAATAGCTGACCATTAAAACTTTCAGACAATTTCTGAAGGAATCTGTTTAATTTTGAGTTACATGTAATTCAGTTAAGGAAAAGGCAAAATCAAAAGTTTAATCAAATTGGGGATAGTGGCATGTGACTCTTATCCCAGTGACTCAGGAGGCTAAGGCAAGAGGAACACAAGTTTGAGGCCAGCCTCAGTAACTTAGTAACATCCTGCCTCAAAATAAAAAAATAAAAAGGACTGATGTAGCTCAGTAGTAAAGCGCCCCTGAGTTCAACCTCTAGTACACCTCCCCCCCAAAAAAAGTTTAATCAAGTAAGAAATGAATATAAAACTCTAGTGTTCTTCAACACATTGAAAATTGTTCTCTTAATTCAAAAGGTGAAACTGCCAAAATTGCTCAGTAGTAAGTACGGAAAAACAATGAACCCTCATGTCCTCAAACACAACTGCCCAAGACCAAAGGTCATCCTGCAGAATCTTGACTAGCTGTGTTAAAAAATGCACAAGCTCAACTTTAGGCAATTAGAGGAAAATAGTGACAGATCTGCTTTAACAATGAGCTACTCTTGGTTTTAAAAATTATCTTTATGTCAAATACAGTGTTTTGGAAAGAAGACATTAAATAAATAGTTGTATTGAGAAAATAAGACAATTAGCTGAGATATGTTCCAGTAGATTTTATTGAGCTAAAAATGCTAAAAAAAAAAAAAATACTGTGAGGACATATAATTGGGATTAATTCATCGCAGGGAAGTCCTTAAAGGTTCTACATAAAAAGCCAAAGTTTAAATAAAATTGAAGGATGAGATGCAGATCCCCAGTCATGGAAGAAGGGAAGGGCAATCCAGTAAGAAAGAACAGCAAGCATGAAGGTACTGAAGCATGTTTGGAGAGAAAAGTGAAAAGTCTAGAATGATTTTTGGAGCACAGTATGTACATGTAGTGGAAGGAAATCAGCTAGACATGTAGGGTGGGACCAAATGTGCTGTGGAGTTTGAGGTATGCCCAAACACCATGGCCTCTTTAATAGCAAGAAACCACGCAAAGCTGTAGAGCCATATGTTTTATCACAGAACATTAATGACCACATGTTAACAGGGAGGAAACTGGAAAATAACCATCGGCCATGGCAATGACTCAAACATTCTCTTTCTATTTCAGTCTTCAGAGCACCAGTGTGCAAGATGACACTGGAGAGTTATACTTTCTTTATATCATATTAAAATAAGCAGAAGCCCAGCCATTCCAGCATTTTAAACACACTAAGATAAAAACGAATGAAATAGAAGTGATGGAGTTAAATCCACTTCTCAGAGGGTTCTACATCTCTACAATCTTTACCTCGTTAATGGAAGTGCATCCAGGAAATATGTAGATAGCAGGGTACTGGTGAAACCACAGGGGTCTCATCATTCCTGTGCTTCTGAGCTTCTGAAACCAAAGGAAGATTTGACTTCTTTTAGAACCTGTGAGAAGTAACTGTCTTTTCTTCAGCTGTATCCCTCTCTTTGCCCACCATACTAGCCCATGTTTGCTCATACATACATAACCTGGTCTTTACCAAATTCATGCCATATGCAATTCCCTCTTCACGCTATCTGCCTGATCAGCTTCTACCCACGTCTACTTCTCTTCCTGAATCAAGCATTACCGAGCATGTACAAGAAGCAGGAAATACATTTGATTACATAGTGGTGGTAGAACAAAAAAATGGAGCAAATACATATGGAACATCTAATATATCAATCACTGTGTTTAATTTTCAATAATTAATTAATTGTATTACCAGTGTTTGTGGGTCCAGACCAAATACATTCCGCTTTTCTCTTCACTCACTATAGTCTTATACAACCCCGACCCCTTACTCCCCTTATTCCTTCCACTATGTCTTCACTTCATTTATTAAAATCCTTATGTTCCTTATTTTATTCATCAAAGTCTTCTCCTCACATACTATTCCTCACCAAAACCAGGCTTTCCCTTGGACATCTCATAGATATAGATTATATATATATATATATATATATATATATATATATATATATATATAATTAATTAAGGAAATTTAAAAGATCTTTGCCGCTATTATGAAAAGCTCTTCTCTTCAGTTTCCTCAACTATCAAAAAGAGAAGTTTTCTGAATCATTTCTGTACTTTTTTCCAGGTATTTGATGATGAATAAGAATTCCCCTTAAACTCAGTTACTGACACATTACAGTTCTGATTTCTTAAAAGTGTCAGATGCATCATTTCTTCAAGAACTGTGGAAGAGAGAACATTAGGTACTTGAGAGGTGAGGACATTCAAATCACGATATTATACTGTCTGGGCCAAGATAATCATTAGCTTAAGTCTTTCAGACTCCAGGCCCTTTCCCTGCTGGGTAAGCCAACAAGCCACAGAGATCCATTCAAATGATGAATGGGACCCAAAAATATTAAAGCAAACATCAAAGATCAGCTAGTTAGGGCTGTAGCTAGGGGAGGTCTTACTGAATATGAATTGCTGTATTTTAGATGATGAAACCGGGCCATTTTGAAGTTTAAAATGTGGCGTTAGGTTCTAAAGAGAACAGCAGTGTTTATCAAACAGAATGTGTTTCAAAGACTTGATTACAAAATCCTGTGCCAGAAACTGGAATCTGGTCTCTAGAGAATTATTAAACTTTATTTATACTAGTTACATGAAAGCATATCTCAGCAAAAAATAATAATAATAATAATTAATAATGTTAGTACATTCAGACAACAAATGGTTCTTTGGAAACTTGGGTGTGAACCTTGTGAGTAGAGTGTTTCTGTGAGACATCAACTGGGTTGGATGTCTTGCTTTATTTGGGCTGGGATCATCAGGCTCCCTCCCTCCACATTCTGTCTTCTTTAAGGCTAAAACATATATGAGAAATATTCCATGCCCAAACCCCCAACTCGTGAAATTCAGAGGTCTGACTTGAACTTGATCTCAAGTTTGAGTGTTGTCAGGCAGCACAAAAGATGAAGCCGATGAAAGCAAGTATTGGAATGGAAGCAAAAATGAAAAGCAAAGACAGCCATATAGTCTCAAGAAATGAAAGCAGCTGAAATGGGAACGGCTCTCCTTGCTTACCCTTCAGAGACAAAGTGGCAGGAAATTGTGAGATTCCTCCCAGAGCCCCACTTGCAAGGAAGCCCATTTAGCAAATGGTCTGAGTTGTTGGATCTGTTGTTGTTGGTTTTCTTCCCTGGGAACACAGCACACTGGGGATTCAGCTGCACCACACAGTACAGTCCTCTAAACCCTCAGACATGTCAAGTGCAGACTGAGAACAGCTCCTTCAGGGTTTGCAAAGAGCCGTAACTCTCCTTCTTGGCCCACTCCTTCCTGGCATTCTTGAATTGCTGGGGGAAACCTTGCAAACCATCCATCAAGGCACTTAATGTTAGGGGCCACGCTTAGCTCAGCCTCACAATATCTATTCTGTGCTTTTGCTGCACAGGGAACCTGACAAAATTGGCAAGTCCCATGTTAAGCCATGAAACGTCTTCAGAGAGAGAAACACCTAAAATGCAGCTTTCATCTATTTACCAAAATTAGGTCATGTTTTTCACTCTTGACAAAGATTCTTCTCAACACCAAAAGAAAAAAAAATTGAAAAAGAATCTGGAATAATTTACAATAATATAAATATAAATAAAAATTTTCCCCAATGCATATCTGTTGGGGAAGGATTTTTTTATTATAATAGTATCATAATATTTAGCATTTATTGAGTACCTGATACATACCAAGCAGTACTCTTTACTATTTTACATGCATTAATTCATATAATCCCTCCAATAAGCCACAATAAATCAGTTGGGTCAACATTAGTATCATCTCTATTTCACATTGAAAGGAATGAGGTATGTCACATGTTTTTGGTCCTAGAACTTGAAAATAGAAGAAGTGAGGCTTTAACCCATATAGACTGGTTTCAGCCTTGGATTCTTAGCTGGTAGGTCATGTTTCTCATGCTTACCAAAGGATAGGAAGTTAAGCAGACAAATGAAAATCAAATTCAGCAGTTAAAAAATTATTTTGAATTTTAAGCCCTAATAATTGGTTCCATAAGAATCTATAAAAATCCAATTTCTTTTTGGGGGCTCTATAGGTGGGGGCATAGGTACAAAAGGCATCTTTGGGATCCTTCACTTCAGACTCAGCATTGCTGTGTCACAGTGGGCTTCAGCAATGCTCTCTGTGTTCACTACACGTGGATGAGTGGAAAGAAAAAGCGAATGAATATATAGCTGGAGCAAGTGTTCTTCTGTTGATAATAAGCTACATGCATTAGGAATTGTGTCTGTCTGGCTCACTGTTGAGTCTTCATTGTCTAATATAGTTCCTGCCTACTGCAGACACTATTTTCTGAGTGAATAAACTCAGCTATGTTTCCATATGCCATTTATGATTACTGTGACTATATCACGTGTAAATACCTTTATTTTATTATGGACAGGGTTTTTAATGGTTGCAAGTTGATAGAAAACAAAAAGTATACTTGGTGAAATACACAAATGACAGCAGGAAAGACTATGAATGCTATATTTTTAAAAGAAAAAGTAATTTTTGCTTAAATCTAACTGAAATAAGCCTGACATACACTGTAGACATAATGGAAAATGATCAAAGAAAATACAGATGATGTTTCTTTAAAGAATTTTTAACAAATTAGGGGCTCAAATAAATTAGAGTCTTTCATTATAATTTACATCTGCCAACTCTTTGTTAGAAAGATTTATTTTAGTGAATATAATTTTTATGATACCAACTTTATTGCCAACAAAGCTTTGAAAAATGTAGTCTATTAAATAGGATAATGATCCCTATTGAAGACTGCACTAAAATAGTAAATATATA
>NW_025999968.1:19478997-19563100 GCF_001458135.2 Marmota marmota marmota | reverse complement strand
ATATATATATATATATATATATATATATATATATATCAATTGTATTTCATTCAGAGTAAAGTGATTAAATTTACCTCATCTCTGGATATGGTATTTGGCCTAAATTGCATTTCTGCAAGAGGGTGGAATTTGAGATCAAAATCACCAGAAAATTCATGCATTTAATGAAAGCCAATCTTCTGGCAAATAGGTTAGCACTTTTTAATCCTATTTCTGTGGAATTTTGGTCATGTCCCAGATTCAAATATTCTTTATTCCTATATAACTATATCTTCCAGAAAGATGGATACCATATCTGCAGTAGGACTTAATTTAATTGACAAGTGTGTTTCATTAAGAAAATAAAAGCACATATGCAGAAGCTAAGAGAAAATATTATACATTTAAATCCTTCACTTTCAAATTAAAAACATAGATGATTTTGCCTATCAAAACTAGCAAATTACTAGAGCTAAAAGGGGACCTTAAAAGTAATCTGGTTCCAAAACTGGATTTACATGTAAAGAAACTGGGATAGGAAAAGGTGCAATGATTTATTCATAGTCTCACAGTCACTGAAGCACAAAGCCAAAACTTTGACCCAGGTCTTCTGGGCATAATCCAGACATTTTCTATTGCCCCATGCTATCTGGCTGCAAGGCTGCATTGTTCCAGCCTCTGGTGATAATTCTGGGGCTGGCTTAAACCTGAAAATACAGTACAGCCCCCTGGGGATGATCTGGGATCAGTTTACTGTACCTGGACCTTATGAGTGTATGAGTGTTTGCTTCCTTACAATTGTGTCATTAATTGTGAAGGCCTGGATAGACACAAGTCATGACCATGTTTATTTTGTGCTGTTATATAACTGAGAGAGCTCCAAGAAACTTACCTAACAGCCACTTGTCAATTAAAATCATTGCAATTATTTGTGAGGTTTTTCTAAGTACTCAAATCCACTACTTTTGCTATTATCTAAAAAAAAAAAAATCATCCCTTCTTATCTTTTCTCTTATTTTTTTAATAATAGTCCATCTGCTTGTTCATGGAGTTTATAAATTCCATGATAAAACAGCACATTTGAGAGTTGGAAAGACAAAAGTCTGCTGTAATAAGGGACCTGTGAAGGTTGAGTTGATTTCTGTGTTGCACCATCCTATGATACACACTGAGCCATCAGTCCCCAAGCCAGGAGGGGCAATCCTCGTGGTGTCAGGCCACCAAGAACAACTTCATCTCTGCTGATGTTCCTGTCTATATAGTTGAAGTTTTTCCCCCTGTAGTCTAACAACAGAAGTCTGGTTGTTCTCAGGGACAGTCTGACACTAGGTAGGTTCCTATTATTGTGTATGACCCCATTCACACTCCCATTTAGAAAACAAACTCCTTCTAGAATAAAGAAGAATGTCCATCTATTTCATCTCCCTTATTCTTCAATAACCTAAAGATAAGTAGATATTAAACAATTCACCACAGCATATGTGATTATAATGAGGAAAGAGCTCTAAGAATTAGAAGTGAATCCCAACACTGTTCTATAATTGCTCATTTTTCTAAAGTTGATTGACACACCATTTAGAGATGTAAAAAGCAGGGCAACCAAGGTAACCGCCAATGCCTTGTCTCAACCTTTGGCTTTGTTTGTGCTCCAGGGTCAAATTCTGGGAACATAGATTATGATAACAGCCTGGTTTCTTCATGCTTTCATTCCACAGAACCCTTCACAGTCATGTGCATTTGAACTCAAGAGGATATAACATCTGCTTGCTCTCAAAAGTTCTATTCAAGTAGAGAGAGATCAATGGAAAAAAAGTGTGTGAAGCATGGAGTTATCAAGGTTATTATTATAAGTTCCTATTTCTACCTATTACATTTTAACAGAAAATCCAGATTCATAAAATAAAAATTATTTGTAAGAAAAATGGGGATAAAATTTGTAAATTCTTTTACAGTTTTGTTTATTAAAATTCAGTAATTAAAAAAAACAAGAAGAAGCAGTGAAGATTTTATATTGTAATTAATCACAGTTTCTATTTGGGTTACTTACATGTGTTTGATTTGGGAAAATTTGCTGGATTACACCATTAAAATGCATGCACTTTAAAAAAAAAATTAGGAGAAATTACCAATTTCACTTTTCATAAAATGACTTGAGTCATATCTCTATTCTTTAAAGGTATTATTATACCTTTATATTTAATTATAATTTTCCCGTTGTTGTAATTATTGAAAGTTGTGGCCAATATTACTCCAAAATAGTCTAGCAGGAAACTGTGGAGCTCTATTCTTTCTAGTATATTTAGATCTTTACTCACTTTAGTTATTTCTCCAAGAATTTACAAACCAGAATAACTATTGCAATTCTGATAAATTTTGTACTTTATCATAGTCATGATCCCACACAGTAACAACCCCGAAAATTTTAAATCAGTAGTTTGTTTTCATATATCTAAACTGTTGGTAATTGTGGCCCATAAATGATAAGATGAGTAGATAAGCTGCAGGACACTCCAGAAGGACTTCAGTTAACTTGGTCCTACTCAAAATAGAGGCTCTCAGAGTATATGAACCTGGTGCTCACCCTGAGCTGAGTTTGAGGTTGAAGAGATTCAATCATAATGACAGGTTGAAGAGTAGATTGATCTTTATCAACAATGATCTAAAAATCCTCTTAATACGTATAATCACTACCATTCATTCAATATGCTAAATCTTGTATAAATGAAATTCCTTACTTGATTTTCACAATCACTCTGTGGTGTATAGCTTCTGATATTATTCCCATTTACTGATGATATATGCTTGAATCTCTAAGAGGTAGGATGCACAGTACATAGTAAACCCAAGGGTTGAACTCAGACTTCTGAATCCAAAGCCAAGATCTTAACCTCTCAGAATAGATAAGTAGGTAGGTAAAGTTTAAAAAAAGAAATTGACATTTTGGATAGAAATTTTTAAAAAATTAAATGTATGTGGAAGGTAATATTTTTAAATTGCTTACCCATTTTCTTCAGCATTTTTACTATTTTCCATTATTTTAATATTTTATAATAAGAATATAGTTATATTATCCTATGTAATTTAAAACATTTACATAAAAAGTAGATCATAAAGCTTCAGCTGAAACTGTGGCTGCTTCTTACCTATAATATTGTTTAATCCTCCTGTTTTCTGTTATTTTCGGGAGATTTGGGAGAGGTACCTTCTTTACCTTGTCTTGGCTATCTGAGATGCTGTTGTCACATTTCCCTCATTCTGTTAACATTGAATTCCATGGCCAGCTCTTCTGTGCGTATTCTAAATTGAAGGAAGATATTGAAACTTCGTTCCTTTTCAAGTGAATCAGGAACCTCTAGCAATGCTTACTTCTCTGCCACCGTGACAAAACAAAAGCAGTTTCAGGCTTCTTATTCCATTCAATTTCCAGGACCACCCACATGCACAGAAGAGCCCCTCTGTTTTGTCAGCATGCACCTGCCCCTATGGTCACTCTTTTCCGCTTCAGTGTTATAGCTTTTGTAAGGCCTGTACCTTTCTACCTAACCTCATGCCCTCTGAATTAACTCATTTTCTGCCTAGTACCTGTCTTTTCTTTCCCTCCCCTGGCACTCCATGCCCTTGTCTGCTTTATCTATAGTGTCTGCAAGATCCTCCTTCTCCCCAATATTTTCTGGACACTCTTGATACTGAGGGCATGCATATCCTGTTTTCCTGATTCTGGGGGATTCAGCAACAAGTAAATGTTTTATAAAAATGAAGAATTTGTAAAAGTCTACCAAGTGCCAATTTCACCAAGTTGGGCCATCAAAAACAAGAAAATTGAACATCACAATCATTCTATGAAAGATATTTTAAAACTAAAAATGGGGAAAGACCATAATCTAAATAAATAAATGTGTTTCTCAAAAGGCAACAATTATGCAATCTCCGTGGGGAGACTTAATGTGGGAGAATGATTCGTGATGAGTTCATGAGAATAGCTGAATCTCTCTGTCTAGTATAAGGGACCCTTAGAAGTCGGTGAATCACTTTTTGTAGCCCAGCCCCTACCTTCTCTCCCACCTCAAGGTCAAGAGTGAGTCCCTTATCTGCAAAAGCTAAAGGGTCACATTAATTGCTCTTGTCTCTCAGAAAACTCCATTTATCAACAACAGATTCCAGGCCAGGACGGAAATGCCAGCAAAATGAAGTTCACCCAGGCCTGGAGTTTGCTGCCTCACCCACCCAAAGGCCCTGCCTAGACCCCTTGTTGTGTTCTGTGGCCTGGGATACTTTAAGCTCCCCTTGAAGAGTGTAGAGTTCCTAACATGCAGAGAAGCTGTGATGGTGTGAAAAAAAAAGGCCCAGAAGAAGTGAAACTAAACAGCACTATCCCTGCAGTGTTCATGTGATCACAGAAATGGTACATTATATCTGTCCACAGAAAGGTTTTTAGGGCAATCACCAACGCATTCTCCAGTGAGACCTTAAAATCCCAAATGCACTCTTTATGGATTGTTTTAGATGAACATAGTTTTTGAAGTCCTTTTTTATACTTAATAAAGTACATTATACCATTCACTTTGATTACTCATCACAAATTCAAGCCAAAGCCAAAAGGCAGAATTTCTTTTTTTACTGGTTCCAGGTTCCAACTACGTTGACCTAGTTATGCTAGCAGTAGAAGTGTCCTAACCCTCTGGCTCAGGGCATCAGATCCCATATATCAGGAAACAGTGAAGGAAAGGAAAGGAACAGGGCTACGTCCGTAGCCAAGGTGGCTTGTGCTATGAGAGGAAATTGGTCAATTTTGGTCTATACAAGGGTATCTAGAAAGTGTAGGCTGCACAGATGCCCCATTTCCCCCATGTACCAAGAAAATATTAATAGTCCACTTTTATAGTGGTATGATTTATTTGCTCCATTCACATTTGGTAGCAGAGGCACTGTCATGCCCCAGGCTTATTGCTAAATAATACAGAAGCTAGAAGGAAATGCAATAAGAAAGTTGAGAATGTGAAACATGTGGTGAGGTCAGGACACACTCCCACATGCCCACCCAACACATGACTTTGTGGTTTCTTCTATCATTGTGAACACAACTGCCATTTCTATCACCATCATTAATTAGAATAAAAATTCTTAAAACTTGCTACACCATTCATCTGTAGAACTAAGTAGGATTATTCCAGACCTTCAGGCCAAGTTTTCTAAAAGCCTAGCTGATTAAAACGCATTAACATTTGTGTTTTGCCAACACTGGTTACAATGATTGCTGGCAAGTGTTTATGTGCTAACCAAGACCTGACAAGAGAGATGCAGAAAAGCACTCGGAGAAGGACACTTACATAGGAGGGGTACCACTGGTAACTGAAGTATCTGTTTCCTCTTTGGCAAAGGAAGGAAGTTAACTCATGGTCTTCAAGGCACCTTCTAGAGCTAACATTTTATAACTGATTAGCAGACAAATTTTTAGAAGACACCTACTGAATGATGTGAGGTTGAAAATCCTTCGAAGACAGATGATAATTCTAAGTACTCCACATTGGTTTTACCTTTATTCCTCCTATCCCTTACCTTGTGCTTATTTCTCACTAGCATTGCCAATCAAAGAGGAAAGAAAAATTTTTATTAAGTCAGTTTTTATGGGATCAAAATGTGAAGTTCTGAGATTATCCACTAAATTTTCCCACATCTTTAAATTCTCTGAAATATCTTTCTCTGGAGGTGTTGAATAGAAAGAGTGAGCTGTGATTTGAACTCTAGCAAGCCTAGCAGGATTCATTGCAAAAAGCTCTTCTGAAGGAAAATGACAGGCAAGAAAGCAATGACAGCCCCTTCTAGAGACCCCACCAGCAGCTGGGAATCTGGAAACTCAAGCTGTTAGTGATAAGAAGGAAGGCAACCAAAAGACTTTAGTTTTTTGAAACAAAGGAAAAACAGAGGCAGTGACTTTCAAGTTCATAGCAATCTTATCTCCTTTGGTTCAGGAGCACTTGTTTGCCTAAGTGTTACTTTTTCACAAAATAAAGTTAAGTCAACAACGTTTTTGGCATTCGTGACATGGTAGGTAAAACAGCCTGTGAAATGTGGAAGGAAATTTTCAGGTTTTGAAATTGAAGCTCCAAGGTTAAGAAAATAACCCATGTCATGAGTGTTTTGCTGGCTCATTTAAACTCCCCAGTCCTAACACTTTATTTCCCAAGCAAGGAAACAGATTAAAGCGAACATAATATGTTCACAAAAAAACAGAGTGTAGCTTGGATTAGGGGTTAAATTCCATTTAGCATTTATGCTTTCCCTGTTTCACTACCATCATTACTAGTATTAATGCTTTAGAGTTAAGAAGTTTGCTAAGTGCTTCCAAATAGCTTTTCTTATTTACATAAAATTCCCAACCCTGTGATATAGATAAAACAGTAAGTATTCCTCATCCTTACCATCTTCCTAATTATCATCTTCATTTAATGGGCACTTTACTATGTACCAGGTCCTGTACTAGGTGTTTTATAGAATCATCACATTTAATCCTCATAATAATCTTTTGTGGTATAGATGAGAAAACACAATTGATTGGGGATTGGATTCAGGGGCTTATGAGTCTATGCTCAAAATATTCTTTCCACATTGTTTTAATAATAGACTTTAAACAGAACAAAGAAAATGTTAATGTTTCCAGTTATTTTATATAAGTTTCCTTTAGTCAGAAATAAGGCAAGAAAGGGACCATGAAAATAAAGTTAAATTGGGCTGGGGTTGGTGGCTCAGTGGTAGAGCGCTCGCCTACCATATGCAAGGCCCTGGGTTTGATCCTTAGCACCACATAAAAATAAATAAATAAAATAAAGATATTGTGCCCAAATACAACTAAGAATTAAATATTTTTTAAAAAGTTAAATTCACAATCTCTTCCTAAAATAAACACTAACAAAAATGAAATAGACAAAAATATTTCCAAATCTTTTGGAGTTTTACAAATTTCATTAAGGTTAATATTTCACTACATTTGTAGCTAAATGCAAATTCTACTTTTTAATGGGCTACTGAAAAAACAAAAACTCAGGCAAATCCATTCTTTTCTTTTTAAAGACTTTGTTTGAAAGCAGACAGTGTAGGGTGACTTACATTGCCACCCTGATTACAACCTGGTTAGTCTTTGACTATATCAAATTTAATTTCCACTCAGGAAATATTTAATGAGTATCTACTGCATGTTTGGTGTTGAGAAATATAGAAGCAAAAAGAACACTTACTACTCCTGCCTTTCTAGAGCTTATTATGATACAGAGGTCAGAACAGATATGAGAGGTGATAATAAAATTTTAAAACAGAATATTATCCTGGACTTGGAAATTAGAAGATGATTCCATAAAAAAATTGTATTTAAATGAAACCTGAGGAAATGCCAACAGTTAGTCTGATAAGGAGGTGGCTTTAAAGACATTAACAAACTTGGGAGAAATCTACATCCACACGAAATGAAAAAGGTTTCCATAATCTACTACAGGATGAAGATTTTGGAGGAGAGCAGATTATTATATAGGAAGGTCATCCTTAACATTTCCCTTACTAAGCCAAAATTCTCACAGTTATAAGAAACTAGCTTAAAACTCCCTGATCTGGAAGCAGGTGAAGGAAACACTGGTAGTGCCTCAGATAATTAAAATAGGGGTTTCCTCTGCATCAAGAAAAGCATGGTGTAGTCACTCAAAAGGACATGAGATAAGAAGGTAGGAATCAAGAAAGAAAGATGATTGGAGAAGGGATATAAATAGAGAACAGGGAGCAATATTCTAAGTGAAATAGAATCCCATTAACAAAATAAATAATTTTATTATGATGAGCTCTCTACTACCTGTGTTTCACCTGAAGAATTTACAGCATTCTATTCCACATTCATTTAGACTGAACTTGAGATCTCAAGGGAAGACTAGTAGTTCAGCAGATTTACTTTCCTATGTTCTGCATAGGTTTAGCACAGTAATGAGAAGTAAATATACTAGAATCCTTGATTCCTTTCTTTTTATTTTAGTGTCAATTCCTAAATTTATTATTACATGAGCATTAGTTTTGGACTACTAAGGCCACCAAACTGATAGGATAAGAAAGTAGCAATAAAAAGAGGAAAGTGGGAGTTTATCACTAAATGCTGAATATTCTCTATTTGCCCATCTGGAGATACATGTCAATCTTTTCTGCCCTCCTCTGTGCACCACAGCTTGGCCTGCTACCAAAGAACTACCTTGGATTTCAACTGGGTGTGGACAGTGGTAAGCATCAGCGATAAGGAGATAGGGACCATGAGATTGATGTCCTTCATCACTTCAGGTTGGTTTCCACCAGCCCTGTCCACAACTTTGCAAGTAGTCCTTCATTAATTTCCCCTTAATGGCCTAATTGGAATGTGTCATCTCTTTCCTCACCCTCAAAGTGGAAAAGATAGTCTAATCAAACATAAATGCAATGTAACATTAGAGCAAGCATGATAGACAAGGACAAGGAAGTTTATGAGATAATCTGTTACAGTAAGAAATCCATCTGAAAGCATCTCTGAGCTTTGGAGTTTTCTCTCACACCAAGAAGAGAGAGAGCTAGCACTACACTGAGAAGAGGTAAGAAAAGAGACAGCCAGAACCATTTTGCCAGTGATTCATGATGACCACTGAGAGACAGAGGATCTGGAAGAATTATTTGGGAGGAGTGGATAATAAGCACACAGTATTTTTCTTCAGCATCCAAAAACAATAGAGCCCTGTAAGTACTTAATATATAAGTCTCCAGTGCCATTTTTTCCCTCTTCCCAGTGTTATGTAAGCCCAGCCACAATGAGCTCAATGACCTTATGCTGATTCTTCTTTCCAAAATTAAATATTGCCAATTTGGTAATGATTTCATTAAGTTCCAGACCTCAGTTTGCTAAGGGTATAGTAAGAGAACAATTTCTTATCTCTTTGATACCACTATAATAATGTTCTGTTGGCTTCATCTCAGTTATGTACATTAAAGAAATACTAAAATTTAGCTAAATGGTGAGTACTAAGTGAATATGATATGCTTAAATCAATTATCAAATATATATTAACTGTCTCTGCTTCTTAGATGAAAAATATATATTGTACTATATAAGGTAAAGCTGCTCCTTTGAATTTCTACAATCTTCCTGTGTTGCTCCTTAAGTAACAATGACAGCTAAATTATTTTTTTCTCAGCCCAGGAGTAATGTGTTGGGCTTCCTTTTTAATGACAACAATCTTTTTGTTGCCAAATGCTTCACGTCTTAAATAATGACTTGAATCTTGGCTGCAATTACAAGATAAGCTTTTTCTCATAACCTTTTCACAATGGAGTTTCACCAGCTCTTTTATAAAGGAAATTAAAATTTGCATTTCACTTCAAGCTCATGTATCTGAGATTGGACACACCATTGGTACAATTAGATGTGGTATTCGTATAGGAATAAAATTTGGTTTAGCATTTTTTTAATATCTATTTTATCGCTAAAAGAAAGAGAAATGTAATTGAAGTTGATGAACAATCAACCAAGATTAAAAGGCAGAGAGAAAAAGGGACTCAAAAGGTCAGGCAGTAAGAGTATTTCTGTAAATACATTGTGCTAACTCCCAAATACATCCAGAAGAAAATCTATTTACCTTCCAACATTTCTCAGTAACATCTGAGATCCAGACAATATGGCTAAAAGTGGGTTTGATGAATAACAGGATGTAAATTGCCAGACAATAAAAACCATCATAGGTGAGTTCTGTACAGTAAGTGATGTCTTCATTGCCCCAAACAGACTGCCTGACAACAACTATGTTCTAATAAAAGCAATATGTCCTTGGTAATTAGCAAGAAACTCCTTCTAGGCAAAGTTTTTAGCTCATTTTTTCCAGAACCCAAGCAGGGACTTTGAATAACCTGAGAATAAGTATCCCTAATGCCAGAACTTGAGAAATACCAAACTCCAAACTTGTGGAAAAACATCTATTCTTGATCTTGGATCCCAGGTCCTTGGCTTGCCCCAAATGTCTCCTTCCTTCAACACTGTGCAAATATTGCCAACTTTGATGGTAGGTGGGATTTGCCCATATTCAAGTCTCAAATCAAGAAAACATTCAAAACTAAATAAGACAATGGCTAATTCAAAGGCAACATCTGTGGGAAATATGATTGCAACTAAAAAAGCAAGTTGTCTATCAGGAGACAAGTGATTCATAGATGTTTCTGGCAATGGCTCACACAGATGGAGTGGTGCACACATGCTATTTTTTTTTCCCACTAGGATTTTTGCCTAACACAGCATAAGTGATTGCAGGCCTGAGTGAGTATGCATTAAGATCTGAAGCAAATGTAATGAACTTTCTGATCAAAGCTGCATTGAATCCCTTCCCATGTGGTATTTCCCACTCTGGCTTCTTCCCTTCAGTAGGCAACTTGGGGAGGTTCCTGACTGAAATGTTTGTGCAGATGCAAATGTTGTGACTTCCTTCCTGGCAGGGATCTCAACCTTGACAGGATATAGAGAAAGGAAAAATCCGGTGTCTACTTCCCAGCAATAATAGAGAAAATGTCATCAGTCCTGTTTGGGTCAGATGAGGCATGACTAAATTGGTCTCTAGAGTGAAGACACCACACATACAGATTTTGAGAATGTTAGAATCAGGCCTTGAGGTCTACTTCTCATTGTACAAAAACTGAAACACAAAGAGGCAAAACAATTTGCTATCTTTATTAGGGTATATTGTTATAATTGTTCTATTATTAATTATTTTTAAACTTTACTGTGCCTAATTTATAAATTAAGCTTTATTGTAAGTACATACGCATTGGAAAAAATATAGTGTCTATAGAGTCTGGTACGGTCTGCTTTTCTGGGCATTTGGTGAGGTCTTGGAACATATCTCCTGGGGATGAGGGAAGACTAGTGTAAGTGAAGGTGGTGGCAGCTCTAGGAGAAAGTGATCAGAGGGACTCTAAGGAGATATTTAAGCAGAGTTCGAATGCGATGAGGATGCAAGTGACACAAATAGCTGTGGGAAGAACTTTCTGAACAAAGGGAACAGTACCTACAAAGTCCAGGAAGCTGGAAAGAGCTTACTATGCTGTGAGTGTCTGTGGAGTGAAGCAAGGCAGCAGTGAGACTGGGGTCAGAGGCCACTAAAGGGCTTTCAACAAGGAACTGACTTGGTCTTACTTGGGTTTTTCAAAAGATTATTCTGGATGTTATGTGAAGAGTAGATGGAGGGTGAGGGCGGGGAGAAAAGAAATCTCTGAGGCTAGTAAGAAGGTATCTCTCTAAAGCAGAACTCAAGTTCCTAAGGGCAGGGATTTGCTTGGCTTGTTCATTGCTGCAAAAATCATCCCAAGAAGAGTGTCAAGCTCATTGTAGGTGCCTCATGGATGTTTGCTAGATGAATGGATGTCTGAGAAAGGGGCTAAGGAGGAAGTTGATACTGGCTTGAACTAGGATAATAGCATTAGAGACTGAGAGGAATGTTTGGACTGAATGGATGTTTTGAAAGTAAAAGTTACAAGAACAGATCCAAGAATGGACATGGATATGTAAGAAAAAAAAAAAACTCCTAAATTTTTGACCTAAGCCTTCTCCTGTGAATAAGGATGACTTGCCTACTCGGGAAGAAACAGAATTAGTGGGGTTGAATCAAGAATTCTGTCTTGATCATGTTATGTTTAATCTGTATATTGGTCTTTCCAATGGCGACATTGGGTAAGCAGTTATATAGAAGTATCTGGAGTTCAAGGAAGAGGTTAAGTTTAGAGATATAAGTGGACAGTGTTGAAAGTTGTTGAACACAATAAAGATCACACACAGAGGAAATGTAGATTGGGAATTGATGAGGGCCAAGTAGCCCTGAAGCATTCCAGAGTTTGCAGGTCATTAGTGGGAAAAAGAATCAAGAAGGGAATTTTGCCTGACACAAAGTAATAAAAGCAAAGAAGTCTGAAAAAAGGGACAGCAGGAATGTGTCTTAGAAGCCAAGTGATGAAAGTGTATTTCAAAAGAAAGGAGTGGCAAATAGTTTCAATTGCTCCTGAAAGGTCGAGATGAGGACCAAGGATTCAACAAAACCAAGGTCATCAGTGTCACTAACAAGTGGTTTCAGTGGTGTGATGAGGACAAAACCGCCTCTAGAGTGAGTCCAAGAGCAAATAAGAGAGAACAAAAGGAGGCCACAGAAACAGTCTTTCCAGGAAATTTGCTTTTTATAAAAGGAGTCAAAAATGGGGAAAACTGGAAGAAAGGGGGACAAAAGCAGTGTGTGTGTGTGTGTCTGTCTGTCTGAGTGTCTGTATGTTGTTTCAGATAAGACACATCACAGTATATTTATATGCTGACAGGAAGATCCAGTAGAAAAGGCAGAATTCATGTTGGAGAGAAATAGGATAATCACAAGAAAAAGTCTGAGTTAGGACAAAGCAAATGGGATCCAATGCACAAATAAGGGTTTTAGCTTTAGAAAGCAGCACATACAGTTAACCTAGAAGGAAGAAGGTGGAATATACTGATATAGATAGGATTTGGTGGTAGGAAAGAGAGGATGCCCTATCTTGATTGCTTCTTCCTTTTTCTCCAATGAAATAATAAGGTCATCACCTAAGAACAGTGGGAAGAAGAGAGTATCTGAGATTTTAAAAAGAGAGAGAGAGGATGAGGAAACAGCTATAGGAGATCAATTCCCTGAAAGACTCTCTATGTTGTACTAACATACAGTGGAATTGCATCAGAGAACATCAAATGCAGTCATCCAGTTGCCAGAAAGCTAAGGACCCTCAGCAGAGCCAGATGTGGGCAGGTAAGGGGAAAGGAGTGGCTCCAGATATGAAAGAGGTGCGAAAGGTGCAGAAAGACAAGACTGGGTCGTTTTAGACAATGGACACCTACCTAGACAATTTGAAAGAGAACATCAAAATGGAAGAGGTCAGTGTTGCTCTTCATGGAGATGCAAATGTTAATAAGTAATAAAACATTTTTCTGAAGAGTAGAGGAAGAAATCTGTCATCTAAAATCATAAGGTTTTTTTATTTAAATAACTCAAAATGGAAAAAGCAGTCACACTCTGACTCAGCAATCATATAATGTAGGTCCTATGAATATTATGACATTTCATTATACAATAATACATCCTGTATAGGTCAAAAGATTAATAGTTTATAAAGTGGAAGCAATCAGGGAACAATAAAAACAGTAAAAATGACAGAATTATATATTTCTTCTGAGTGCTCAAGATTATAGGAATCAGAAAAACATTAATCTGAAGGGTTCCATTGTTTATACTCTACAGTAGTTTTTATTTTTAGCTGCTTGGTTCTTTTTTATGGAAGGTTTTAATTAAGTCCTTTTACTATTTTATAAATCTTTTTCTTAACTACAGTTTTAGATAAGAATGAGATTCAAATCTTTGAGTAGTTTAAGGGTTTCCCTTTCCTTTACCACTTACAAAGCACAAAAGTTCCAATGTAAGAAAAAAAAAAAAGCAGCAATATGAAGACATGACTTAGCAAGCTTGGAACTTCCTTAAATTAAAGGAACCATAGCATTGTAGTTTTCTGACTGCTTTCCTACATCACTTTGTGGAGGAAGAGGATGTATAAAATACACATATATTCATAAACACACACATACACAAATCTTGCAGCATTTTTTAAAAAACTCAAATGGATTGATTCTGCCTGGCCTTGTACTTAATAACCAGGAAATTTCCTCATAATGAATGTTCTTTTGTTTTTATTCTGAATTAAAAAGGAACTTTCTATTTGGAATATCTTGCATTTTGTTAACTTCAGTCTTAATAGAATGTTTGTAAAAGTAATTCAAAATATTCTATGAGATTAAAATTCTTCTCTGACTTTGAAATGAAAGTGTCAAAGTGTCTTCTTCATTTTCCTGTAAGCCTCTCACATTTTTTGGCTGAGTCACACTGGGAGCTTCTGGAGGAACATCACTGCAAACAGAGCTGATACCTGCACACACCTGTTTGGATTTCTTTGGGTGAAGTAGAAGCGCTATTGCCCCATTCAGTCAAGACCATAGCTAGGTGACTACTTTTATTCAAGGAGTTGAACTCAACAGAAAAGAAAGAATAAAGTGTTACTGTTAATTTCTGTGTACTCAGTGTTCTCTATCTGTGCTGCAATATCAAAGTAAATTGCATAAGCTGAGTGCTGACCTGGAATCTGTGAGATCCAGGTCTAGGTGAAACAAAGAATTGGAAGCCCACCAAATTGCAGAAATACCCTGGGTTGAACAACTTGCCAATCCAAGTTCAGATAATAGTTTCTTACAAGTTTAGACTTTGGAGTCCTGCCTCTGTTCAAGTCCTAGCCACACAATTCAGTGAATGTTTAATCTTTAAATATTGCTTTATTCCTCTGATATAAAGTGTAAAACTGAGGATAATAATAGCCCTACCTCAAAGAATTGTGAGGCTCAAAAGAAATGGTGTATTTAAGGTGTTGTAGTTGGAATGCTTGTGCCCTCTAAGACTCATATTGAAATCTAACTGCCTTGTAATGGTATTTAGAGGTGAGAAATTTAAGAGATGATTAGAACATGAGTTTTTCTCCCTGATGGGTGGAATGGGTGCTGTTACTAAAGGGTGAGTTCAGTCCCTTCTTGCCCTCAGTTGCCCTTCCTCCTTCCATCATGACAGGTCCTTACTTGATGCTGGCCCCAGTCTCAGATTTCCCAAACTACCAAACTGTGAGAAAATAAGCCTCTGCTCATTACAAATTACTCAGTACATGGTATTTTTTTTTACAGTAGCACAAGAGAGACTTCCATGAGGCAATAAGCCTATAAAGATGTACTATGCTTTCATTGGCCATTTATAAATGAGACTGCATCTCAGGTAATACTTCAAAGAGTTCTAATGTTTGGTAGTTAGTTGGCCAGGAATGGGCAAGCAAGAAGGACAATGAGGGTGACTGAAATCCATGGGGAGCCTTACTCTGACAGGCAAGCACCTGGAAGATGGGGCCAAGAATGTTAGAACCTCCTCCAAACAAAATTACATCTTCTTAAGAAAACTATTGTTTCAAAACCAGGTCACACCTTACCAGGTAGCCTGGACCCTCCATTATCACCAAAACCATCATAACTCCCAAACACCTTGGTAATCAAAATATCTAGACCCTCACAAAGAAAGCTTGCTAAGGGCTGTTCAGATGATAATAAAGAAGACAGGAAATTGAAGCAAAAGCAGGGGGCTGAATTTCCTTACAAAGCTCTATGGGTGGTTGGTGGGAGCGGCTGGGGTTGTAGCTCAGTGGTTGAGCACTTATGCCTAGAATGTGTGAGGATTATGGGTTTGATTCTCAGAACCACATAAAAATTAAATAAAATAAAAGAATTATGTCCATCTACAACTAAAAATTTTTTTTCAAATCTCTATGCACTCTGCCATCCTCTCTTTCAGGGTTGTTCATGCTTTTCCTACGCTGTCAATCAAAAGTCAAAAGTTGGACTTATGGGAACTCTATGGAAATTTCCTGGAACTTCCAATAAATTTGGAGGGCAGAAAGTGTGTGTGATCCTTCTCCTTTCTGAAAGGACCCACTTTCTTCCTTTCCCTTTTCTTATCCTTTCTAATGAACTCATGCCTTTTACTCTGAGTGACATGTCTGAAATCTTTCTGATGTGATCGTAAGAATCAGGGTGTGGAGGAGACCTCCGTGGTTACCTCAGCTTGGCAGCAAGTTGGTACCCCATAACACTATGGGATAGGCTCTATTATAACCATCTCTGCCTCATAGACAAAGAAATTGAAGCACACAGGGGATTGAGTAACTTATTCAAGGACACAGCTAGCCAGGGCAGAGAGAGAAATCTCTGCATGCTGCTCTGAAAACCATCCACATAACTACCAAATAATGCTGCTTTTCATAGTTCTTTGTTGTAAAAGTTTGGTTGAAAGGGAAGTTACAGTCATGGTTAGAATTAGTCAGTGGATGGGGAAGTGGAGGACATGGTAACAACAATGCCAGGGAACAGTCAACATTAGGTCCCAAACAGGCAATATTTGCTATAATACAAAGATAGACATCAAGCAGTTATGGTTTGTGTCCTCCCAGAGTTCATGTGTTGGAAACTTAATCCTCAATGTGATAGTGTTGAGAGGTGGGACCTTTAAGAGATGATTAGATTATGAGGGCTCCTCGGGCTCCACTCTCATGAATGGATTATGCCATTATCAAGGGAGTGGGATCCTGATAAAAAGATATGTTAACACCTCTTCCTCCCCATCTAGGGCCCTCACCTCATGCTCTTATACCTTCCTGATTTCCACTATTGAATGATGCCACAAGAAGGCTCTTGCTAGATGTGAGCCCTTCAACTTTGGACTTCCAGACCTTGAAAAACCTAAGAAATAAATTCCCATTCTTAACACATTACCCAGTCACAGGTATTTTGTTATATATCAATCCAAAGCAAATTAAGACAGTAGACCAATATCCAAGAATACTTTAAGAATCTAGGGAAGACCAGCCTGTCTGGAGCTCATAGAGTAAAGCTTCAAAGCAGGGTATAGAGATGCAGGTAATGCTTCCACTACAGAATATGGGACACCAGGTCTCCCCTTATTACCCTGAATTCTAAGTCTAATTGATAAGGAAAAGTACTTCATTTACATAAGATAGTCACAGACCTCAAGAAAGAGAAATCAAGGCAAGGACCAGCTCCATCATTTGCAGGGTCTCATTCATGGGATGGCAGGCTTTGTTGAGACTGCCTTCTATCATCAGTGGGAGATTTTACACTTTCTTTTCACTGATGAGAACTTGATGATGGTTACACACTTAGGATATTAGTCTGGATATGCTTGGTTGATTTTGCTTAAAAGAAGCATGACTCATGACTCCAAATGGGACACAAGAGATTACACTGGTCTAAGGCTTCTTTCTTTTTCCTAAACCTCTGAGTGCCTGCCCTTTTTCACAGCATCCACCCACCCTCTTAAACTGAATAATAGGTTAAAGTTTGGGAGTTATAAAGAAGCTTGCTTTTATCATGGTTCTGACCTCTCAACAGGTTATTTCCTTCAATAGGCTTCCATATAGCTATGGCAAAATAATCCTAAAACCACTAGGTATGCAAGTACTTCTTTGATTATTTGCAAAGGGGTTAGTAAAACAGAAGTCAGCCAAACTGAACATCTTTACCAATTTATACTTATATATAAACTGTTCCTCTCCTCCCCTCTTTTCTGTCCTCCTCTTCCCCTCTTCTCTGCTTTCCTCAGATGTCTCTAAATGAAACTATTAAGACCACCAGCCTATTTACACACACTGATCCCTCTTCCCTGTAGGGTAAACAAGCTGTAGGCAGTCAGCACCAAAACTAGGGACAGCTCCTTTCCCTGGGGCTTCCCAGCCTGGTTCCCAGTTGTAGAGCTGACATTAGTAGCTAGGAGAAGTAGCTAGAAGCTTCCCCAACTTCCCACTCTCATACTGTCTTTTCATATCAGACTTGGACTGAACAATTATATTTCTCTGCTATACTATTTTCAGTGCTTTCCAGCTCTAAAAATAGAAAAAAAATGGAGATAAATAAAGACTGGTGGAAAGCATATTTGATCAAGTCCAGTCATAAGTCAGCATTCACATATCTAAGAGACTCTTAACTGGCATTTGTTAATCTTATAAGTCTTCAATGGATGCTTGAAATCATGAAGTGGTAGGTAAGGAAACGCATCAGCATTTCAGGGTCTGTCTGGTCTGAGTTGAAGTTGCCAGGTTCCTAGAATATTCCACTCCCTCTAGGACCCAGCAAGTTCTGTTGATGCTCCCATTAACTTCAAAGAGGACAGAAAGATAGTTTGAACACAGTTACATTGTTCAGACAGAACTTACAAGTATGAGCTGGCAATTCTAACTTTATTTGAGCATGTGTCATGACATAGCTCATGTTTTTTAAGATATTTTTAACAGTATCTGGGATTTCCATATTAGGCTTATATGACCTTCATAGGCATCCACAGGGGTCTCAGTTGGAATGTGGTTTAGAAGCCAGAACTGTTACATTTTCGGTAGTCAGTGTGCCCTGGGGAGATTTAAGGACCCAGTAAATCTCTTTAGATAATTCTAAAGGTGCTCTGATTTGGAAATGGTAATTTATCCATATCTAACATAAAATGTTGAATTATTACAGAGTAGTCATTAAATTATCCAAACTACTTGTTCTAACTCACAGAGAAATTTATGACCTATTTCAATAATATTCCAGGCATATATTTTTTGTATGATATTACAGAAATAAATCACTGGAGGAGCCTTTCCAGATTTCTCATGTTGGGATATAGCATCTCGTATATATATTTTTAGGGGAAAATAGGCAAGAACATAGCTTGTATGGATTTCTAAGACTAAAAAAACTTTCTACAACTAATACCTTTCTCGGATTCAATGTTCAGTTGAGACTTGACACTTTCCCTCAAGTACTAGAGGATTCAGTTAATTGAACATCTTTAGCAGAATTCAGAAAATGAGAATCTAGGTCCATAAACTCAAGAGAGTTAAATGATTTTGTGATACAGACTCAAGAACTCAGGGCTTCCAGTCGGATAAATCTAGCTTTAAGAGGGATTTGTTTGACCATTCTTAGTTTATAAGGGGGGATATATTTTGTCAAACATTGCAACTCTAAGGAAACTCCAGAACTGGATTCTCTTGACCACAGTAAATTTCTATTTAGAAAGAGTTACAGTTGCTGGTGAGCCAAGAAATTTTGAAGGGACTATAAGCTTCTTTAAGGAAGAACTTTAAATAAGTTGTTCAGTATTTAATCACCGGATCCTAGAACATGTCTGGGACATTATAAATGCTCAGGAATATACATTACCGATTAATGTGGCAAACCAGAAAACAATTTAAGAACCCCATAAGATTGACAGATATGGCCAAAGGAGACTTAAGATTTCAGGAGTGCTAGATATGACCTCTTTCTCAGGGTATTCTCTGGCTATCAAGATGAGTTAGTCTTACTAAAATGAATATTTTGCTGACTTTGATCAAAGATTCTGATTTAACACATCTCCTAGAGTGGAATCTTAGAACTTCTTTTTATCAAGCACCCTATGAGATGAGTCTACAGTGGTTGTAGTTTGAGAACAAACGAACTAACTCCTCCAAAGATAGAATTGAGTTGTCTCTAATCCTGAAACTAGAACCATAGTTGAATTTGTTTCCATGGGAAATGAGTACAGAATGCTGACTTAGGTCTCTCTGGACCATCCCTGAAATAGATTTATCCTCTGAGAATATCCAGATGCCTGTCTAGACGCAAATACCTCAGAGGCCCAATGTTGAAGGAAGTGCTTCATATAAGTAGGGAATGTAAGTTTTTCCTGAACATGTCATTCTCAAGGAAGTCATCAGGATGCTGGGTAGGATGGCGGTTTATTCCATTCTGAGTCTCAGAGACTTTAAGAATTTCAAGGTATATATAGTAACAAAATTATGCTAGTTTCATATCTATACATCTATCTTCATGATGAAAGCTTAGTTTAGTCTACATTAAGTCAAATTAAAAGGTTAATGTTTCACTCATATTGAAGAGGTATCACTGTGACTGGCTATACCAGAGGACACTTTCAACCTAAACTCACCCACTTTTACTTGATGGAAAAGCAGAGGTGAAAGATGTTCTTGAAATATCAGGAGATGTTATCATCTGTAGAGATTCCAGTAGAGAAAGAGGGGTACCTCTGTTTCTAGGCACTTTTATTAAAGCATCATATCTGTAAGCTGGACAAGATATGGCACATTCACATGTGTGTTTCTTCTATGAGGAGTCTCTAACTTATTATAGGTAGCACCATGCATAGCACCATGATTGTGATCCTAAACTTTATTCAAAAAACCTCTAGATTATTCCAGTAAGAAAACTTTGAAAACAAAGTTTCTCCTGAAGAAATCATATTACATCTTCCACGTTCCAAATGATTCCTTTTCATGTCAAAATCACTTGCAGAATGGTGTCTTTGAATGCTTTTGTAACTCCATTTGATTCTAATGCAAAACCTCCTATAACCTTGAACATGACAAAAAAAAGGAAAAGAATTATTAGTGGAGGTATGATCAGTGGAAATTGACTAACTGTAGAGAAGGTCTTTGCCAGAGTAACTGAAAGTATATATTTAGTGTATAAGGTCAGATAATGCTCTATCAAACTTGACCTCTGTTTGACTTTCCTGCAAGCTCCAGAAAGTAGATCTACAGCTCAAGAATAAATCCAGAGCTTCTATTTAATTTCTTATTTACAAACAAAATGAAGATCAGCTTTTAAAATCTGACAGGGCTAAGGAATTTCCTGAAAATCAGAGATGGATTTGGAAGGCCTGACAGTTAACTGTTGCAACAACAATGCTACATAACAAATATGCACAAAACATCAGTGACATATAAGAATACACACTTATTTAGTTCATGCAATACAGGTAGGTTGGAGGTTAGCTAATCCAGATGGGACTTGGCTGGATAGTTCTCTTCCAAATGTCTCTCAACCTTCTTTTGAGACTGGCCGACTATCCTGGGAATGTTACTGTCATGGACTTTTTAGAAGCATAAATGAGCAAGTGGATACACAAAAAGTCTCTAAGGTCTAAGCTCAATATGGCACACTAGACTTGAACTTGATTCTCTTGTCCAAAAGGAGCCCCATGACTAATCCCAGTCAAGGGTAGGGAGATTAACTGTATCATTTAATGGGAGAAGTTGGATCATCATATGGCAAAGAATATGAATATGGGGAAGGAAATTGTGATCTTCCAAAAAGGTACTCAACAAAGAGACCAAATGACCAACAGACCACAATGGGTCTTCTACACAGATATAAAAATGACCAACAAACATCCTATGACAAGGGTGTTTCTGCAAAGTGTGTACCATTCATATGATACCTGGCTTTTGTTACTATTAAAAGCTAGAAGAATGAATGTCAAATTAAATCTCCTCTATTCAATGCACACCTTCTGAAATAGCTCTACAAGAATGAAATTAAAGTTCATCCTTCCTATTAAACATTGTTTTTTTAAAATTCACTTAGCATATTAGTAATAATTGTTAATCATTAAAAATGGTCAAAGTACTTTAAAAATCATTTATTATTTGAACACAGTGTGGTGCTCTCTAGTTACTGTACAATAATTACTTGGGGGAAGGAATAACAACCTCTCTCAGTCTCTGCCAAAGTTTAATGATCTGACCATCTGGGTGTGGATAGCAAGAACTTCATAATTTCTCTTCAGAGATTTCCAAATGCATTCAACTCTCAGTAGGCTTGGCAGTAATTGTAGAAAGAATTGTGTTATGACTACTAAGTGAGAAAGCTAGGTCTATCTGTTAGATACTTAGGAATTACTATAAGATTAAAAGGAATTCAATATGGTCTTGACAACCACGTCCTTGAATTTTGAATAGGATATGAGTCTATTCAATTGTCTTTACCTAGTGATAGTAAAAATATATTTTAGAATCAGAGGAATTAAGATACTTGCCCTTTCTTTGATTTTTGGATCACATTTTCAAGATTGTCATGTGTCTTCACAAACTTTCTTACTTGTTTTTCTCTTTCAAATGTTTTGCCAGAGTATTTTATCTCAGAATATTTAACCAAGTGCAACTCAGCAGCTGTTCTTAGTTAATATCTTCAGGTTAAATCAGTACACACACTGCAAACTAAAACCTATTCTTAATGCTTGTTTTTAAAGTCAGCAAATGCATGCACAGCTTTGAGACTTGTATCCTACCCCTGCCCCCCGACCCCCAGCATTCTCCAAACCAGGATGTTCCAAGGAGATCAAATCAGTCAATGCACTTGGAAAAGTGGACATATTTTTCAAAATAAGAACATTATTAAGGAAAATTAGGAAGCATATTTTGTTGGTTACCTGAATTATAAATGATTATTACTATAAAATATGTCTAAACAACCAGTCTCATAATGTCATAGAAATAAATAAACATATCTAGATATCATTAAATAAAACTTTATTCACTAGATAATCTCCTGTGTTTTTCTCCATACTCATCTAGCTTCCAGATATAGAAGTAATGTTTCAAAAGACTCCTCCCTTAACATAGCAACAAGACAAATGTGAACTGTCCCTAAATAGGAAAATCTTATGAGTGCTCTTCCAACATTTTAATATTTCTTAAAATAGGAAATTTGGCCACCAAAATTTCCACAGATAGGACATTGTAAATGTCCAATCAGAAGTCACAGCAATGACTGAATTCATCTTTCCAAATAGCCATTGCCTAGATCAATGGCTTCCAAACAGTTTTAACCATGATACACAGTAAAATACACTTTTCATACCACAATTCAGCATGCCTACACACATAAAGTGAAATAAGTTTTAGGAAATGGAACTTATCCTTGCTAGAGAAGATGTAATCTGATGTTTTACTACTCTTTTGTTTAATCATGCTTTCAAATGTTGATGGAAATGCACTGAAAATGATTGCACAGACTGCTAACAGTTGTGACACAATGTTCAAATTAGAAAGTAGAACTTTAGCAGATGTCAAAGTCCAGTTTCCCCAGAAGTCATATCCCAAGGCAAAATTTTGGTGCTTTGGGGGTTTTGTCTCCAAAGAGTAAGTATGGAAGAAAAAGGAATCAGGGAAAGGAAGAGGGCACATAAGAAAGGAACATTGCTGAGCTAGCCACATATTCACAAGGAAACACAACCTGCTGCTCAGTTATAAGTAAGGGACATGTCCAGGTGGCCACATGAAACCATTACACCTGAGAGGAGTATTTTGTAGAGGATGAGGAGGTAGACAACCTATTGACTGCTAACTCTTCCATCCACATTCTTTCATTAATCAAAATTAATCCTATTACATTTTTCTACTTATGTCTGGATTACATCACCTACTTCTTCTGGGCAGTGTCCTCCAGGAATCTCACACCTACACCAAGACCTGCTATAGAAGAGATGCCCAGATCTCACCTCAGGGGAGCTTGAGACAATCTGAGATAAGGGAATGGTCATACCATAGTCCCTCATTACCACAGAAATGACACAGGTTGTCACCGTTCTCTAGTAAGAAAATGAAACAAGCATCCAAGGCCCAGGAGTCATGTTGTTAGAGTCTGTAAACAAGTCAAGATGGCGCCTGGCATTTTGCAGAGGGAGTGGTTTGTGAAGTAACGCCAGCGAGCCACTAAGTGTGGAGATTCCTTATTGGTTGACTGCTGTATCTAGTTTATGTTAATTAAGATAAGCTGTGTGTAATGTATATATACCCCTCCTGTCCTACAATAAACGGCTCCTACTCCTGCTGTATCAATGTATACAAGTTGCTCGTCACCCCCCGGTTGTTTTGCTGCAGCCAGACTGCGGCATCATGTAAAGTAGAATATATCTGAGGTGGCCCTAAAATTAGGGCCACTCTATTGGGAAATACACAGATCTCAGAGTTGAATAGGCCATGTTCAAATCCTATGTCTTCCACTCCTCAGCTCTGAGACATCTATGTAAATTGTTTTGTCTCTTTAATAGATGATACTAATATCCTTGAAGAGCTGCTATAAAGATTAGAGATAGCATATGATTTCTTCTGAAAAGGTCTTCCATGTCTTTTATTAAATGTATTCCTAGTTTACGATAGATAGATAGATAGATAAATAGATAGATATTTTCCATCTATAGCTGGAGAGGTGGCATTTATAGTTACCCCTTATAGTGAGGGTAAAATGCCTTTATCTCAGCACAGTGTAGGTTTTATTTCCTGTCTCATAACTCATTAAGGAAAAGGAATTGGACGGTTACTAATTCAGTAAATATATTCTGGATGAAATTAAAATTTATATATAGCTTAGCTCTCTGTATTTCTGTCTTCATCTACCTATAAAGTATTCTGATAATTGCCTCTCATTCATCTTTTGAAGTACCACTAAATAACATTTTTACTAGTTTTCAGTGGGAAGGTTTGTTTGGGTAACTAACCCACCATATTATAAGCAGAAGATGATATTGTACTTGTGAATTTTCAGGCACAGACTAGACATTCAATACTTTTGTAGTAATTATGATTCTAATTTATTCTCCTAGCCTAACCACCTTATCTCTCTGCTCTCTTCTCTCCTTCATGAAAATGTGATACATGGAAAAAATGACAAGAAGTCTTAAACTGGTAGGGACATGATTCTTTACTAGTTTTTCTGTTAATAGAATGTCAAGGCTAAGTTCTGAATTCTAGTAACTTGAACCAGAAAAATAAAAATAAAAAGCTATTCTCATACGTTTGTTCCAAGGCTCCCTAATAATAAGACAGGAGAAGAGAAACAGCTCCTTTATTTTAAGTTTTTAAAACAGTAACATTGATCATGTAAAACACAGTGAGGAGTTGAATAAAAAGAATAAACACAGATCAAATTCTATAGAATTGCCAGAGAATGAAAACGAAAGACCTGTTTTTCCACACAAATTCTAAATATCATTTGGTTAATGTAAAATAAAATCTTTTCATGGCTGTGTGGCTGCATGTGATCAAAACTCCAGTGTTTGATTAGAGTTGCTCCTTCTGTCGAAGGGAATGGGAAAGATGTATAACATTGTCATTTCAGAACATCTAAACCAGACAGGGTCACTGTAAGGATACTGCCCATGAAAATCATCATGATCCTAAATCACGAAAGTAAATATGAACATGCCTAAACGCCAGTATCTCTTTACTGTTATCTCTTGCCAAGTTTGTACTGACAGAACTAATTAGAGGTGACATTCTCCACATTCATCTCATTGCTAAAATCTCAACCACATGACTAGCTTTATTTTCATATGACTAGCTTTTGAACTATCAAGATAATGATAACATTTAACACTTCTCAAGAAAAGATGTCCGCTAGAGACCCAAACTATTACTTAATACCACTGCCTGCCCCTCACAGATGGGAAGACATGATTCCAAGGACAGCAGTACTTCAAGGGCCTATCTGTAAAAAAGAATCAATCATGATAGAATAATTATTTTATTTGTTCGTTTGATTTTGACCAGACATTTTATATGGATCAAAAGTACTGGAATCCTACATTTTCCTAGTTCTAAAATGCAAAGTAGTTAGCCATATTACAGAAAGATAACAAAATCAAGGAGTTCTTGGATATTTCCTGCAGGTACAAGAATCATAAATAAAATGAACCTGAGATCACCTGAGGTGCATCCCATTCCTATCCAAAATAAGAAATCTAATCAGGAGATTGTGTGCAGTCAGTAGAAAATACAAAGAACAAGTTGTTTCCAAGTCCCCAGAACAAGTCCCAGGAGAGGAATGAATGATTGGCACTGATAGAGATCAAAGGAATGAAAGAGACATATTTCATACACCTGGCTGGCATGCAAAGGAGCTCTACCCTAGAGTATCAAAATGCAAAGGAAGAGTCAGGAGACCCTGCACAATCCAGAATGGTAACAAGGGAACGAATGTTAGTAATTAGATTGGACACTGATGTTAGTCACCAAGGGGGAAAAACATTAATCAAGCAAAATCACATGAAATTTTCAGAAGATAATTGCTGATTTGCTGATTCTAGAATCTGCTTCAGGCATTAGGCATTGAATGTGCTGATGACTGGGACTTCAAATCATCAACCATAAGGACTCACAATCACTCTTAGTTACAAACCAAACTAAGGATCCTTGTGGAGAACAAGCATTTCTATACTTTGAGAGGAGGAGGAAATGGAAAAAAAAAATTAATTGTTTAAAAGATTTTTTTCTTTCTTCACATATAATGTAAATTGAAGGCCATACCAGAACACCTGAAAGCATAACTTCCAACCCACACTAAAGTCTTTGGCTCTATACTCCCTAACACTGTGCATTGTTAAGCCAGCTGTAGTCACCCTGTTTTGTAGAGTTGGGTGCCTATTACACACCAGAAAGATTCCAGAAGACAGAGATAAATAAGACATCATCCTTGACACTGTACCAAATGTTCTTTAGGAAGAGACCATGAAGTCTGAGAGGAACCTTATGTAATTATTTTTAATATTTATTTAGTGTCTGTACCCATACGGCTCAAGATATTGGACAAAAGGCAGAAGACCAATAAACCTTATCAAATGAAAAGGTAGCACTTGTTTGGCTCAGGTATTATTTTTCGATTGCTTTCATAGTAAATCAACAACACCCACTTATTATCTCCTAGTTCTTTGAGTCAGAACTGTAGGCACAGCATGCCTTGGCTGGGTCCTCTACTTGGGGATCATAAGACAGAAATTAGGATGTTGTCAGGGTGGGGTGTTATCTGAAAGCTCTGGGGGAGATTCTATTTCCAAGTAAAAGTCAGTTCTTTATGGTTGTAGGACTGAAGCTTCCTTTTCTTCACCAGGTAGCCTCATCATCTTCAAGCCAACAGCAGCACCTCAAATTCCCAGCTTTCCCTTTTGTTGCCAACCAGAGAAAATAATCTACTTTTCAGTATTTATGCAATTATATTAGGCCTGCCCAGATAATTCATGATAATATACCTATTTTAAGTTCAGTTGAGTAATTACAACTGCAAAGTCCCATGTATCATAAACCATAACATATTAATGGGAATAACATCAGGGGGTCAAATTTCTGTCTACCACAACCCAATTAATTGTAGTTTATGCCAAAAATAAATAAAAAGAAATTTTTTGATTGGGAATTAAAGGAGTGGTGCTATCATCATCATGGATAGAATCATACCTGAATATATATATCAACAGATTTCATTCTCTTTCTTCAACCTCTTAGCTTTGCTCCCCTCTGTATATAGTCTCATTCTCTCTTACCACAGAGTGATTTCCTTCAACCCAAAATTCATATATTTCAAGATTAGCAAACCACACACACAAAAAGGAACTTCTCTATTCCAGTGTTCACTTAGAGCCCTTGGTCTGGACTTGGAAGTTAAGTACAGTGATGAGAACATGGATGGTGCTCCCTCATTCCAATACCATAACAACTTACTCTTATAATGAAACCCACTAAATCCTGCAGAGGACTCTGAGTTGTCACTTTTTCTGAGCCTAATTTTCTTGCCCTCCTTTAGTATATGCTGTGTGCCAACGCCATTCTCCCTTACATCCAGTGCACACATTACCCCACTATAGAGTATGTTGGGTATGCTATACCTAGAAGATCACAGTTGCAACTTTCTTTAGAGCATTGCCCTTTGATGACTGAGAACACCTCACTCATCTCACTCAGAGATATATGGAAGGATTCGCCACCCCTCAGCCCAAGGTGACCCATGACTGACTGATGAAGAGGTACAAGAGCCCAGCTTCACCCCCGATAAATTAAAAAAAAAATTGAAATGAAGAGTTGGTTCCTCAAAAAGATAAACAAAGTTACAAACCTGTAGTCAGAACAAGAAAAAAGAGAGAAAGTCAAATAAATAAAATATGAGACAGAGATGTTATAAATGTCACCAAAAACATACAAAGAGCTATTAGTAGATATTAAAAACAGCATATGCCAACAAATTTGATAACCTAGAAGAAATGGACAAAATCCTGGAAATATAGCAAGATTGAGTAGTGAAAAAATAGAAAATCTGAACAGAACAATTAATAAATAATAACAAGTTTGAATCAATAATAAAACAAAAAGTGTCCCATCAAAGAAAAGCCTAGGACCACATGGCCTCACTACTGGGTTCCACCAAACATTTAAAGAACTAATATCAATGCTCCTCAAATAAATTCAAAGGAAATAAAAGTAAAGAGGAGGAAATTCTTCCAAACACATTCTATGAGGCCATCATTACCCGAAACTAGACAAGGATACACACACACACACAAACACACACACATACACACACCAAAAAAAAGAAAGAAACTGCAGCCAATATACATGATGAACATAGATGCCAAAATCCTTAACAAAATACTAGAAAATCAAATGTAACAGGGCTTAAAAAGGTTATTCACCATGATCAAGTGTTATTTATCCCAGAGGTACAAGGACTGTTCAATGTGCACAAATCAATAAATGTGATACACTATATCAAGAGAACAAAAGTCAAAAAAATATGATGATCTTAATAGATGCAGAAAAGGCATTTGATAAAACTTAACATTTCTTTATGATAAAAACTATGTAAGAACAAGATGTAGAAAATAATGACTTTCAAAATAATGAAGACCACATATAATAACCCAACAGATAAAATGCCCATACTATCCAAAGCACTCTGTGAATTTAGTGCAGTTCTCTCAAAATGCCAATGACATTCTTCAAATAACTAGAAAAAAAATCCTAAAATTTTTATGGAACTATCAAAAATAAAAACCCCAAATAGCCAAAACTATCTTGAGCAAAAAAGAATAAAGTAGAAGCCATTACACTACATGACTTCAAATATACTACCTACATATAGTAATAAAAACAGCATCGAACTGGCATAAAAACAGACACACAGAACCAGGGAACAGAAAGAGACCTTAGAGGTAAAACCACACATCAACAAGCTAATCGATTTTCAAAAAAAAAAAAAAAGATGTTAAGAACATGCATTAGAGAAAGGATAACCTCTTCAATAAATGGTGCTGGGAAAATTGGACATACACGTGCAGAATGAAACTAGACCCCTCTCTCTTACCAGTTCCAAAAATCAACTCCAAATGGATGAAAGACTTAATGTAAAACCTGCAACAATGAAATTACTAGATGAAAATGTAGGGGAAATGCTACAGGATATTGTAACTAGTAGGGAATATATGAACACACCCCAAAGTATGGGAAACAAAAGCAAAAATAGACATATAGGATTACATCAGATTAAAGAACTCCTACACAGCAAAGTAAACAATCATCATGGTGAAGAAACAACCTACAGAGTAAAAGAAAACATTTGCAGACTGCACATCTCACAAGGGATTAATTCCTAAAATATTAAGGAACTCAATAGCATAAAAATCCAATTTAAAAATTGACAATAAACCTAAATAGATATTTCTCAAAGGAAGTTATATATATATATATATATATATATATATATGGCCAAAAAGTACATGAAAAAATGTTCAGTGTCATTAATCCTCAGGGAAATGCAAATCAAATTGCAATGAGTTATTATCTTACTCCAGTGAGAATAGTTATTATCAAAAAGACAAACGATAATAGGTGATAGTAAGGATGCGGAGAAAAGTCAACCCTTGCATACTGTTAATGGGAATGTAAAAAAATATAAGCATTATAAACAGTTTGGAGTTTCCTCAAAAAATTAAAAAATAGAACTGCCGCATGACATTATTGGGTATACATACAAAGGAAATGAAATCAACGTACGTGTCAAAGAAACATCTTTACTCCTATGTATACTGCAGCAGAATTCACAATAGTCAAGAAATGAAAATAGCCTAAATGACCATCAATTGATGAATGGATAAGAAAAGTGTGGTACAAAGATACAATGAAATATTATTCAACCATAAAAAAGGAATGAAATCCTGTCATTTGTGACAACGTGGATAGAACTAGAGATCATTATGCTAAGTGAAATAATGCTGTCACAGAAAGACAAGTACTGCATAACCTCCATCACAGGTGGAAGATTAAAAAGAGTTGATCTCATAGAAGTTGAGAGTAGAATGGTGGTTACCAGAGTCTGGTGAGAGCAGCAGGGAGGAAAGGACTGGGAAAATGTTGATCAATAGGTACAGAGTTATAGAAATAGGAATAAGGAATTCCGGTGTGCATAGTAGGATAACTGTAGATAACAAGTATGTGCTGTGTAACTCAAAAAGCTAAAGGCAAGGATTTTTGATGTTTTCACCATAAAAAAATGATAAATGCTTGAGGAGAGAGATAAGTTTAACCTCATTTAAACATTATATGTTACATACATGTATTGAAATATCACATGGTAACTGTTTTAGTTATCTATTTGTCACTATGACCAAAATAGCTGACAAGAACAACATAAAGGAGGAAAAGTTTATTTTGCTCATAGTTTCAGAGGTTCAGTCCATGGTTGGCCAATTCCATAGCTCTAGGCCCAAGGTGAGGTAGACCATCATGGTGGAAGGGAGTGGCAGAAAAAAATTGTTCAGGAGGTGGCAACAGGAAGCATAGAGAGCTTTGCTCACCAGGGACAAAAATATCAACACTGAAAGGCATGCCTCCAGTGACCTGCTTCCTCTAGTATCACCTGTCTGCCTACAGTTACTACCCAGTAAATCCACTAATTAAGTTACAGCTCTCATAATCATTTTACTCTGAACATTCTTGCATTGTCTCACACATAAACTTTTGGGGGATACCACATAGCCAACCCATATGTTAATATGTATAATTTGTATGTTTTATGTATCAGTTTAAAATAAATTGAATTTTTTTACAAAGAGCCTGGCCATCTTGCCTTGAGACACACCTCCAAGCCAAGGACATACTCTACCGGAGATCACATAATTGCTGAGCTCCTTTCTCTTACCTATACTGCTTCCTGACTCACAAGTTTTCCTAAAGATCAAGCACTCCATAAACTGTGGGCCCTTCAATCCTTGTCTCAGGCTCTGTTTTTATGGGCTCTACCTAAGACACCTCCTGCTAACTACCTAATGCCCCATTTTTGCTCAATTCAGTCAGAGCTGTTTCTATTTCTGTTGCTTCTAACCAAAGTATTCTAATACTCTGAGAATCCAGAAAAAGGAAGGAATGGGAAATGTGCTCCAGAGTTACAACCTGACAAGAATCACATGAAATAGAGAAGTTTGTGTTGGGGAAAGTAGGAGAAAAAATAGTAGTGGCAGTCTACTTCACTAGTAGTTATTTTGGAGAGTCTTAAATCTTTGACTAGTTTGTATGATTTATGAGAGCCAGAACCATGTGCTGTCTACCATCCACCTGAATACCTTCTATAGCAGGTCCCACGAGTCCTTCCATAAAGCAGGTGCTCAATAAATATGAACAGATCCAGTGCACAGAGGTCAGTTCCCCAGATTGTGATTGCCATCTACTGAAAGACAACATGGAAACAGACAAATTAAAAAGGTATTAAAATGCTTTTTTTACATAGGTCATATTTAAACAATTAATTACAGTTTACAAACACAACTACAAAACACATCTACAAACATCATTCCATTTGCTCCCTGTAGCAATAGCGAAAGGTGAGTTTTAAAAGCAGACCCATTTTACAAATGAGCCTCAGAGAGATAGAGTACCATGAACAAGAGCCTCTAGTCATCTGATGCAAATCTTCTCTTCCTATTAGTACTCAGTATGACCTCCCAGGCTAAAGGAGTCACTTTCCAACCCCTACTCCCAACTTGGCCTTGGGTCTACCCAGGAAGGACCTTGTGCTCAGTGTTCTTGGCACCTAAGATTAAAGAGCAGCTAGACTGTGGGGATCAGAAAGTGCGCACTCTGCAGCCTGACAGATGTTACCAAAAAGAGATTAATGGTGTGGAGAAGGAAAGCCAAAGGGGATGCCTAAATGACCTGTAAAAGACAGCAGGGGGTGAAGCACACAGGCACCTAAGACATGAGGAAGGCCTATCCCATTCAGAACTCTCAGCGGCCGAAGACTCTGTGTTGTGATTCTCTAATTCCTAGAATCTATTGTTTCAGCTGCAGAGCACTTTGAGTTTCTTCCTCAAGAAGAAAGCAAAACACATCCAACTTCTCTTCATGTGTAGTTTCAGTCACATCTTTTAAAACATGATTAATCAGGGTAGTATGTGGCCACGTCCAAACCAGGAGCCAAAACTTTTCCTTTAACCATTAGCAAAACATCTCCCACCCAAAGAGAGCACCCTCCTTGATTGTTCTCAATGCCAAAAAAAAATCAGAGAACAAGTGAAGGTCATCTGTATCAAACCTACAGGTATCATCTGGGTCCCAAGTCTGGCCTTTGAGATCCAAAAATGCACAGAATCCTATCTGAGTAGCTCCTGAAAAATCCTCTGCAAATCTATTTGGAATTGTCTGCTGGCTAGAGCATTCACATTCACACCAACAGTGTCTGATTTTCCATTCTTTAATAACATTTTTCTACCTGGGGCCATTGATTTCAAGGTATTTTTACTACAGTGATGTTAGAGTGCTTACCAGCTGGGAAAACAGGGGAACCTCCCCAGGTATCAGGCTGCCTCTGCCTGCCCACCATCCCCTGAGGGCTCAACAGAAATCACTCTGATCTTGCCTAGCACTATCCTCAATTTTAGGTAGAAGATTCTTCCAAGTAGAATCCCACACACAGAGAAGATAAAAATCATCTGCCCTGATACATTTGTACTTTGCCCAAGTATTTTAATAAAGTACCTTTCCAAGAAGCAAAAACTTAAATATCCCTCCATAAATAATGTTTTGTTGGCCAATATGGTTATAGCCAAAATAGTCTCGGTCACACATTTGCCTATGCTCTGATTTAAGAGTCAGAGAGGTTAAAGGATGTATTCTAAATCATCGAGAGGTTCAGGAGTCAAGTTTTTTTTTTTTTTAATCTGTATCCCTATCCCTAGGTTTTAGCACAGTTGTTTTCTGATACACTTTTCTTTCAAGGAGCTTATCTATTTTTAAATTATCTTGGTGCTAGATTCTAAATACAGGGCAATTTTACCATCGTTTTTGTCTTCCAAGTGCCCCATTTACAGTTTCATTATTTTTGACATCCAATGCTCATTCATCCCACAAAGGAGAATATAAGGTTGAAGATGAGTTGTCTGAATAGGAAAGTAAAGGCATACTGAGAGTAGATAAAATCAGAGGAGTACTGTATTTATGAGGAATCATTCACAAACACGTAGGTTTGGGGTAACTACAAATGCTAGTGCCATATCCTAATAGTGACAGTTGAGTTTTACCACGAGTCGGCCAAACAGACAGTGAGGAAGCATTTATTAGAATCCAGAAGGAGAGAGGCTCAGGTGGAGTCAGCTATCTTGTGAAGAACAATGACTTTTGGTAGAGCGATAGGGATTTATTCACTTGGCTCCTTCCCTAACTTCCAGACCTCTCAGTCTTCCCTTATCCCAGCTTCCTTCAAGGTCTTCCCTTTGGCCAAACCCAAAGAAAACCTGAAGACTTGAGAGCCCTGTCAATGTATCCCAGACAGGTCAGCCTTTCAGGACTGATAGATTCTTGTGATTCCTAGAAATGATAACAACAAAATAATTCATGATATGTGTAAGACATGAATAGATTATTCTTTCTGTTCCTCTAATCCCCTCTATGGTGAGTATTTTACCTTTGTCTTACAAATATGGAAACTGGGTTTCAGAGACTTTGAGTGACATATCCAATGGGGTTGCACAGCTAGTAATTGCCACATATTGTTTCAACCTTTGTTTCTGACTGCCACTACAGCAAGAGTTCCTGGTATATTCCACTGCATGTAAAATGCTCATCATTAGGCTTTAGTGCATAATCAGGCTCAATAAATTATACCTAGGCAGGTGATAGTAGTGATGATGATAAGAAAAGAGATATCTCTTACTATGCAACCCCTGTGTGCTATGTGTCATGCTAATTCCTGCATGTGTATTACCCCAGTGAATTTTCACAGCCACCAATAAATGTTTCCAAGAAAGAAAACTTGCCTCATTGTTGGACAGATGCAGAAACTTTGGCCAAGGACTCTGTGATAGCCGTGAGAATATGTCTCTTGGATCTCCCTCTGCAAGGAGTGTAATTGACTAACAACCCCAGGGACCACACTCAAATCTCATCACTGCCTTTGTTCCTAGATCATGCTTTGCCCCAGTTACTCCCAACCAGAGACTAAATGCAGCAGGGACACTAAGTCAGGCCTTTTTCAGCAAGCTATGGGATTCCTGTGATAGGCAACTTTGGCTCGAGGGCTCCCCAGTGGCATGACCAAACTGTTCTGGGAACTGCTCTTCAGTCTAAGATGTTTGCATCAATTTGTTCCCTCCCTTCTCTTCTTCACTGGCTGTCAGACCTCAGAGACTTTCACAGCTCCTTCTCCATTTTTGCTCACAGGCATTTCCCCTAAAACTTTCTTGCAAGTTTAATCTTGTCTTGGTATCTGCGTTTTTGGCAGACCCCACTAACACACACCCTAGGAATCTCTCTGAAATTGGAATCTCAAATATAGTGCTACTGACAATTATTGAGTATCCGCTGTTTACTAAGTTGCTATAAAAATGAGAAAATAAGTCAATCAAGTATCTATCCTCAAGTCATTTATAATTTAGCAACACATTTTTTATGTACGAAGATATTCTCTCTTCTGGTTACCTGATATACCAGAAGGAGAGACCACGCTGAGAGGTCAGACTATGCTTTTGTGTTTTAAGCTATTATCAGTGGGAATTCTATGCATGTTCCCTGGCAGAGTATTTCTTTGAAAATTTAGTTCTAAATCCAATATCAAACTGTGGGGTTTTTTGAATCCTAAGTGGAAATGGTTTGGCAGAAAGAAAAAAAAATGAACCAGCTCTCTTTGTCCAACAGTTTAAAATACGTATTTTCCAAGCATCCCATTCTTTCCACTACTTTTTTATATTTTCAACAAAGACCCCACTCCTTTCCACAAAACACATTTGCACTCGGGAAGTCCTACTCTCCTCTGAAATATATGAAGGTAGGAAAAAAGCCATTGGCCTAAAACATCCTTTTTATTTATATAATGCTTACCCACAACTCAAAGAAAAACAGAAGAAACTTTTCCTGAAATTTTCTTATTTAGATATTGAACCAGTTTTCTTTTCATTTATTCATAATGAAGTTTGGGCTGTACATGAAATATACAAAAAGACAGACACACGCAGTGCAGAGAAAGCTAATTCTAGTTATCTTAGTTGTCAGGGCTGAAACATATATTGCACAAACTAAAGATCTAAGAAATAAAGGACAATTCAAACTAAAACTTGTCAAACTACTACCTGAAGGGAACAGGGACCCTCCAAATCTTTAAGATGCCTTCCCAAATGGCAGGATGCCTCTGCTTGTACTGAAAACAGCCTGTAAAATTTAAGCAAGAGATTAATGGAGAAAGTCTGCTTTTCTAGGGGTCTCTAAATTATGTGGCCAGATGTCTTCAGTTATTATTCCTCTGGCTGGCATCTAGCTGATTCCAAGAATCCCAGTATGAATTCTGAAAAGAAACCAAATATCAGTTCCAAGCCATATCTCCTCAACTATTGCCACAAGTGGTATAGCACCACGCTTGGCCTACCAGGGGCCTCTGTCAGCTGCCTGGCAGGAATCCCCTCCAGAAATCATCCAGGGCATGGATTCAGCTGAGGGGCAGCACCTTCTCTACCTTATATTTCAGATGCCACAAATAATTACCTGTACTTGAAAATAATTCTTAATAGAAAGTAGAAGGAAAATGAGAGCATGTCTGATCAACTTTATGAACTTTATTAGGACTCCAGAAGAGTCTGTCTTTTTACAGAACCTTATGTCCTTTTCTGTAGTCTTTAGAATTTCAGTGATATAAATATCACTGAATATATTTTATTTTATTTTTTATGATAGTACACTTTACATTTTCCTAATTTATTTTAAAATGGATGTTTTTGTCATCTTTTAAGGCAGCTCCCTGAGGAGAAGACTCAGAATATTTCCTCCCTGTCTGTCAGGCATCCCCCCCCCCAGAGTCATGCACACCAGTTTGCACTTAGTAGAAGACCCATAAATAAATAAGGAAAACAGGATGTCCCAGAAAAATAAATCAGTTACTTTCGCCTTCAGGTGCATTTTAATTTTTTAGACCACTGATTGATGACCAAATTATTAAAAGAGGAGAATTTTCAATATCTCATGAAGGTATTTCCTCTAAAAATATAGGCAGAACAATAGACTGCACAATATTTTACTTTCAGTTTCTGGGATTAAAAGTAAATATGCAGGTCTGTCCCCCTGACAGATAGACCTATGGCGGACCTCAGGTCCTGGCCCAGGATAGCTCTTGCCACCCATGGGGGAGTCTAGGACCAGATGAGGCCCAGGTCCGCCCCTCACCCCCAGCCCACCTGGGAGCCCAGGCCTAACCCACCTCCATCTTGGGACACTGCAGCCATTGCCATAGCCCCCTCCAGGCAGTAGCCTCCACCTTGAAATACAGAAAGGGCCTAGAAGCAGCTGCATCTCAGAACAGGCATCCCAAAGCCCATCTTTTCTGACCCATCTTTTCAGCCCCATCTCTGAAAGTCATTGCATCCATCTTTGGGCACCTCCACTGCTATCTCAAGTTACCTCCACTATTGCTGCCACCATCTTTAGTTGCAATAGCATCCTGGGACACTGGCAGGGTATGGACGCCCAACACCAAGGTGAGGTACAGATAATATGCACAGATGTTACAAGATTATAGGGTAGAAATTCAGATCCATACTGCAAGAAAGGAAGACATATAGACATCATGAAAACACAAGGGAAGAAAGTGCCCCAAACAAACCAGGATACTACAATAACAGAACCCATGGACAGTGAAGTTGATGAAATGTCAGAGAAGGAGTTTAGAAGGTTCATGATTAAAATGATCTGTGAATTAAAGAATGACCTAAATCAGCAAATCCAGGCAAACATTGGTCACACCCAACAAAGAGATAAGAGAGCAAATATAGGTAACAAGAAAGAATAGAGATACTGAAAAAAAATCAGAAATTCTTGAAATGAAGGAAACAATAAACCAAATAAAAAACTCAATAGAAAGCATCACCAACAGACTAGATCACTTGGAAGACAGAACATCAAATAATGAAGACAAAGTATACAATCTGAAAAATAAAGTTGACCACAGAGTGAAGACTGTAAGAAACCATGAACAGAACATCCAAGAGTTATGGGACAGCATCAAAAGACCCAATCTAAGAGTTATTGGCATTGAGGAAGGCACAGCGATTCAAACCAAAAGAATGCACAATCTCTTCAATGAGATAATATCAGAAAATTTCCCAAACATGAAGAATGAATTGGAAAATCAAATACAAGAGGCTTACAGGACACCAAGTGTACAAAATTACAACAGATCTTCACCAACGCACATTATAATGAAAATGTCTAGCAAAGAGAATAAGGATAGAATCTTAAAGGCTGCAAGAGAGAGGAATCAGATCACATTGTATCTCAGCAGATTTTTCAACCCAAACCCTCAAGGCCAGGAGATCCTGGAACAACATATAGCAAGTTCTGAGAGAAAATGGATGCCAACCAAGAATCTTACATCCAGCAAAATTAAACTTCAGATTTGATGACAAAATAAAAACCTTTCATGATAAACAAAAGTTAAAAGAATTTACAGTGAGAAAACCTGCACAACAGAGCATCCTCAGCAAAATATTCCAGGAGGAAAAAATGAAAACAACAGTGAAAATCAGCAAAGGGAGAAACTAGACTAAAGGAAAGACCAATCAAAGGAGAAACCAAGTCAAGTTAAATACCAAAAATCAACCAAAATGTCCAGGAATACATTTCAAAACCACATTTTGGTTTTGAATACAAAACCACATTTCAATAATAACCCCGAATGTAAATGGCTTAAACTCATCAATTAAAAGACATAGATTGACAGATTGGATTTAAAAAAAAAATAGACCCAACAATATGTTGCCTTCAAGAGACTTATCTCAAAGGAAAAGACATCCACAGGCTGAAGGTGAAAGGGTGGGAAAAAAAGTAACACTCACATGGATCTTGTAAATAAGCATATCAGGTAAAGTGGACTTCAAACCAAAGCTAGTGAAAAGGGATAAAGAAAGACATTTCATACTGCTTAAGGGATTCATACGTCAACAAGACATAACAATCATAAATGTCTATGCCCCAAACAATGGGGCATCTATGTATGTTAAACAGACCCTTCTCAAATATAAGAACCAAATAGACCACAACACAATAATGCTGGGTGACTTTAATACACCTCTCTCACCACTGGATAGATCTTCCAAAAACTAAACAAAGAAACTGTAGAACTTAATAATACAATTGATACTTTGAACTTAACAGACATATATAGAATAATCCACCCATCAATGAGCGAAAACACTTTCTTCTCAGCAGCACATGGATCCCTCTCCAGAATACACCATATGTTATGCCACAAAGCAAATCTTAGCAATTACAAAAATATAGAGATGCTATCCTGCATTCTATCATACTATAATGAAATGAAATTAGAAAATCAATAATAAAATTAAAAAGAGAAGCTACTCCAACACCTGGAGACTAAACAATATGCTATTGAATGATGCATGGATAACAGAAGACATCCAGGAGAAGATAAAAACAATTCTTAGAGGTAAATGAGAACTCCAATACAACTTCACAAAATCTCTGGGACACTATGAAGGCAGTGCTAAGAGAAAAGTTCATTGCATGGAGATCATTCATTAAAAGAAGAAAAAGTCAACAAATAAATGACCTGATATTACATCTCAAAGCCCTAAAAAAAGAAAAACAAACCAAAACCAAAAGTAGTAGAAGACAGGAAATAATTTAAATCAGGCAGAAATTAATGAAATTGAAACTAAAGAAACAATTCAAAAAATTGACAAAACAAAAAGCTGGTTCTTTGAGAAAACAAATAAAATTGACAAACCCTTAGCCACTCTAATGAAAAGAAGGAGGGAAAAAACTCAAATTATTAAAATTTGTAATGAAAAAGGAAATATCATGACAGACACTATTGAAATACAGAAGACAATTAGAAACTATTTTTTAAATTTATACTCCAGTAAAATAGAAAACCTGGAAGACACCAACAAATTTCTAGAGGCTTATGATCAACCCAAATTGAGTCAAGAGGATATATATAATTTAAACAGATCAATTTCAAGCAAGGAAATAGAAGATACCATCAAAAAACTATCAACCAAGAAAAGCCCAGGACCAGACGGATTCACAACTGAGTTCTACAAAACCTACAAAGAAGAATTAATACCAATACTCCTCAAATTATTCCATGGAATAGAAAAGGAAGGAATCCTTCCAAACTCATTCTATGAAGCTAGTGTCATCCTGATACCAAAACCAGGCAGAGACACATCAAGGAAAGAAAATTTCAGACCAATATTCCTAATAAGCATTGATGAAAAAATTCTTAATAAAATTCTGGCAAATTGCATACAAAAACTTATAAAAATAGTGCACCAAGATCAAGTGGGGTTCATTCCAGGGATACAAGTTTGGTTCAATATACAGAAATCAATAAATGTAATTCATCACATCAATAGACTTAAAGATAATAATCACATGATTATATCAATTGATTCAAAGAAAGCATTGGACAAAATACAGCACCCTTTCATATTCAAAACACTAGAAAAAACTAAGGATAGTAGGAACATACTCAACATTGTAAAAGCTATCTTTGCTAAACCCAAGGCCAACATCATTCTAAACGGAGAAAAAATGGAAGCATTCCCTCTAAAAACTGAAACAAGATAGGGATGCCCTCTTTTACCACTTCTATTCAACATAGACCCTGAAACTCTAGCCAGAGAAATTATACAAAAGAAATTAAGAGGATACAGATAGGAAAAGAAGAACTCAAACTATCATTATTTGCTGACGACATTATTCTATACTTCGAGGATCCAAAAAATTCCGCCAGAAAACTTCTAGAATTAATTAATGAATTCAGCAAAGTAGAAGGATATAAAAATCAATACCCATAAATCAAATGCATTTCGACACATCAGTGATGAATCCTCTGAAAGAGAAATTAGGAAAACTACTCCATTCACAATAGCCTCAAAAAGAAAAAATACTTGGGAATCTACTTAACAAAAGAGGTGAAAGACCTCTACAATGAAAAATACAGAACACTAAAGAAAGAAATTGAGGAAGACCTTAGAAGATGGAAACATCTCCTATGTTTTTGGATAGGCAAAATTAATATTTGTCAAAATGGCTATACTAGCCAAAGCACTACAGAGATTCAATGCTATTCCTATTAAAATCTCAACATCATTCCTTACAGAAATAGAAAAAGCAATCATGAAATTCATTTGTAAAAATTAGAGACCCAGAATAGCCAGAGCAATCCTTAGCAAGAAAAGTGAAGCAGGAGACATCACAATACCAGTCCTTAAATGATATTACAAAGCTATAGTAACAAAAATGTCATGGTATTGGCTCCAAAATAGACATGTAGACAAATGGTACAGAAGAAGACACAGAGACAAACCCACACAAATACAGTTATCTCATATTAGACAAAGGCATCAAAACATAGGTTAGAGAAAAGATAACCTCTCCAACGAATGGTGCTGGGACAATTGGAAATCCATATGCAGCAAAATGAAATAAACCCCTATCTCTCACCATGCACAAAACTCAATCAAAGTTGACCAAGAACCTAGGAATTAGTCCAGAGACACTGCACATAACAGAAGAAAAAGTAGACCCAAATCTTCATCATGTCAGATTAGGCCCCAACTTCTTTAACAAGACTCCTAAAGCACAAGAAATAAAATAAAGAATTAATAAATGGGATGGACTCAAACTAAAAAGCTTCTTCTCAGCAAAAGAAATAATCAATAAGGTGAACAGAGAGCCTACATTTTAGGAGCAAATTTTTGCCACATGCACGTCAGATAGAGCACTAATTTCCAGGATATATAAAGAACTCAAAAAACTTATCACCAAAAAAACAAACAACCCAATCAATAAATGGGCTAAGGAGCTAAACAGATACTTTTCAAAAGAAGATATACATTCTATCAACAATTATATGAAAAAATATTCAACATCTCTACTAATTAGAGAAATGCAAATCAAAACTACTCTAAGATTTCATCTCATGCCAGTCAGAATGGCAGTCATCAAGGATACAAACAACAATAAGTGTTAGTGAGGACATGGAGGAAAAGGCAAATCCATACATTGCCAGTGAGACTGCAAATTGGTGCAACCAATCTGGAAAGCAGTATGGAGATTCCTTAAAAAACGTGGAAGGGAACCACCATTTGACTCAGCTATCCCACTCCTTGGTCTGTACTCAAAGGACTTAAAATCAGCATACTATAGAAATACAATGTTCATAGCAGTTCAGTTCACAATAGCTAACCTGTGGAAGCAACCTAGATGTCCTTCAATAGATGAAAGGATAAAGAAACTGTGGTAAATATACACAATGCAATATTACTCAGCATTAAATAAATAAAAGAATAAAACTATGGCATTTGCAGATAAGTGGATGGAGTTGGAGAATATCATACTAAGCAAAGTAAGCCATTCCCAAAGGACCAAAGACTGAATGTTCTCTCTGTAAGTGGATGATGATCCATAACAGGGGAGGGAGGCATGGAAAAAATGGAGGAATTTTGATTGGGCCAAGGGAAGGGCGAAGTGGGGAGGGTGCATGGGGGCAGGAAAGATGGTGAAATGAGATGGACACCATTACTCTAGGTACATATATGACTACACATATGGTGAGACGCTACATCATATACAACCAGGGAAATGAAAGATTATGCTGCAATTGTGTACAATGAATCAAAATGTATTCTGCTGTCATATATATATATATATATATATATATATATATATATATATAATTAAAATAGATTAATTAATTTAAAAAATGAGATTTTGGAGGGAGGAAGAAAATTTTCTAAAATTAGATTGTAGTGATTTTTGCACAACTCTTAATTTATTTAAAAACATGGAATTGTACATCTTAAATGGGTGTATTTTATGGCATATACATTATATCTTAATAAATGTGTGAAAAATGAAAAAGAAGAAAAGTACATATGTAACCACAGAACTGTTAACTGTTTACTTTTGCTCTGAGGATATTTAGAGGTTTTAGGTGTTTTTCTGTTTTTTGTTTTTGTTTTTGCTTTTGGTTTTTTTTTTTTTTCACTTCTTTTTCTTTCATAGCTCGATTTCCTTTATGAAGCCTTCCCAAATATTTCCCTTTCAGTCTGAGTCAAAAGGCATTTCCGTGAGACAAACAATGGAAACCGCCCCCCCCCACACACACACACAAAAGTTGACCAGTGTTTTAGTCAGCTTTTTTTGCTGCTGTGAACAAAAGACCTGACAAGAACAATGGGAAGATGACTTTCTCCATTCCTCAGCGTCTGAGATGAGGCAGGATATCATGGTGGAACTGTGGTTAGAGAAGAGCAACTGGGGACATGGCACCAGGTAGCAGACAGAGAACTCCCCTCATCATAGACAAAATATATACCCCCAAAGACATGTCCTCAGTGACCTACCTCCTCCAACCACATCAATTGCCTACAGTTATCACCCAGTTAATCCCTATCAGAGGATTAATGCACTGATTAGGTTAAGGCTCTCATAATCCAATCATTTCACTCTAAACTTTGTTGCATTGTTCCACACATGAGTTTTTGGGGGAATACCTCACATCTAAACCATGGCAACCAGGATGAATGAAGATGAGATTCTTCTGAGGAAATAGTTAAGATTTTTTAAAAGATTTATTTTAGTTTATTTTATTGGTTCCTTTTTAGTTATGCATGACAGTTTAATCCATTTAGATATAATTATATATACCTCAAACATCTTATTCTAATCAGAACTGCAGTACCTCTCCTTCTCCTTCCCTTTCCCCATCCCTATTCCCTTCCCTGTATTGATCATTCTGCCATTTATCTATAATTATTTTTATTTATTTTTAATTGATTACTTGTGGGTATACACAATGGTGAGATTCACTGTGGTATATTCACATGTGTCATAAGAAAGTTATGTCAGATTCATTCCACTATCTTTCCTTTTCCTATCCCCCTCCCTTCCCTTCATTCCCCTTTGTCTAATCCACTGAATTTCTATTCCCTCCAACCCACCCCGCTTATTTTGGATTAGCTTTCACATATCAGAGAAAACATTCATCCTTTAGCTTTTTAGGAATGGCTTATTTCATTTAACACGATAGTCTCTAGATTCATCCATTTACCAGCAAAATATTATAAAGTCATTCTTCTTTATGGCTAGTAGTACTCCATTGTGTGTATGTATGTGTATATTTTCTTTATTCATTCCTCTGTTGTAGAGCACCTAGGTTCCTTCCAAAGTTTACTATTGTGAATTGAGCTGCTATAAACATTGATGTGACTGTATCACTGTAATATGTCAATTTTAAGTCCTTTGGATATATTCCAAGGAGTGGGATTTCTGGGTCAAATCCTAGTTTTCTGAGGAATCTCCATACTGCATTCCAAAGTGTTTGAATCAATTTTCTGACCCACCAACAATATATGAGTGTACACGTTTCCCCACATCCTCACCAAAATGTATTGTTACTTGTAATTTTGACAATTGCCATTCTGACTGGAGTGAGATGAAATCTTGGTGTAGTTTTAATTTGCATTTATCTAATTATCAAAGATGGTGAACATTTTTTTCATATATTTGTTGATTGTTTGTAGTTAAGCTTTAAGGAGATATTCCCAAAGACTATGTGCAAAGGCATTTCAAGGTGGTTAAGTGACAATTGTCATTGAAAGGAATCAACTTTACAACAGGAAGTTTAAATCATTCAAAAGCTGAGGCAGCACTGATCAAAATGTACAGAAGTGATTCTTATTCCACAAGAAGAATTTGCTGCCACTTATTTTGTTTCATGCCCAGAATATTTGAAGAAGAATGACAAAAGGAGATGTGGAGAGGGAAGAGAAAGGTGCTCATAGAAATCTTTCTCTGCCAACCACTTTTCTCTTACTTATGCATTCCCTTGATTAAGACAACCCTAATCCTCATTAAAGATAAATACACAAGGTCCATTTGCATCTAAGAAGAATGTCCTCTATAACTTAAAGTGACCAAATGCATTTGCTGGCATATTTGGTGTTACTAGTGGCCTAAAATATTGAAGAATTTTTCAATCCCTAGACAAAAACACAAATAGCCATATCAACACTAAAGAGAATTTTTAGTATCTGAATATTGTAATAATTAAAATGGCTCAGAGCACTTCAATCTGCTATTAAACAACCCAACAAAGAAGTGACTTCCACAATATGTAGATTCCTTCCCTGCTTGTTGTACTTGTAGCTTCTAGCAGTCCCAAGAACTGCAGCTGGACCTGTTTCCACTTACTACTTTGTAGCTTTGAACAAATTTCTTTATCTCTAAGCCTGAATTCTCCTACCTATAAAACAGGAATATTTGTATCTACATTACCTAAAACCAAGGGTTCTGTGAAGCTAGAAGGGGAAAATGCATGTGATAGCATTTTATAAATCATAAATTGCTTTGTAAGAGATTATGCTGAATGGATGAACTGATTGATGATACTTGCCTGAGTTCCAGTAACCATACCAACAGATGGGAGTCCTGACCTGACCATCATACAGTCCTAGGGCAGACCTTCTATTGCCTGAATACAGTATGGGGTGAAGTATAAATAAACTGAATCCAAATCAAAACTGTGTTTACCTCACTCCTGACAGATCTCCTGGTAATTAGCATTCCAGAGTTGTTTTCAAGGGTAAAAAATGGAAGAGAAATTATAATTGCATTGGTCTAGGTCCTTAAACTACAAAGAATTGTCTGTTTCAGTTATTAAATCATTTTTGGAGAGCCCTTATTAAATGATATAACAAAGGTTTACCTATCTTGTAAGAATATACATAAACATTAATGTTCTTTGCTTAAGTTCTAGAAACTTGGCTCCTTGGATTTCGGCAACATATTTTATTCTTCCTACTAAATCATTTCAAGTGAATATTCTATGCCTTATATATCCTGCCAGTCAATAGCTAGACTACATTGGCATTCATCCAGATTCTCATTTTTACATAAATGGTTTTAAAACACATTCTCTATATTACACCCTAATCTCATCCTGGCCCAGCAATACATGATTCAATATAATGCAAATAATATTATGAGAAAAAGTTACCAAGGAGTCAAAATGATGTTATAAAGACTTACTATAAAATCCATATGCTCTCTCTAAAAATGTTCCAAATAAGCACTAGAAAATGACAGTTTCATGCAGCATTGAAAAGGTCAGATCAAGAAGCAGGAAGGCTCATGAAACCAAAGCACATGCAAAAGAAATAGCTGAAAGAATACTGTGACTATTTCATGAGGAACTCTATATAACATAAGAGTTCTGTATAACCAAGGCCCAAATTTCTAGCTTTAAATTTAATATACCTCTGCTTATATCAGAGTCAAAATAGTTTCATTAGAAATATCAGAAAAATCAAAATAATACAGGTATTGTGTGTTACATTAATTTAAATCAGCGGAAATTTTATTTTTATATTTATTTTTATTTATATATTTTATATTTATTCAAAATACCTTTATTAGAATTAACAAATGTGAACACTTAGATCTTAAATCTGCACACATAGTAAGATATTGTATGTCCCTCTTCCATTTAATTCAGCTAGTCTGATGAGATTTCTCTGTGCCCATGATACTTGAATACGCTTTCTATAGTTTGTTTCTGTGTTTTTCTTTTTTACAATTATTTCAGACATGGTTATTGATTAATATATTTCTATTGTGCTTTTTCAAAATGGACCTCCTAAATAATTTTTGCTTATTATATATATCTTTAAGTATGCATCTTTTTAAAGGAGGCTTGAGGAATTTGGTGAGGCCTTATAATTAATGAATTTTATAGCCTATTTCAATTCTATCCCTACATTGTCACACAGTCCCATATTCCAGATAGAGAAATTGAGACAGAAAAAAAAAAGTTTGAGAATATTTAGTGATTAAAAAACACATGTTTCCAAATTCTTTTTCTTATAATAGTTTTCTGGAGCTGCCTCAGAAGCCCTTGCTCTGGGCATGATCAGTTCTGACAAACAACTAACTGCTTTTAAAAACAAGAAATTGACTGCTGGAACTTGCTCTCATTGGCATGAGTGAAATCAAAAGGCAATAGAACTAAATACCCTTGGCTCAGGCTGCATGACAATTCTGACAGTAAAACTCTATAAAACACAAACATTCAACGGTTCAGCAGAAAAAAAAAGTTTAAAACTTCATCATGTCTCTCAATCCAATATAAATCAAAATAAACAATAATAGAGTCATAAGATGCTTCCAAATTGGCCAGGATGAAGCAAATCACTAAGCTGCAATATAAAATAATTGAAGAAAAGCCCTCTCTTTGCAAGTGGGCAAAGAACCTCAGATAACATGTGCTTTCCCTTCTAGCTTTCCCACCAGGAGTGTAGTTACCTGACTAATCTGAAATGCACAGAGTCCAAAGGGAAATTACAGCCAACCCCCAAACGCCTGTAAAATGACAACAAGTCAACAAAGTATTTAACCAGACATTTTCTATACTGAGAAAAAGCACCACAATATATATTTTTTAAAGGAATGCAGAAATCAGAGGCAGAAAGTAGGATTTCCCAGTGTTCTTCTGCCCTAGAATGAGCAGTTGGAACAAAACCCAGAAAAGATTGAATTTTGAGGATTCTTTGGTTTGTGGCTACTGCTAAAGATCCCTAGATTCTTTATTCAAAATTTATTGATTAATTCTTACTGCCACATTGGTAGAATGTGTACTCAAGAATTGTTATTTTTATTGCATTCCTGTACTCCAATGATGAATTTGTTGAAAAAGAAATTAGGAAAACTATCCCATTCTCAATAGCCTTAAAAAAATAAAAATTTGGGAATCAATCTAACAGAAGAGATAAAGCAACTCTACAATAAAAATTATAGAACACTAAAAAAAATAAATTAAAGACCTTAGAAGATGGAACGACCTCCCACATTCTTGGACAGGCAAAATTAATATTGTTGAAATGCCCATACTACCAAAAGCACTATACAAATTCAATGCAGTCCCCATCAAAATTTCAATGACATTTTCAAAGAACTAGGAAAAGCAGTTCTTAAATTCATTTGGAAAAATAAAGAGACCCAGAACAGCCAAAGTAGTTTTTAACAAGAAAAGTGAAGCAGGAGGCATCTCAATACTGGACCTCAAATTATACTACAGAGTTATGGTAACAAAACCAACATGGTATTAGCACCAAACAGGAATGAAAACCAATAGAATAGAATGGAATGGAATAGAAGAGAAGAGAAGAGAAGAGAAGAGAAGAGAAGAGAAGAGAAGAGAAGAGAAGAGAAGAGAAGAGAAGAGATAGAGACAAACCACATAAATAGGGTTATCTCATACTAAACAAAGTTGCCGAGAACATACACTAGAGAAATGTGGCTTTTTTAACAAATGGTGCTAGGAAAATTGGAATCCATATGTAGAAGAATAAAATTTAACCCCTATCTCTCATCCTGCATGAAAGTCTCCTTGAAATGGATCAAAGACCTAAGAAATAGACCAGAAACCATGCAACCGCTAGAAGAAAATGTAGGCCCTACTCTTCAACATGTTGACACAGGAACCAACTTCCTTAACAAGACTCCTAAAGCACAAGACATAAAGTAAAAATCAATAAGTGGAATGGCATTAGATTTAAAAAGCTTCTGCACAACAAAGGAAAGAATTAAGAGTACGAAGATAGAGCCTATAGAATGGAGAAATTATTTGCCACCTGCTCCTTAGATAGGGTATTAATATCCAGAATATACAAAGAAATTGTCTGTTCATATGTATACTTATATTCCATCTGTGAAATCTGCATGGCTTTTGAAAGAAAACTGTCCATAAAGGTCATATAATCATAAACTTATAAGCTAAAGGACTCTAGAGATCACCTATTCACCTTTCTATACAAAATTAAACTGAGCCAATGAGCCAAATCCTAATCTTCAACACGGGACTCTCAAATAGAAAATAAACCTATTAGCAAGTTGCTAATGACTTTTAAAAACTATATTGCAGAATCTTGTTCTTCTATTAAAAGCATGTTCCAACCCTTTCTTGCTAAGTCCAAAAGAAAAAAAGAAATCATATTTGACATCTTGCAACTTGTTCCCTAAATATCAGAAGCCATGTGTACCCATAGCAAGTTCTTTATAACTATGATTTCTGTACATATTTTTTCTATTTTATTATTCCTTAAGATGTGTTTTTAAGTTGTATGTGGGGTGTGTGTGTGTGTGTGTGTGTGTATGCACGCATGTTAAAGAACTATCATGGGTACAGAGGAAACATAACTAAATGCCTCTTTGTAGCATTTGAAGAGAATAAGAATCAGTATTTGCAGCTACATGTGATGAATTTTCACTTGAAAAGTCCCAAGTTTTCTCAATGGTGAGAGTGAATGTAACAAAAATGACACCAGTTGGTTGTGCTATCTTCTTACAGAGAGAGTACAGAATTTATGAGCATGGGCCAATACACTACAATGTGCCAGCTCATGGATTTTCCTTCACCCCAAGAAGAGATTACCTTTGATAACTAATCCCTTATGCCAAGTAAATACAGATTATAAAGGTACATATTTCAGTAAAGTTGAAAAACAAATATAGCATGATTCCTGCAAATCTTTGGAGCCCAATGAAAGGTTATCTGTTAAGAAACTATAGAACCTTAAAACTCAGAACCACCTTATTCAATATCTTCATGTCTAAGATAACATGAGGCCCAGGGACTTGAAGTTGTTTACTCTTTGTCACAGATGATGGAGTACAGAGTGACTAGTACTTTGATGACAGTTTCCTAGAGTTCTCTAGTGGTTCTTCTGACTGAGTGAATTCAATGGTAGGGCATTAAAACGGGTGGTTTATTATGGTCCTTCCTGATATTAGAATATAGATCAGATGTTTATTCAAAATTCTTTTTCCACGTATGATTCCTGGTTTATTTTATAAACCTAAACTCCAAACTCTCTAGACTATTACTTCATAAAACACATTTTTGTTCCCTCAAACTCTGAAGCCTTGCTCTTAAAATAAAAGTCTCATATATTAAAGCCAGACATTAAGTGTCATCGCCTCCATGTTAGCTTCCTCAGGCTTCAGCCCTAAAGGGAGTTTTCTAAGACTTTAGAGGATTTCATCTCTCCCTCTGATTCAGCATTTGTTGCATATTTCTGTGCATTGATGTTATTTACACATGGCTTTTACCCACCTCACCACATCTAAAAACACCCAGATTTTAAGTCAGAACAGCATCTCTCCCCTCACTACACTTCTGAAAGGGCAACACTTGGCTTTTGGGAAATCCCATTAGTACTTTTGGTGGTGGAGGTCATAGTCTGACCTACAGTGAATTATTTATGGATCTGGATCCTGCAACAAATTAAGTCCTGATTGTCTGGGATTTTGTTTGTTTGTTTGCTTTAAAAACTTTTATTGTGTATATTTATATTTGTAGCCACAAATATAATTTCTAGGAAAATTACATACTAAGAGTGCTTAACCTCATGTTTGGCTTATAGTTGGTATGCAAAAAATACATAGCTACACTGCATCATGAAAATGTCTTTAAAGTGCTATTATAACACTAATGCATCCTTTTAAAAGCTGTGTGCTATTTCATGACATAAATAAACCCACTTTATTAATGATATCCCTATCAAAGATATTTACCCTTCTTTCAGGTTTTGCCACTACAAACAAAGTTGCAAAAATAGTCTTATACTCTCAATTCTGCTTGAACACAATATATGCATCTCTAAAAATCAACATGCTAAGCAAAATTCTGCAATAAAAAACAGAGCTTCTGGGAGAAATGGGGTTAGGGAAAATAGCATTCTGCCACAGTCCGGCTGGGCAAAATAACTGGGAGGTGACAAGCAACTTGAAGGTTGAAGCGGGAGCTGCTTTATTGTGGAGGAACTCAGCGAGAACTCAAGGTAGTGGGAACTCAAGGTAGCGGGAACCCAAGGTAGCGGGAACAGCAGAGGTATATATACCTAACTGATTACATAGCTTGACTCAATTAGCATCATCTAGATACAGCAGTCAGCCAGTAAGGAATCCCCACCATCTTAATGGCTCAGTGGCATTGCCTCACAAAACACTCCTCCTGGCAAACTTCCAGGCGCCATCTTGACTTGATTGTAACCCCCAACAGCATTCAGAAACTCAAAGAAGAAAAGCAACATGTATATATATAAAATATGGTATTTACATGCCATTTAATACATATTTTACATGTTATATATTGTATAATTCCAAAATTTCTGTCTTTTTTATATATTCATGTTGCTTTTCTTTTTTGAGTTTTTTGAATGCTGTGTATTAAACAATACATAAACACTATATTAAATATGGCACTTGACCTTGAAGAAGATCTGAAATTTGCTTGAAGAAGTAGGCATCAGGAGGTTGCAGCTTGTGAGTTACTGTGAAGTGGTGAAAGGCGGGTCATTTGAAATCAAATGAAGCACTGTAACAGCAAACATGGATGAGGCAGAAAGTAAACAGATAACTAGATATATTTAAGTTACCTGTGTTTTGTTCACCAGACAGCTTGATTCAGCTGGATACAGTTTCATGTCACCCTCTAGTGTCTCTTAAAGAAAAAAATTGTACGTATTTATTAAAGCAACAGCAATAAAGGGGAATAGAGTGCTTGCCTAGCATGTGTGAAGCCATAGGTTCCATCTCTGGCACCAGAACCACATCCACAGGGCGGGGGGGGGGGGGGAGCGGGGGGAAATTACACTAATTTACAGCTCCACAAATCAGGTCTTAACCAGATTTTAATATTACCTTGTGTAAACCTCTGTTAATTTAATGTTTGGAATATTTTCCTGCCTGGGTTATTCTGTGGAACAATTCTAATAATTTGTCTGGTGTCCAGCAGTGGAGGTAAGAATAGTTCATGAAGGAAGTGTATGCTGTCTTTGAAAGCCTCTGTATCATCCTTCAACAGCAGGAGGGACTAACATTTAGTGAGGAGTGGCCACTTCTGTGGTTCCAGAGGATTCAAGGAAATATGAAGATTCAAGATTTTTGAGGACATTAACCCTAACGTTCTCACTACAAGACTCAGGCTCTTTCTGTTTTCTTCTTAGGACTCTGATCTTGGTTGTATTTTGGCTGAGAGTGAAAATTTAACCTTCTCTGCAATTTCACTATTCCAATAATTAAGTCCTGGAATCCATCCTCAACTTTTTCTTCCTTCTCTTTGTATGTTGCCAAGAGACCCCTCCAGCCTCCATATTTCACCTTAAATAGTTAATGATCACCTTAAACCTTGCCTTGTATTTCTCCGGTGCATTGCTAGCACCTCGTAAAGACAGTCAGCATCCACGGGACTGGTAACTCCTACTTCCTTAGAATCCCTCAGTGCCTTAGATATTGCCCCTGACAGTGCACTCCCATTCAGTGCACTTCCCCATTTGTGAAAATTCAAACAACTGCACCGCTATGGCATGCCAGGAATTATCAGTGCCCTTCTACCCTCAAGTCCTCCTGCCAGACATCAGGAAAATTCCATTTAGATTTTGGTTCCTTAGACCACTGTGATATTTCAATTGAGTTCCCTGTAAAATAGATTCTAAAATAGAATAGTACCCTTTGAAAAGGAGTAAAAAGTGAGGATTGGGAAGAGAAAGAAATTGAACTACAATCTTTAGTTGTAACAGCGGACTTGGCCTGTCCTTCAAGAAGCCCTGGAGCTAGAATGACTCCAAATTTTTCCAGAATGGAGGCAAGGAGGCCAGGTCTTTGTAGATCCACATAGACCAATTATTTGATGACTCTAGGTAGAGGGTATAATCTTGAGCAAAGTAGCTTCCCTTATCCTAGAGCAGTCTCCAAAAAGGCACTAAGAGTTGAAGTATGTCTACAGCCAAAATTTCTCACAGATATGGAAACAGGTGCCTCCTACCTGAAGGGGCATCAGGATGCATGACACACTGCAGCACGCAGCACCCACTACATACTTTAGCAACAGCAAACTATTTTGAATATAATTTAACCAAGTGGTTTGAAAAGATGTTTATAAAAAGCCGGATAAAGATCAAGCAAGAAAACAAATGATGTAACAAATGAGAAAAGTGACATGCTCAAGCAAAAATGTAGTTTGAATATTGAAGTTATCAGGAAAGATGCTCATAAATGTCATCATAATGAGCAGACACATCATTAAATGTAGATGTAATACACATGGAGAAAATATCACCACATAGCCACCAGTAAATAAAAAGAGGGAGGGGCCAAAAAAGTACTTTAGCTAAGGATAAACTTCTTTATGCATAAGATGTGTCACATCAGCTGCACATCCTTTCCACCCCTGAGCTTGTCCCACCTTTAAGGTCCTGTGCTGTCTATAAAATGTCTACACAAATCTTCAACTGCCTAATTTCCACATCGCCACTCACTGTTCCCAGCCTCATGATGCAGCCAGACATCATTTCCCAAATAGATACCGCTTCATACAGTTCCATCAACTGCTCAGTTAGCTCTCTGCCTTAACTAGAAGAAAGTAGGGAAGAGAATAGATTAGAACCACTTGATTCCTCCTCCAATCAGAAAGTTATTAATTGGCATGGGTTATTATAGGAAGCATGAGTATCATATTTCTGTGGTATAGGTGATCTGACTAGTTATCTAGGTTAGTCTTCCTCATTCAACTTCCTCATTCATAAATGATTCTGGAGACCTTCCATTCCCACCACTTTTGTTTGTGATGCTAAGGAAAATTCTTAACCTTATTAATGGAAGAAACACTACCATTTAAAAGAAGGAAAGCCGGGGCTGGGGTTGTGGCTCAGCAGTATAGCATTCGCCTAAGCATGTTTGAGGCCCTGGGTTCAATCCTCAGCACCATATAAAAATAAATAAATAGAATAAAGGTATAAAAAATAAAGCAAAGAATAATTTTTTTAAAAAGAAGGAAAGCAAAGTGAGATGAGTTTTGAACTTTATTAAAGTCATAGATAAATTATTATCATGCTATAAAAGAATATAAAATATCATATTATAAATATCCTACTAACCCAACCAGGGCCAACTGTCAACTCTAATGAGAACTGGCAATCTGGCCTACCATGGTTTTGGATTTTAACAAACCACTTAATTCTGTTAACTAGTAGCTTTGTTTTCTTTCCTTTTTTTTTTTAAGAGTTTTATAGTTATACATAGTAGTTGGGTTTATCCTTACAAAATCATACATTCATGGAATTCTATTTCAGTTCATAATCCCCACCCTTTTTCCTCCCCCCTTTTCCTCCCACCCACCCTTTCCTCCCCTGTTCTCCTTTCTCTATTCTGCTACACTTCCTTGAGCTCATCCATTTATTTATATTTGATTGGTTCTCTTTTTAATATTTAATTTTTTAGTCGTAGATGTACACAATACCTTTATTTTATTTATTTTTATGTAGCACTGAGGATCGAACCCAGGGCCTCACACGTGCTAGGCTAGTACTCTATCGCTGAGCCACAACCCCAGCCCTGATTGGTTCTTTTTATTTTATACATAAAGGCAAAACTCCCTGTGGCATATTTATAGTAGATTTGTTTTCATGGGCAAATTATTTAACTTCTCTAAACTTCAGTTACCTCTTGCACAAGATAATATATTAATGCTACCTACATCCCAGAGCTGTAATAAGAATTACTTTGCAATTAAATGAGCAAACATGTAGTTAGAAAATTATACCTCATGATGAGAAAGTCCTCAATAAATTTTGTCTATACCAATTAACATTTTCTGTGTAATAATTATTGTTTGTATTAATATTCTGGAAGCAAACTCCCTTCTCAGTGTTCTTGGATTCTGAGAATACAGCCTAACAGAAGCAAAAGTTGGTTTCTTAGTGTTTCAAATTGTGGCCCTCCAGAGGACCAGCAACCCAACTGTGCTTGTTTAATGTGGTTTGTTCTGCGCCATATGCGTGTGGGCTTTTAATAAATGCTATTTGATGATGATGATGAGTTCCTGGAGACAGGATTGTGTTCAGCAGAGTCACTCCATTATGCTTGGCCTAGCTTTCCACTACTCAACTCCAGGAATGCTCTTGTGAGCCATACAGAAACTTCTGAAATTTCCATTTGAGGTGAAGTACCGCTGCCAGCAAGCCTCTCGAAGGGAGTCATTAACCCTCACCCTTTTTTCTTGTGACTCCTTCCAAAGTGACCCTCAGAAGGCTTTCTCAGCAGGCTGCCTGGAGTCCTCAGCATTCCAAAAGCACTGCTCTCTGCTGTCCTGAAGAGGCCAGGGGAACACAGCCCCAGCTCCACAGGCCATTCCCGAAGTCCACAGGACAAAGTAGTTTATTATACAACTCCATCAAGAGGAAAGACAAAACCAAGGGCTCACAGTCTGCAGTCCCTAATCAAAACAAAAGGAGCTTCTAGCTCCAGGAACTGAAATAGAGTATAAGCTCTGGAAATGTTTGCATTAAAAACAATGCTATATTAAAACACCACACCCAAAAACTAAGATCTAATGCAAAGACTTTCTCTCCCTGTAACTTACGTTAAAGTGACTGAGTAGTGTGGAGGATTTTCACCCATTGAAGATCAGTACTTTCAAAAAAAATCCCAAGCTCTTTTCCATTATTAGTTCATTTCCCAATTCAAGACAGATCTTTTGCCTGGTTTTTGTCTTGATAGATTCTCCCCCTGCTATAAAATATTTATCAGTTGTCTCTGAATTAAAAGTTTGATTCAGATGTGACACCTTGCCCATTTTTAGAAGATAAAGTATTTCTTCTTGATTGAAATATTAACTATCTCACTGACTATAAACTCCCACTGTCCCATTCAAGGGCTGTTGTTGGAAAAGACCCCTGGAGACCCTTCGTACTAGCTTCCCAAGTAGGACACATCAGATAAAGTGGTATAAATCAACAACATTTCTTTTCAAAATACCTGGGTTTTCCAAACACACAGATCTGTGTTGCTTTGCCAGGTCAAGAAAGAGTCCTGTGTTTAACAAGGATGACCTGGAGTTTGAGTAAGATTATGAGCTTTGCAGACAGTCTGTCTATGCAGGCTAAGACATGGTTTCCAAGGTTCATTGAAACTATCACCTAAAATAGCACAAAAGTGTGAACAGAGAGTCAAGAGAGCAGAAAGGCATCAAATCACATTTGGGGATGGATGGGATACAGGAAGAAGCCTGAAACAATTGTGCCTCTACTTGGAAAACAAGAAGACTAAGGGCTTCATGTTGCAAAAGTCTCAGAATGAGTGATCTTCTTTATTGCACCTAAGTTTATAAGTTTATTGTTGTACTTTAAGGCACTATTTTCTCTTTGATCTATTGAATCAAATTTATAGCCAGTTAATCAATCATTTTATCAAGTTTTTATTCATCCACAGATATTTTACAACAATATTCCAAAGATTTTTTTTCTTTTCTTTTCTTTTCTTTTTCTTTTTTTTTTTTTTTTTTTTTGGTATTGTGGACAAGTCTGTTGTTACTGGCAATGTGTGTAGGAACTAGTCCTGTTGACCTCCCTGTGAACCCATCCAAAAGTCAAAATTTGCAATTTCTTGTTCAGTGTAAAACTGAGCTTTGACCTTGAGGACTTTGTTGTGGTGGCCTTCCCTAGGAAATCAAAGATACTGGTCATTTCCCAAGTCTCCAAAAGCAGTTCTGTTGTGAGAATCTCTTAGGGGCCTTTGAGTAAGAATCTTTCAATTTGATGGTTCAAGTACAAGTTTTCATTGGTATAGAGAGGCTGTAATCAAAACTGCCAGTCTTTCAGAGGTGACAGGAAGACAAAAGGAGGAGGAAAAGTGAATTTTTTTTTAAGAAAAGAAGTAAAAGAATATAAAAAGTAGAAGGGGTGAGTCTGTTTGAACTACATGACCATGTCAGTCTTGCACTCCTTTGGAATGTCTCCTTTCTGTGGTGGAGTCCCTTCCATTGTTCTTGCTGGCTCTTCTCATGTAGAGAGCAAATACTTCCTCTGCCAATTACAATGGAATTTATACACCTCGGCTGAGAACATTCTGTAGACTGGCCTTTATTCCAATTTCCTTGGAAGCCCTTCCTGTTGGCCCTATTTTCCCTAGGAAGTTAGGTATTGCTATCCGACACCTCCCTCAGATGTTGACATAACTTTTCTCACCAGCAGTTCTCCCTGTCAAAAACAGTTACGTGTGCTATCAAGTATCCGAAGCCCAGCAGATCATCTTCATGATACTCTTCAGTGAGACGCTCAATTTGTAGGTTTATTCATCCATATCCTTCTCTGCTTGTTTGCTCAACCCATGGGACCACTTCTCTCCCTTAAAACCACATGGTTTTGTGAGGGACAGGATCAGTCAGTATTTCTTGGATGAATACCCATTATGTGCCAAAACCATCAGCAAGAAACAAAACCTAAATGATGAACAGAACTGGAAAGGACCTTATAGCTTTAGTCTAATAATTTCATGTCTTAGACAACAAAATTGAGGACCAGAGAAATAAAATAATTTTTTCAAGGCATCCTACAATATAGTGGTGAGACTAGAATAAAAAAAATCAGTTCTCATCACAACTGCTGGGCTTTCACATGTTAGTGGGGTTTCCAATTTAGTTGCAATGACAACTTGAATTGCATATCATAACTCAAAAACATTTCCATATGAACTTTCATGCTCCTCTGTAGTTAGAAAATTATTTGAAAATGCTTATGGATGCTTTATCTTCTTAAGATTTTCCATAAAAAAACAAAGTCTGGAGAGAATGCTAATGGGTTCTTTTATCCTTTCCATTGTTCAAATTCTCACTGACTTCATAGGTGATAGAAAATCTTCCCTATCAATAGTCTTGCAGGAGTTACAAAGTAACAGACAATTCAGTGGTAGCCTCAGCAAGTACAAAACTACATTTGTCTGGAAATCTATGAAGAAAAAGCCTTAGAGCTATAGGTAAGAACTGAGATGAGCTCACTCCTTCTGACCAATAACAATGTTGGTAGGTTAGGCTTAATAAAGCATGTAGTTTTGTCCAAATCTTTTATGAAAATTAATCCATTCACTACCAAACACATGCCTCAAGCATGATCCAGAGTGCCTCCAAAGTGTGTGTGTGTGAATGTGTGTGAACATTTCACCCATACAACTTTCACTTAGAATTTGTAAACTAACTATAATGTGCAGAATAAAGAGATTTAGAGAAGGAATGAGAAGCATAGTCCCTGTATTAGAGGTTGTTTTGGTTTGAAACTTTAATGTCCTCTGAAAAGCTCATGTGTTAATCAATATGGGAATGTTTAGAGGTGACATAGTTAACCTCTTCAGGGTTTTAATCCATTTGACAGATTGATAATTTTAATGGACTACTGGGTGGTAATCGTAAGCAGGTGAAGCATGGCTGAAATGGCTGAAAAAGAAAGGTCACTGGGGGTATGACCTTGTACTGCTATCTTGTCCCTGGTTTCTCCCTGCCCACGCCCCCCCCCCCACACACACACACACACCCTGCCTAAGCAGCTTTCCTCCACCTTGCCATTTAGCCATGATGTTCTGCCTACTCAGGCTCAGGGCAATGAAGTCTATAAACCATGAGCTGAAGCTCTGAGACTGTGAGCCCAAAATTAACTGTTTCACCTCTATGTTGTTCTTGTCAGGTATTTCAGTCACAGCAACTCAAAGCTGATAACACAAGAGCCATCTTGCTGAGCCTGCTTCATCTAAATATTCCATATATTGGCTTGAACTGGACCCTAGATATTGGAAAGAAAACATACTAAAAGTAGTCCCTACTTCAAATTTCTTCTTTCAATTCTTATTCTGTGCTGAGGTCCATTCTTGTTTCTGATATGTGGTGTCACATTTTCAGATCTTTTGAGTTTGCTCCCTAACCTTTTTCTGTATAGACTCTAGACAAACTAATACTGTATTGTACAACACTGCCTGGATCCCTGGGTCTTCCACGATTTCCCAGTTCCAAGGCCTAAGTCTCTGCTGGCCCCTTTCTTTTCTTTCCCCTTTTCTTTCTTTCTTTCTTTCTTTCTTTCTTTCTTTCTTTCTCTCTTTCTCTCTTTCTCTCTTTCTCTCTTTCTCTCTTTCTCTCTTTCTCTCTATCTTTCCCCCAGTATTGCTCATTGAACTTAGAAGTGCTTTACCACTGAGCTATGTCCCCAACCCTTTTTAAATTTTTTTAAATTATTATTTTGAGAAAGAGTCTCACCAAGTTGCTGAAGCTGGGCTCAAACTTGAGATCCACCTACGTTAGCCTCCAAGTAGCTGAGATTACATGTGTGAGCTACCACAACCAGTCCTGCAGTCCAGTTTCTTAATGGCTTTAACCCAAAACATACCTACTCTTCTTTGACCTGACCTAAGTTACCAGTGATGCAGTACTGCTAGTACCTTTCTGACTTTCCAGTCAAATCTTCTATTCTTGATGTTTGAGAAAGTGAGTCATCTTGATAAACAGAAGACATGCATATGGAGTCTGAAATAATATCAGACTATGGAGAAAGTCCCCTGAGACACCACCATGATCAAGAATAATTCATTAAGACTCTTAAATTAGCAGAACCTACTTAATTCTGACTTTCAAAGAACTTTTTCTAACTCGTGAAACTACGTCAGAAAAAATAAATTTCATTAAAACAAACTTAACTAAGGAATTTAATCTAAAAATATCTTTCTGTTTGTATGTCTGGTTATTCACATACACATAATCTCTTGCATTCTCTTTGTTCAATTCCAGAATCTCGAACTAAAATCCTGGATCAATGACAGCCTTTTAATCATTGATTAAAGATTAAAATACCCCATAGTCTCCTGCAGACTAAACAGCAGTCATTTGTATATATTCAGATAATTATTAATACTACAGATTATCTCTTGATTTTCAGCAAAAACTGATTGAGAAAACACTAATTTCTTATATTACAGTTACCTGAGATTTTAGAACATCAAAAACAACAGAAATCCATAATAAAAGTTATTTGTCAAAATGACTTTTATATGTCCAGGAAGTGAGCATCAGTTCCTTAAAATATACGATGTTAGGGCGGTTTGAGGTGGCTAAGGGAACAAGGCACCAGGTAACTTGGGGCCTCCAAGAACAACCAATCAGGCGCAGACAGACAAGCAGTGATGGTGCCTCATAACCGCCTGTCAATCAGCAGGGTCTCCTGACCAATCCTGGAAGGACACGGATTTCAGCAAGATCCCCCCACCAACCCCAGGAGGACAAGAGACTCTAAAAACCTCCCTTTTCTGTCCCAAGCCCTCCCTTCCTGCCCTAAACCCAATAAAATTCCAAACCAGCTGAGCTGGATACCCTCTGTTGGAGCGAGTCTCACCTGGGAGCAAATCTCAATAAAGCCTTGTTCAGTTGTTTTTAATCTGCCTCCTTTTGCTCAGGAGGGCCTGACCTTACACACCTACATTGAAATAACATAATTAAGCCTACATGTATCAGTAACTGTACTTGACAAAGTAATTAAAGTCTTTAAGCCCAATTCCTCTTATTTATACAATATGGGTGGCAGGTGGCCAACAAAATGAATCAAATTCCCTTCCAAGTGTGAAAGATTATTTGCCTTATGTGGTTTCTATAACACTGTTTGTGTATCACTTAAATATTAATCCTGTTCTCTGACAATTAAAAAATAATAAGCACAAAATAAAATCTTATGTGACTTCTCCAGTGTTCTAAATGCCTGTGTTTCTCATAGACTCTAAAAGGAGTTCTGCAGATGTGGGAGGAAGAACATAAATAGTGTGCACCTCTGCAAAGTGAAAATGAACCACTGTGAACTAGCCAGCTATACCCAGAGTGACTTCACTTGAGCTTGGGTTGATACCTGGCACTCACACCAGTTATGCCACCATCCCTGATCCAAGTTTATTTGCAACGAGAATGTGTTTGGAGGCTCAGGGGAGGATATTTATTTGCCTGAAGGAGATTAAAGACAGAGATACCAGAACTAATTTGCAAGTCAGTGGTAGCTATAGGAAATTTCCACGAACATAAATATTTGCCAGATATTCTGGATTTTGTTTGTTTATTTGATTTTTAATTTTAAATCAACAGCCTGTTGGGCATCTAGCATGTACCAAACAGTAATAGACTCTTGGAATAGAAGGATATAGAAAGCATAATTTTTTACCTTCAGCTCTGTTGAAGAGATTAGATATACACTAATAGATGTAGTACAATGTGGTAGGGGTTGACCTACAGTAACCGATAACAACATTCTCCAAGAATTTCAAGCAAAGAGTAGTCCATACAAGTCACTGTAACATGTATCACACAGACATATGTATGTACACATGCATGTATATATATGCGCATACAAACACACACACACACACACACACACACACACACTTGTTGTAGGCCAGGAAATATGACACTGGTAACTAAATATTGTAAGAAAAGAATAATGAACTGAACAAACTTGGTGATAATTTAGTGAGGTGTATAATAATAACCAGTGAACTTATTTTATGCCATTAAAGAAAATGTTGACATTTGGTGTTCTAGCAGAGATGAGTAAATCTGGTCAAAGTAGGTAGACATTTCATATGCATCATCTTATTGAGTGGATTATTTCTTGAAAACACTAAATAAAAGCAAGATGACTGACTTCCCCAATATACTGTGCTTGGGATTTTTAACAATCTTGTTTAATACTTTCTAATTTTCATCTAAATAGTTTTTAGTAAAGTCCCTAGTATCTTAAGTAAAAATGACATACTTAGTAGAAAATACAGCCTAAACCTGAGTTTCCATATGAAGTTTAAGCTTCCTTACAAGGTTGACCACATGCATATAACTATTCTCTCTCCCAAATGCACTAAAATACAAGTAGTAAAATATAAAGGTGAGGATCCCAGAAAACAAAAGAAAAACGAGAAAGCAAGCCACAGAACATGAGAGATTGCAACAACTTTTTGAAAAACTGACACAGCAGTGGTAAATAATTTAGTTTATGGAGGATTACAATCTCAAGTGCCTGAAAAGAGTTGTTCTAGGTCAGGTTCTTTAGAAGAAGAAGCCAAAATGGAAATCCATGCATAAATAATGTAATGATGAAGTGCTCTCAGAAAAACTTGTAGGAAAATGAGGGGTACAGCAGAGAAAATTAGGCAAAACAAAACTGTTATTTCACAGAAACTATAATCTCACAGAAAGTTCTGGAGAATAAAGTGCTCCAAAAGATATCCCTTCCAGATGGAAGAGGTCTAGGCATCAATCCTCCAGTGGTCACAAGGCTGCTCCAGGCAGAGGGAGAGAAGTGTAATGTCCCATGTATATCTGGGCCAAGAGGTTCTCCTGAACCAATGACAGTCTTTCAGACAAGTGAGCAGGAGTGAGCCACTAGCAGCCAGAATCTCAAGCAGCAGGAGGCTAGATGTACACCTTCCATAAAGGTGATCTACACAGGGCACCCACAGCAGCTTCTCTAGTCTGCCCTTTTACACCTTAGTCCATCTACTTTTCACATACACTTTACTCCATCAGGTCATTGCTTCTTTGGGGATCTAGTTGGATACAATTTCCAGTAAAATTTACAGAAGGGGAGTTAGTAGGATGGGCTACTGCCACACTGTTGAGATACACCATGTATTATTTACCAATTAAATTCATGCAGACTACCTACTGGGAACAATGCAACATGTATGATCATTGATTTCAAGAAAATGCTGTATTCTGAAGATGAATGCCCACCTTTTGGGGATGTCAGTAAATCCCCCAACTGCACCATCAAAAGCTCTTTCCAATGTTCTATCAGGCAAATTGTGTTAGAAAAGGCTGTAGGCGTAAGCTATTAGCAAGCAACACACCCTCAAGCCAGGAAATCTGTGCACCAACCTAGTAAAGGGAATATTTGGCAGTGCATTAAGAGGTCCTGCTATAGGAAGATCAACAAGAATTGAAAATGGAGCTGATTCATATTTCAAACGCCCCAAATGGCTGAGGATTTTGAGGAACAGAGGTAATATAAGCAAAAAAATAAATAATCAAAAAAGTTTAGATTTTCAAATAGATAAGAAAGAAATAGCATTGAATTAGAAAGGGTGCTTGGAAAAAGAAACAATCCAGAAGAAATAAATCACTCTTAGAATGTAGAAATGCATATTATAAAATAAAAAAATTCAATGAGCGATTAGAAGTCAAGAATATCTCTCAAAAGTACATAAAAAGATCTTAAAAATAGAAGAGAAGTAAAAATATAAGTTCAGTATATTCTAACATTCAACAGGAATTCCAGAAACATGACAGAAGAAATGGGGGGGAAATTATTAGTATAATATTCAAGAAAATTTCCCCAGTTAGACATACCTCCAAATAGAGAATCCACTAAACATGTACACAAAGAAAAGACCTCAAAAGCATATATCATAACAAATATCTAAAAGCACCAAGGATAAAGAGGGCAGAAGTACCCAAGAAGAAAATTCATATATAAAAGAACTAGAATTGTATTTGGACCTTGAGAGCCTATTTGGAGTTTCTAGCAGAGGAGGGCAGCTACTTTTATGCCCTTGACCAAAGAACTATCTTCTCCTATCTGGAACGTCATCCTCTTCAACAGAGCCTGCAGCTTTGGGAGAAAAGTACATGGAGTATGAGGGAAGACAGGGATCCCCTAGCCAACCAGATTACCTGAATTAACCCTGGTGATCAATGGGATGACAAATGTCATAACCAGATTGCCCTCACATCCTAGAATTATACTTGGGAAGGTAAGCTATGATATTCATTTCCAAGATAGTAATTGATGTTCCTCATGTTTCCTTTGCATCAAAATTTCAGAATAAATATAATAAATAAATAAATAAATAAATAAATGATGTTAGCAATCCTTATTTATATAAATCCCTCTTTCTCTGTTATTCTCACTTTGTTAACCATCTGTTCTTTGGGTGGCAATAGTATCTTCCCTTTTCAACTTTAGTCTATTAACACACCAAAATCATCTTTACTCATTGATCATCCCTAGTAATGCAAACAACTCTCAGTTTTCATAGTGGATTTTTCAGAAACTTGAATTTGATACTTGTATTCTCTTGCTACTTGAATTTAGAGGAATTTCATTGCTTGTTAGTACCTCCATCAAGAGTGTTAAGTGGGAGGGAAGAAGCAAAACTTAGACTCATGTAATATTCTGTTGAGAATCATAAAATCTTAAAGTTGGAAATAATCCCCAAAGTAATCTTTTCCAATCAATGCTGAAATTTCCTCTACCCTATCTCTAACAGATATTAACCAGAACCAGATTGTGCTTGAGCACTTTGGATAGTAACAGATTCAGTATTCAGTTTCTCTAATTTTGCAGTCTTTTCCATGTTAGCAGCTCAAATAGAAGCTCTTAGGAATGGTTGGAAGCAATATTTAAACTTGGGTAGAGAATAGTAATACATTGTATTTATTTTGATTCTCCCCCACGCCCAAAACACACACACACATAATATTCCTCAAGCAAAAAGGAAGGAAGGAAATGCTTGCAAAATATTTTGTTAGCAATATCTCTCCCCCAATATTCCTTTGGGGTCCAGCAGAAAGGACTGAGAGAAGGAAAAGGAGGAAAGAAAATATCAAAATGAAGAATGAATCCATTAGTAGCTTATCACCCCTCTTCTGCTCCTACCCCTTCACCATCCACCATGTGAAGACACAGCAAGAAGGTAACCATCTGCAAACCAGGACGTGGGCCTTTACCAGAACCCAGCCATGCTGGCACACCCATTTCAGACTTCTAAACTCTAGAAATAAATTTCCATTGCTCAAACCACCTAGTTGTGATATTTTGTTATGGCAGTCCAAGATGATTTATACAATTAGTCTTAGAAAGATTTTTTTTAAGTAAATTGACTTTTTAAATGACACATTAAAAATTATACATATTTATAGGGCACCATGTGATGTTTCAGTACATGTACACATTATGCAATGCTTGAATCAGGTTGAACATCTCTCTCTCTACAAACATGCATCCTTTCTTCATGATGAAAACATTTGAGATACTTTCTTCTACATTTTTAAAATATATGTATATTATTGTCATCTACAGTCTCCCCACTGTGCAATAGCATACCAGAGCTTACTCCTACCTAACTATACCTTAGTACTCTTTGATTTTTAAAATCTGTCAAGGAATCTATCAAAGTTGAAAATAGTTTCTTGCCTACCTTAATTTAACACTCAGAATTTAAAAGATGTTTTCGTTTTTGTTCACATCACTTATTTAGTTTTAACTTGTTAATTTTTTGAAGAGAGCAGACAAGATGTGGAGGAAGACAGAATCTCCTAAGAGGGTGACCAAATGCTCAGATACTGGATTTGAACTTATGGATATTGTTTTACATCTCTGCTCCTTATTTCCTCTTCTAAAAGAAGAAGGGCTATAATCTTAAGTGGTCTAAACCTCTTTTTTATGTTTATAATTCTCCAAATCTGAAATCTAAAGGACCACATAGTATAGGAAGAAAAAGAACAGATATGTAACCAATTTAATGTGTAAAAGGAGTCATAACTACCTTCTAACCAAGGGAGTCATAGACATCTCTATAAGGAAGCTTAATTTTTTTCTATTAAGAATAAAGTGTCCTAAAAATGGTTTATTGGGGGCTCAAGTGTGAGGGGGAAAAAAGATTATAATTGAGGTCTCCAAACTGTAGTCTGTAACTTTCCCTTCTGTCTAAAATTATTCATTCATCCAACATATATTAAGGACTGAGGACAAAGAAAAACAATGAACCCTGTTCATGCCTCTTAGAGCTGGAGAGCACTTTATTAGAGTCTATAATGAGCCCTGTGAATATAAGTAACTTCACATCTTGAAAAGCAACAAAACATACTCATAGAAAAGGAAACAGATCAGAGATTTGGGAAATTCTAATGTGAAAAGTGGCTTCAGAGACTCTCTTCCCTGAAGCCTCTTCAGATGCCTTCGGGGACAGCAAGCTTCTTCCTTGTTGGTGCTTCCACAGCTTTTGTTTCTCTTTCTGTAATTGCATCTTATTATATTGTAGCACACATTTAAATGTGAGTAGACACCAAGGGGCATCAGGCTGAGAACCAAGACACTCATCTGTTTCCTAGGACCTGGCACTGCCTCTGACCTACAGCTAGTGCTCAGTACTAGGTTTTGTAGACTAGGGAGGAGAATCTTAATTGAACTGGAAGAGGAGGCTGAGGTCTGTAACTACTTGTTCAAGGACTTGCAGGTGATCCAGGTGTGAGACAGCTAGAACCCTAGATCTTCTAGCTTTAACAGCTTGTGATTAAGGAACCGACATCTCACCCAATCCCCAATTGTGTGTTCCCTGGGAAGTAATCAGAAAGTCTAGTATTAATAAGAAAAAAGCAAAATTTAAAACAAGATGTAAAAATAAAAGGAAACTGGTATGGATAGCATTTCTTCAAAGAAAAGAAAATACAAAATAACCCAATAGCACAAGAAAATATTTTCAACATCATCAGTCATTAGAGAAAAGCAAATTAAAGCCACAGTGAGATACCTCAAACCCACCAGAATGGCTGTGATCAGACCGATGAGACAATGAAACCAAAATTAAAACATATGGGCAACAATCTGTGTAGATAAAAATTTGAGGAAATTGGAATCTTCTTGCATTACTGGTAGGAGTATAAAATAATGCAGTCACTTTGGGAAACTGTAGAGCAGTTTCTCAAACAACAGAGCTACCATATGGACCAGAAATTTCACCTCTAGGATATACCCAAGATAAATTGAAACATATGGCCATACATAACTTTCACTGAGCATGAATGTGTGTCATTATTCATAATAGCCAAAAAGTTAAAACAACTCAAATGTCCAGGAACTGATGAGTGGATAAACAAAATCATGATTTATTTAGAGAATGGAATATTACTTAGCAACAAAAAGGCATGAAATATTGATACATGAAACAACTTGGATGAACCTTGGACTCGTTGTTACACATTCATATGTGCACACAATATAACAGTAATAGACAATTTTTTTAACTGATGCTATGTAGAAGCTGGAAAAAGTAAAATGGACTATTAGTACCTATTGTGTCCCATGAAGGAAACAAGTGATAATTCCCTCCTACTCTATCTCAGGATAAGTTCATTTTTCTATATTTTCTCATTAATCTTTTGAGGAATCCATCATTCATTTTCCAGATGAGGGAACCAAATGTCAGAGAGGTTAAGTAACTTCCAAGATCACAGACTAACATAGGACATATCTGGAAACCCAGTTCAAATGAGTCTAATTTCACTCAAGCACAATATGATCTTGTAGAGCTTCAAATACTATAAAATTTGACCTCTTGAAAGTTCCTCAGAAGTTGTGAAGGTAATTAGACACACTTACCTTCAAAGCTTACACAAACACTAGTTAAAACTGATAAGCTAACATAACTCTTCGTTATCCAATCTGTCTCCTGACTACCTTTTTCATGACTGCCTCAGTTGAAGAGAACTGTTCATCCCCAAGTCCCTGCCTACACCTAGAGGACACTGAATACATACACAAAGGTGTCTGGTTCCTCATTATAATCCACAAAGCACTGGACTTTGCATTCAGTAGAAGTTCTATGCATGAACATGGTGACTTAGCAAACAAACCTGCTCTTTTCCTCAGAACCTCATCTGTTAGAGTCTGTAAACAAGTCTGGATGGCGCCTGGCAAAATGCCAGAGGGAGTGGTTTGTGAAGTAATGCCATCGAGCCATTAAGTGTGGAGATTCCTTATTGGTTGACTGCAAGCCATTAAGTGTGGAGATTCCTTATTGGTTGACTGATGTATCTAGTTTATGTTAATTAGATAAGCTGTGTGGAATGTATAAATACCTCTGTGGTCCTACAATAAAGGGCTTCCACTCCTGCTGTATCAATGCACACAAGTTGTTCATCACCCCCTGATTATTTTGCTGCAGCCGGACTGCGGCACTCATCATCCATTGGAGAGATAAAATGAGGACACAGGAGAGCAGACCTGCGGATGGACTTGGTAGATGGAAAGCTATTCCCTAATGCATTCTTTAGAGGGTTATAGACAATAGCAATGGCACAAAAAATGACACACATAATACTCCATGGTCCCATTGGGTAGGACCATGTGAATAGTTTTGAAAAATGTGTTAAGGACCCAAGAGACAGATGTTACTTCTGGATCAAGCATAATTGTTGATCTTATTTACATCTCCTTTCTGCTGCACAGTGACAGATGACTGCTCAGATGGTGACTGCTCCATTAGGCACGTGAGGAATTGTGTGTGGCATGGAGCCCTCAACTGATCCACATGGACATTTCATAAGCCACTAAAATTTTGAGGTTGATTTTGTTTCTGCAGCATAGCCTAGCCTTCCCTGACTGATTCAGGTTTCTAAAGTACAGGTTATATATGAAAAGTATAATTTTACTGGAATATGCTTGACCACAAGGAACTGAAGCTGATACATAGTTTAAGGTTGAATAATATAAATTCCTAAATCCAAACTAGTCTAAAAGATATATTGAAGGAGGAAAGTACAACAGATGGGAAAAATAGTTAGCTTGTTCATCCCAGAGAAGAAACAAAAAGTAGGGCTTTGCTTAGTCAGTATCAGATGACAAGGCATGGATCAAGATAGGAATGAAGATAGACAGATAACCAAGGTCAAAACAAAGGGGCCACGAGGCAGGAGATGCCAAAAGCTGATCAGAGAAGGGCCAAAAACCCATGGCTGCATGGGGAGTTGTATTAGTTTTCTATTGCTGCTGCTGCATCAAATCATCACAAACTTAGTGTGTTAAAACAACATGAATACAATATCATCAGACCTGTAGATTGGCAGTCCAACGTGCAGCTGATTATTTAAAATTAAGGCATCAGCAAGTGTGATGCCTTTATGGAGTCTCCAGAGAGTGGCCCATTTCCTTTCTAGCTTCTAGAGGGTGGCTACGTTACTAGCTCATGCAGCCATTTCTCCATCTTCAAAGTGAGCAAGGAAGCATCTTTCTCCCTGACTCTTCAGTTCTCTAGATCTCTTTCTCTGACAACAACTAGAAAAGCTGTTCTACTTTTAAGGACTCTTGGTGATTAGATGGTGCCCATATAGATAATTCAGAACAATCTCCCCATTTTAAGATCTATAAGTCAATCACTTCCACAAAGTCTCTTTTGCCACATAAAGTAACATATACGCAGGATTCAAGATGGGGACATGGACATCCTTGGAAGACCATTACTCTTCCTACTACTGTGACCAAGTACTAAGAATAAGGAAGACAGTCAATGTATCAAGGAATAAGTTTGGTAATAGACAAGAGAATGGCTGTATTCTAATGTATTCTGAACTATAGAAGGCGAGTCCTTTGTATACTGGTTCTTGTCTTGAGGCATGTCAAGGGCAACCAGATGGTCTCAACAAGGAGTGATTAGATTTGAACTTCACCTGTGATAAGGAGTGGAATTCTGCAGACAGCAGTGTCCACAATGCTTTGTGATTATTCCTTGGCATCAATAAATGCAGGTAATGAATGGATAAGTGAGTGAAATGTTAAATAAATAAGCAGGTCTTGACCACATCTGGATACAGAAGGCAGAGAAGGGAAAATATTTTTTTTTAAAAAATGGCCAACAGAGCAGCTCAGAGAGGTATAAGGCTAGACCCTGAAAAAAAAAAAAAAACATGGAAGAAGATTGGAAAGAATTTCTTCTAAATGTGTTCCAAAGTGTCATTCTTTTTTCTTTTTTACAAAGACAAAAGAGTGAATGCATTGGCAAATAGATGTAAGCTAGAGAAATATAAGAAATTATATTAATGGTATGTTTAGAAAAGGATTATTGGCCAAATGTTCTTCAGGAAACCAAAAACTATACATAGCTTTTGTAAAAAAGGATTGCAGAAACCTTGTAATTATCAAAGTAGGATCATTTTTTAATGAGTTTTTATCTGTAAAGAAACCTAAGTGGATAAGTCCATGTTTTAATTATAAAGTGATCTCTGCAGGGGAGGCATACTGCATCTGGGTCCACTGACTCAGTAAAATATAGTAAGAACTGAAAAGTATAATAAATCAAAGCCCCTATGAGCAACACCCGATTAAATTTCTTTCTGGCTTTTGCACAATGGTGGCAATGGCTGTAATCCAGAACATAAACAAAACTCATATGGAAGCAACAAACACATTTAAAATAAAACTTATATTATTCCCCAATCCAAAGAACTTTTTGTCTAGGACGTTGTGACTTATTTATATTTCTCAGTAACTCCACCCAGTGAATAAAAATCACATATGAGGACCAAAAAAGGCAGCATTTACATAGTCTAATGATTCCCATATATGGATGACAGATATACATGCCAAGAAGCTTGGAAATTCCTTTTTGGAAATTGATTTAATGAGATGGTGACAAGTGAAGTGTGTGCATAGTCAGTTCGATGTTAACCCAGATATTTATATTCTCATCTCCAGAAATGCAAGCCACTTGTTCTCCATTATCAATATGCTCTAAAACAACATGTAAATAATGGGCACACTGCCATAAGTTGAATTTGCTAAAAACAGTCCCAGGGCATCAAAGAAACCAGAGATTTAACCACTGCTAATGCAACGTGAGAGTTGTTGGGAATGACACAAGTCTTAAACTCCTTGCTTCTTGAAGCTTACTTGAGGGACTTGACAAACAATAATAAACGAGGACCAGAAAGAATCAATTTGGCCTGCCACTTGAATTATGGGTTCTTCCAGATCGCCACATTGATTATCCTACTTATATAGGTTGTCTCTGGTTAAACATAAAATTTAACACTGGCTTTGCCAGCCACCCAATACGTCTGTTTACTGTGGATCCAATCAGATGGGAGATGAAATGAAATTTGAAATCTTTAAGGGGTCTTCTTACTTCTTCGCTAACATGTAACTGGGGATTTCATAAAGAGTGGTTGAAATAAACTGATTCCATACTAGGGCAAAGGAAACAAGAATATGTTAATATATAATACCTCTAACACACAACCATGAGAGTGTTCATCTGAAGTTTACCACCAATCCATCTATCCTTTTTAGTATGTGATTCCTAGAGTCACATACTACTATCTCTTGGTTTTCTTCTGTTTCCAATCACTGTCATCTTTAATCCAGACACAACCTGGTGCAGTGAGGTTTTACCTCTTCAATCTTGAGGTCCTCTCTGACTCTTAGCACCATGCTCTGATTTCTATCCTGCTATTCCCCATCAAACTTGGTGCCCCTGTTATTTTTATTCATCCAAACACATTTTCCATAAATATTTACCAAACATGATACTATGTTCCAGGCACCATGGTAGGCAATGACGATGGATTGGAGAAAAGATGTAGATGTTTCTCAACTTTCCCTAATAGATCCAGTTTCAACCTAATTCCTCTAGCTATAACCCTTGAGTCGAATATTTCAGTACCCCAGTAGCCTTGGCCCATGATCTGACATAGATCGTTAGAAGAGCATCCCAGACAAGCTGACCCTGATTCTCAATTCAGGACATAGAGAAGATCCATTCAACAGTAGAGCTTCACTCCTAGTTTGGCACTTCAGAATCCCACAACAGTAAACTGCCTCTTCTTGGTGTCAGAGCAGCTGATATAATGCAGTGGTAATTACTTAATGCCATTGTCTAGAGGTCAATGATTAAACTAATATCAAAGGAATATATTTCCCTTACTTCTATTTTTACTTTTGTTATTTTTGTGTCTAATATTAATGACTTTATAGGAATCTGTGCCATTCAGGAACATTAAGAAATCAATCTCTTTAGTACCACTCATTTCCTTTCCATATACAAATTGAGGACAAAGGGAAGTTTCCAAATGATCCCTAATGAGCTTTCTATACCAGAATTTCTAACCAATATGTACAAAATTCTTTCCTATGAGTCATTCCTTTTCCCCCATACCCATTCCATTATGATCTAATATTAAGTCAATCTGATTTATTCAGGCAAATGTAATAGCACATTGACACTGAGTCAAGCCATCTGAAGTATAACTCCCTCCACATGGTTACAGTATCTACAAGCATGAAGATATCACCACACACATTAGAAAAGTCTCCTCTTGGCAATTTGCTAAAAGGGAGAAAATAGTTCATAAAACTAAAAATGAAGGAAAATGTCGCTTGTTATAATTATGAGGATTCTCCAGCTATGGAGCTCAGTGATTTTCTGACACAGTAATCCGGGAACTATTGGAATAGTATGTTTCTTTTTCATCTATTAAGTTGAAAAATAATACTTTCTCAACACTAACCATAGCTAATAAAAATCAAATAATATACATGGAAATGCACTGAAAATTCTTAAGTACTATCTATATTTAAGAGAAAGTGTTGATGTTGGTAGTTGTGCTAGTCCTCGTGAATGGAGGGATGGCAATTTTTCTCACAGAGTTTCTCAGTTTAGGGCCTGCAGAGCACCTCTCCTAGGAGAAGGCTCTTGGGGAGTGATCAAAGAATGAGTTGGTTTTGTTTTCAAATAACCTTAGAAACAATGTAATTATAATATATACCCTTTAGAATTTGAAGAAGCACATTAGCCATTCAAGGCTTGGCACAGCTCTACTATAAAGAAATTTGTTTAATTTTAATAATGCAGAATGTATGAAACATGAATTGATATGAAATACTTTTTCTACATAATACATAATAATATTCCAAGATTCTAGAGTCCCACAGAGAATCATTGTTATTTAGAGGAAACAGGGAATTGGGTGCTTACCTCAACCAATGTTCACTATAATTGGCCAACTTCTTCCCTTCATAAGATCCCAAATTCCTCCCTAGACTAACAGCATGAAAGGTGAGATTCTTCATTTATGAGTAAAACCACTGACACTAACATCCCCTTCAAAAATTAAGACCCATATTTGGAACCTCCTTTGTAAACCCTACAATTTACCATTTTTTACACATATGCCTATACTACTTTTGCCATGAATAATAATAATCAGAGGAAAATATATTTATGGATTTAGTGACAGGTGAATCACAGAAACTCAAAATGGAAATAAATCAGCAAATGACTATTAGTGTGTTTAGCTCTAGGCTAGTGAATTAAGTAACACAAGAGTTTTCTGCTTTCAAGCACTTTTGCCTTTTTGACTTCTTAATTTGAGAAACTTGTGATCTGCAAGGTAGAAGTAAGGATAAAATAGCACAAATTAAAATAATAATTAACATGCCTTTATGCAAACATAAACATGAGTTCTCTTCAGAAATGTCACCAACAGTAAAAAAAATCCCCCTGGTCCAGACCCACCGAAAGTGGGGAATGGTGAAGCCCATCCCATCTTGAACAGTGTTCTTCTATTGCTAACTAACCAGATGCAGTCCTTCTATGATAATAAATCCAATACAGAAAATCTAACAAAAAAATTCAAGAAAGTATACAACATGCCTAAAGATCAATTAAGTTGAAAACTTAGAATAAGAAAATTATATCACAAAATAAATGAAGATAAGAAAAATTGGTGAAACTAAGAGTGATACAGACTCCTGTAGAATCCAATGGGACAAAAACAATGAGTCTGGGCATAGAGAGTTTTATGGAATCTGACCACATTTTTGCACAAGAATTTAAGTCTCATTTCTTAGTAGTTCATGTCTGTTCCTTTAATAAGGTAATGTCCAATTAATGATGTGCATAGTAATTATGTGTTTAAGATTATCTGGCAAAGAGACTTACCTATTCCCTTATGAATAGAATGAAATTCCAAGAGTGTGACTTTCCTTCTAGGAAAATAAGCAGGCTGCCAGAAATGAAGAGATGTGCTACTGGAACACCAAGACACTGAGTGTGCTCACAAAACCATATGGTGAATCTAAGCAGAAATGACAAGGGCCAACCATTCTAGGTCACATTTAGGAGATAAATTCATGAATAATATAGAAGCAAAGATGTGTGGGGATCTAAATTATCCCCCTTAAGTCATGGAAGCTCTCTAAGGATATCATGGAAAATGTTTTCACTTTAAAGGAAGTGGGTGGGAACCAGTTACCGTGAGATAGTATGAACCTGCAAGGTGATCTGGAGATGGGACATGCCAGCATGAGGCCAGGGTCCCTGTGAGATTGCTCACCACAAATCCGAGTTCCTCATGAAAATCTTAGATTGTATAACTCTGAGCAGGAATTATTGAATTTCTTAAAATGGAACATGAAATAAATACTAGAAAGAGTTGAAGAGAATAAACCATGAGTAGAAGGGATGGAGAATAAAAGATAAAGCAGAGATAAAGAATTACTCACCAGGCAAAGTCTAGGGTTAAGACAATTCCCATATTGCAAGTAAGTTCTAAGATAGCACATAGCAGGAGTAAACTATAGTTCTCTACTATCCCAGGAGGCTTTCATTTTTCCACTCCTGAGCCAGAAGAAAAAAATCCTGGGCTATCTTGCTCTTCCTTATTACACTAACACCATATCAGAGAATTTGCACAATGAAATTGGAACAGGAAAAAGATTGGAGTGACTTTAGATGGACATTGGTAATAATGAAAATAAAAGCTAGAAAATAGTTTGGAATCCTTAATAAAAGCCTAATTGTTTGGTTAAACTAGGAAGAGTTATAATAATTTAATCCATGGCCAAAAGTGCAATCATATGGGCATGGTGGCATGCACCTGTAATTCCAGTGCTCCAGAGACTGAGACAGGAGGATCACAAGTTCAAGGCCATCCTCACCCATTCAGCCAGGCCTTAAGTAACTTAGTAAGACCCTGTCTCAGAATAAAAAAATTTTTAAAGATTGGGATGTATTTCAGTGGTAAAGCACCCCTGGGTTAAATCTGCAGCAAAAGGTCAATCAAATTTTCCAAATTAGATAAATAAAGGGGTATAACACTAGGAAGAGGGAGCAGTTTACAGTGTGAATAGGAAACTTTTTAGGTAATCAAACTAATTTATTTGTTTGTCAAGTAAATCTGAGGCATTGGAGAGAATTTTCAGAAATTGGGAATCTGTGTGGTGTGGGTACATTTTCATCACTCATAGGAAAATTACTACTTGATTCTGAGAAGAAAGTTTAAAAGCTAATGGTTTAGTCTGGGAGATTTCTACCATGTTGTGAAATTTAGGCAGTGGTGACAGTTAAATGACAATGGTACACTCTACCTTTTAGGATTCTGTACCTAGAATTCAGACAAGGTTTAGTTTTAGGATGCACTCCCTCGTAGCAAACACTGAACTACATTATGAGCTCTTCCTTCCATGCCTAAAATTAAATATGTTCTGTCATTGAGTATTGTTATTGAGTATTGGGTTGACTTCATAGGCATCCACTGACTGGCACCAAGCATGCTTCTGAAAAGTAGAAGGGACTTGAGAGAATGTCTGTTAAGCTTCCTTGTTTTACAAATACAGGCACTGAATCCAAAAAGCACAAAATATCTGCCCTGTGTTTTCATGGGAAGTTGATGGCTGAGCTGAGACTAAACCCCAGATATTTCAACTCGTGTCCAGTACTCTTTACAAAACCAGCAGAAGTTGGGCAGCAGTCATCTGTGAAATAACTAGACCAACAGGAAAACAGTGGCTTACAAAATCCTATGGTCTTTTGGAACATATGAGAGGTGCACTTTCATTCCGTGCTGTAAAGCATTTGTGATTTTTATAAATAAAACCCTATTTTAAATGCCCTAGGATAGTTGGCAATTTTAAGGGCCTTACAAAGCCAGGTCATATTTGATGATGCTTAGTTCAGGCTGAGGCTGACTAACTGATGGGTCATTTGACTGATGGAAAGTAACTTCTTTATACTACATTTCAAATTGTCAGATTTGCTTGAAGCAAACACACCTGTCTATGATTCTTGCTTAGACCAAAAGCCAACCTCATTTGCATCTTGAAGCACTTAGGATTAAGAGGAAGAACCAAAACTTGAAATTTGCCAAGGGCAACACATACAAATAATTGGAAGTTAGCTATTTGAGAACACGGATGTGAATATCCAGCTTTTAGAGCCAGATTTCACTGTTTTCCAAGCCCAGATCCCTTAAAATCTCAAGTATCTAAAAGACGACTTTTCTGACACAGAGTAACCACCACCCTTCATATTAATCTCATGTGTCAACCTGATCACACCCTGGGAGTGTCCTGCCTTCTGATTTCCTTCTTGCAACCACAGAGGGCACTGTTAGGGGAAACTGGACTAGAGCCTCCTCCATTTCACCTTGTTCAGGCCCCAAGTCTGCAGAAATCAGATACTTACTTCTGTTTATAAGTATGCTAATGCCTTGGGACATGCAGGTAAGCATTTATCTGCAAAGTTACAATAAAGATATTATATTGAAAAAGTTGAAGTGTTGGTAATATGCCACTTCCATCATGTTATTCTACGGCTTGAAAGTCTTTATGACCTAGAATACAGTCAGACTATGGAGGTGACATTAAGGCCTTCCACAGGCTGATGTCACCTCTCTTTTCTACTTCATAGCCTCATTGTTCTACTACGTGGGCCCTTCCCTTCAGCTAGGCTGGCTAATTCACCAGCTTCTGAACATTCCTGTACTTTCCCCAGGTGCACACATTTCCTCCCTAGCCTGCCATGCCCTGGAGTTCATCACCCTGCATCCAGATGCTACCTTCCATGACCCAGCTCAAATGCCCCTTCCTACCTGAAGTCTCTTAACTACCTAATTAGCAGAATTTCATGCTTTTTTTCCACCTCCACAAGAACAAAGCCACATTTTTTTCTGTTAAATACTTCCACACAGATTGGTATCCATTCTTAATAAATATTTGTTAATTGATTGATTCTGAATAACCCCTAGCCCTCCAAAAAAATTTTACTTTTGCAAAGGGCTTGAAAGTAAGGTGTTCATCTATAGCTGGCAGTACATCCACACAATGGAAACTTCAGAGCATCTAGTATGCTGTCATTGGATTCATTTCTTTTCACCAATCTAGGACTTTCAACTCTTAGTCACCTTTGGAGAGACCCTAGGAAGGGCACACTAGAGTCAGCTCAGAGATCGCATTCCTGGATTCCCAACTCATAGTCCAGATCTGCTACTGAATCAGATTCAGGCAAGTGTGAACTGGAGAAATGAACTAATCATTAGCTCCTTCCAAACAAAATGAAAGGAGGGCTTTTGTTATGTTGGCTGCATATTCAGGTTTGAAATAAGGGAGTGAAGGAGGGAAAGGGAGAAGAAAAACAGCCTACAGCTGTCAATTGCCTTCTCTTTCAGTGTACTTTCTTGTTACCCGCCCCCCTCCTTTTTTCCTACTTTTCACAACTATGTGATGGAACTGGAATGTTTGGGAGACATTAAATTAAATCAGGATTGAAAAGAAAATTTGCTCTTACCTAATGGAGGTGTTCACTAACATACTTTATCACCCAGACCCTCCTCTACCTAGGTCTTCTTTTGTTGCCCAGAACACATTTCTTTGCTAAATTGTAAAGTGCCAGAATTGGAATCCTACCTGTAAAGTCATGTTTGGTTTCAGAGTTCAGTTCAGGAATAGACTGGCCCTGTTTCCAGGTCCAGTAACATGTGTTCTTCATGTCATAGACTTCACTTAATAGACTTGAATACATCCTCAAAAGGCATACTATTTGAAAAGAGGAAAACCAAATATAGAAAGCATCAAATCAAATAGCAATTGGGCAGAAAAGCTAAGGTTAAAGTTTTAGCTTAGTACTCATTAATTTTTTTATTCATTCATTAAGTGAACAACTACTGTCTAGTCTTTGTGTCAAAACTCACAGATGTCACTAATTCATTTATTCAGTTAGTCAGACTACACATATTTATTGAGAACTTATATACTGCTAGCTAGTAAACCTCTAGTTAGAACTTGTTATAGCCAAAACTTTTACTGAATGTAAGTTGAATAAAAAACACAAAAACAAAAAGTTATCATTATTAAGCCAAATAAGAATGTCAAAAAACATCATGAGCAAATCTGAATAACTGCCTTAATGTCAAATTTCTGTTTATGATAAAAATCTCAAAGTTTTTATTATATGAATCATTAAATCTTTATATCCTCAGCACATAGGATTTTACTTTGTTGACTTCCAGGTATATTCAATTGAGAATGAGCTTTGTTACAAATGAATCAATTGGTTTGAGGCTGGAGAGGCATACAGTTGAGAATATGTCTATAAAAAACTAAGTCCAGGTAAACTTAGCACACATGGTGGCAAGTATGATTATTATTTGAATGGCACTACTGAGTATTTTCTTAATAGATTCTTTTTTAAAAAAAACTTTTTTATAATTGTGGATATTTTCTAGACCAATGTTCTTAAGGAGAGGAAAGGAAATTGCCCTTCTGAGTCATTTAGCTAAGTCAAGAGATTTTTTTATTTTCATTTCTAGTGGGAGGCCACAGAGTGAGTAGTGGTAGGGGCATCTGATGGGTAGAGGCCAGGGATGCTGCTCAACATTTTAGAATTCACAGGAGAGGTTCACACAACAAAGAACTGTTTGGCCCAAAATGCAAGTATTACAGAGTTTGAAAAGCCCTGCCCTTTAACCATCAGTTTTCCTTTGCCTGGTACCTGGTACCACCCAAAGACATCCAAGCCTAATTGGAGATCAAATTAGGTGTTCTGTATAGCAACTCTTGTGCACTGAAGAGTGCAGAAGGTCTTCAAGCTCACTAGCTGTGTGGCTTTCTACCTATTGTTAGCTTGAGCTAATTGCTTAACCTCTTTGAGATCCCTTTCATTTAAAAAAATTTTGCATAATATGGACCATAACTAACTCGGTTGTAGTGAATACTGATTGAGTATATGTGCATACATAAATATTCATTTAAAACTTATCCCTTATTCTTTTTGGCTTGCCCATTCTTCCCTCTGTTTCTCCCTTCAGCCTCTCAGTACCCCCACCCCCTTTCCCCTAGTCTCAAGTTTTTTTCCCTTAAAATGCTTTGATTCCTTCGGTGGCAAAAATCAGGTTTGGGCTAGGAAGTGAGTCACCACTCAGCAGCGAAAGGAGCTTGTTTTTCTTTCTCTGAGCGCATTTCTTAATAATTTCAGCCTGATCCTTCAGCGCTTGTTGGTTGAATCCTCCCTGAATGTTTAAGACACGGAGAAAGGACTGTGACACCAAGATGTTTTTCGATCATTGGGAAGGAGAGTTTTTAAAATACCGAAAATAACCAGAGGGCAGCAAGCCCTGAAATCCTAGGTTACATAAGCAGACGTTGGAGGATTGGAGGAACCGGCTGGTTCCTCTCCACAAACCGGTCTCCATTGATACACCTTAATGCGGTACAAGTCTCAATAGGAGCCCTGGGTGCTGAACACCACAGGAGTAAAGAGCACTTCCCTGTCAAATCAGCGTTGGCTGGACTGATGAGGGATGGGGCTGGGTGTTGCTGGGGCCGGTAGCACCGCGGCTGCGGAGGCTGCAGGGGCTCTGCAGGCTCTAGGCGGAGTGGGTCCCCTTGCGCTCCAGGTCCCGGTCCAGGTCCACCCAGCACTTTGTGCGGCTCGGACGACTAGCTCCCTACTCCTTTGCCCAGCTTAAGAACCCTTCCGTGTGCCCCAACCGTTATTTAGCCTTTCAAATTCACAGAAAACACCTTTAGTATTAACTGTCACACACAACTTCCCTCACCAAATGTCAATCAAAACCGGAAAATAATCCAATTCCCATTTTCTTCCAAATCTTGCCTCTCGGTCTCTCAGTGTCTCGCTCCCTTTCTCCCTCCCCGCTTTCCCCCTCCACCTGCCCCCCATTCATTTCCTCCCCAACTTTCCCCCATCTGTGGTCTAGATCTCCTTCTCTGTTTTCTCCCTCTCTCTCATGCCCTTCTCCACTCCTTCTTCCTCCCCCCACCCATCCCTGTCTCTCCTCCCTCTTGCAGGCAATCAGCTCTGCCCTCTCCGCCCTCTCGGCCCCTCCCCAGAGAAGTGTCCAGCTCCTCCAGGGGCTGCCCGCCCGCCGCTCCTTCCCTGCCCACCTACTATGAGGAGCAGCTCCTCCCACCTGCCCATAAAAGCCAAGTGCATGTTACCAGCAGCGGATCAGAGCACTTCCCTGGTCCTCTCCGTGGGAGCCCGCAAGCCTGTCTCCCTGATCATACGTGTACAAGGTAAGACACTTCTGCAGGCAGTGGACCTACTAGGGGTTCCTGCGGGGGAATTAGTCAGGTCTGGGCAATGCGCTCACTGTTTGGTTAGAGTTAATTTGTATGGCTGCCTGATCAGCTGCTAGTTGCTAGTTACAGCAACTGGTTTGAAAACAAACTTCTGTTTGAACAGTGAAATAAAACTCCTTTTCGGTAGAAACAGCAGCATAAATATTACAAAACCCTTTTCTCTTTTTAAATCCCTTTTCCCCTCTTGCTAACTGTTGCTGAGGTTAAACTGTATCTGTTTTGGGTGTTAATACTGACGTTTTTCATTGTAAATATTTCATATATCCGCAGGGGCAAGGAAAACATTGTCCCATTGTCAAAAATGTACTTTAAAAGAACACAATTAGCTTCCTAAAAATAGCACAGTCAAAAGGTCTGCTAACAATTTTGCCATGTTTTCCAAACCCCCCAAGACAGCTTCTGTGAGTTCTTAAAAAAAAAAAAAAAAATCTTTCCAGGTTTAAGTGCTTGGAAAAAATGATGTGAACGGGTGCCCTTTGCACAGGGACAGTAATCAGGTGGCTGGTAGATAGGAAAGAACAAATCCAAATTTACAAGCTGGGGCAGGAAGAGTTCTTACAGAGCTATCTTTTCACCAGGTTTTAAAATGAGAATTGTGTTGGGACGAGGAAAGTATATAAAAGAACTTCATGAATTTCTATACACACACCTAAACATAAAGCGATTCAATATGTTTCACAGTAAGAGAAAAATACAGGCCAGATTATACAATACTTCTGTGTACACCAGACTGCTATAAAGAAAAATCAGCTAGAGTGGATTTGAAAGTTTTAATCCTCCTCACCACCCCTTCTTCCTTCATCTAACAAAACCTACCTGATTGGCAGCCGATTCTCACACAACTAATAGGTGTTTAAGCTACCCTCTGGGAAAAAAACGAATCTGTTCTCCCCAAGGTGGAAAGAGTGTGTGCACCTGTGAGAGCAAACCACCGTCCACTGCTACTTCAGTAAAAGCAAGACTCTTGGTCCATGCAGTTTGCCATCAAAGTCTGTGGGTTGTGTGGGATGAAACTCTCTCTCATGTGGGAGAAAAAAAAAACTTCTTCAAATGTTTCCTCTGGGGAATTGCACAAGACCGCTTAGAGAAGGCAAATTGAAGCTGCCAGTCAGAAAACCAAACCACTATTTTGGCCCTTAAGGTTCTTAAAGTAAGAGAAACCCATTCCCTTTTCTTGTTTGGTTGTTGGTTTATATTGTTTCACAGGAGAAGGAAAAACTCACCAAAGCTGTACAAAATTTTCCTCTTTTAAAGAAACTAGAAATCATTGTTAGACATCCCACTGAAGGTCTTTCTAATGCAAAAGATATTTTAAAATTCTGTTTGAGATAAAATGAAGGGATTCACTGCTATTACTCAATGAAAGAGTTATATGTAAAGCTTTCTGTCATGTTAAATTTTTTTTCCATTGGAAAAAAAATTATTGCAAAGGAGTGTGGTTTCCTTTAAGAAAATGATAAAAGATTGCTATTGACCAAGATTATATGTGACCTGAACATATTAAAATACCTTTTATCTCAAGCCACAGTGCAGATGGCTTGCTTTATATCTGATGTAACTGGCTAATCAACCATGACTGAGCACAGGTATGAAAAAAGGCCAAACCAAGTGCCTGATATGTCCAAGTTCTTTCTTCCTTTATGGTAGTGTCTGACTCCTGCCCATCATCCCAAGGATGAACATTCACTAGATTCCTTATGTGAAGTTGTCTTTCCCGTGGTAGGGGGAAATGTTCCCAGTGTCAAAGAGCTCCCTGTTATTCCTAAATTTGGGGATGAAAAGCATTCTCTGGGGTTTTGCTTCTGCTTTTCCTGGCAGTTAGTCCAGTGGATCAGCTATGAACCATTTAACAGTAACTGCCTTCCCTATGTGCCATCAGGTTCAACCCCCTAAATAACTAACTGGGTGAGATCATCTTAGATTGTTGGTGATCTAACCCTCCCAAGGGGGCTTTACCAAAATGATTCCTTCCATAGGGCACATATCAAGCAAGTTGGCACTTCCCTTCTTAAGTTTTTAGAAAACTCAGTGGTGAGGTTTCACACAGAAAACCCCAGTATTGTCCCTTCTGCCTAGGATGTAGTAATATGAGTCTCCTGTTTTTTGCCTTTCTAAACTGCCCCTGAGTCAGATTCTTGGCTATACTTACCCAACACCAGTGCAGCAGGCTTTAATTGACTTCTTAACATTTCTCAAAAAAAGAGAAGATAAGTGCTCCTTTCAGGAGAGACACAGAAGGGTGCTTTGCTGACTTCCAGGGCCTGCCATACTTATGGAAACAAAACATTTTAAATATTCTACTATTGTTAAAATCGCAAAATATGTCTTCTCCATGATCAAAAAGCATATGCTCCTATATTTCCATTTGAAAGGAAAAATCAAAGACAGGAGGATGGGAATGAAAAAGGAATTAAGAGTGAAGTTGGAGAAATCACAGAAAAATGATCAGGATCTCTGATAAAAATATAACTCTTGCGGTCTGAGGGGGATGAAGAAGAGCAAAATCCATGTCTGCTCTTAATTGTTTGTTTCTTTGATTTTTGTTTTCCACCAAGGAGAGTATTGCTACTGATGAAGTTAAGATCCATCTCTTAACTTGTTCTTCTCCTTAGTTCTCCTTCTCTGACCAAAAAGAATAGCTGAGTCCTAGAGACAAAAATGATTTCAGTTCAGCCCTATATTAAAACCCACAGGAATCTGCCAGTTATAATTTTAAAAGCTCAATTATGGGCATAAAGCCTCCAAACATATTTTAAATAATGAGTAGGTCATTAATCTAACTCTCCTGGAGGGTACAGTGTTGGTGATTATTTATTTGCAGGTTAGAAACAGCTATTTACTTCTTCTTCTCCAGTGTCACCCAGCGTGGTATGGGTAACTACAGAGTGATTAAGACATAAACACATTCCCAATCCCTGCTCCTCCAAGAAACCACTGAGAAACAGGTCTTTCTGCATGTGTAAACTTCCTTTTCTTCACTTGCTCCCCATAAACATGTATGTGCATAATGTAAAGAGGGCAACTGATCTTGAGACTTGGGTGAGGAGTCTTGTGAGAGAGAGGTGCACTGTTCTAACTGCTAAGAAAAAAAAAAGCAGAAGAGATGAAGAAGTTAAGGGGACAAAGGATGCCTGTGGAATCTAGAGAATCTTTCTCTTTAGCATCTTGTGAAAAAGATCTTTCACTACCTAATGTGTCTAGGAAAGGGGGGGACAGTGGAGAGAAAGGAACAAGTTTACAACTTGTTACCAAATGCTAAGGATATAATAAGAAAGATCTCCCAATGGCCTGGCAGTCATTAACAGCTGTTCACACCCCACAGTACTAAATTATAGCTTTGCTAACTCCCCTTTTCTAGAGAGCCCAAGAAGCATAAAAAGTGAGAGAGAGTTAACCACATTTCAGCACCAACAGGCTAGTCAGAGATTCCACTATCACATCAGTAACTATTTGCTGTTTGAGGAAGGAGGTTCTTTGCCATCTTTCCCCACGCAAATAGATTTACAGGAATGAAGTTAAAGGGAGTCACACAAGGTGACAATATCCACAACCTGGAAGCCCTGCGTACACAGATCCATCAAGGCGGTGATATTGCATTGGAGGAAACTAAAGTAAATAAAACAAAAAGTTCTCCAGAACTAATCATAATCATCTAAAATAATGAATTCTGATTTCTCAACGTCCAGTAGGAGCTAAAGTGACAACTGAAGCTGATTACGTGATGTATTAAAAGATGCCTGATGATTCACCCTTTGTGTCCTTTATTTGGAGCTCGCTTCCATTTCCCTTCCTGGAAAACAAAAAGTGGCCCTTCTGTCCTTCAGCAAAACCTTCTCAGGGTTTTGCAGATGTAGTCACAGTGCCTCTACACCACAGCCTTTGTTTTTTCAGTGGAAGAAATCTCTTCAATTCTTATAGATCAAGTTTTTGGAGTACCACTCATACTTGTGGCTTTTCTCATTACCCAAAGTCTCCGCAGACTTCTCTTAAATAGGATATAAATTTTCACTCCATCAAATAAAAAATGTCACATTTTTTTCTAAACCTTTATTCCTAGAAAAAAAGATCATTTCGAATTTTTCCTTGCTTCCAATAAATTCTCTGAGATTTCTATAGAAGCACCTTTTTAAAAAAAATCCAGTTTCTAACTTCTTGATAATTACAAGAACTTAGAGTATCCAAAATATAAATGCTAGAAGAAACTTTGGAGCTAATCTTAACTAAAAGTTCATTTTACAGATGGGAAAAGTCAGAAAGATTGATGTCTTTCCCAAGATCACTTAGATGGGTGTAGCAGAACCAAGATCAAGTAGCTAAACTCTGTAGTCAGTGCTCTGTCTTGAGAAACTATGATGTGTCTCCCCACACAACATGAAGCTAAGGTGTCTGTGACGATGCTGAGCATCCCGTAAGAATTCAACACGTAGGGGTCTCAGAAACCACAGCTGTAGAGGTTTAGACTACAGCTAATCCTCTGCCACAGAATGTCTAGGAAACATTGATGCAAACACGTGAGAGTAGAGTCATTGATCAACACCATCATTATATGCATTTCCCTGTTCCAGAAACGGGTACCCAATAACTGCTGGGTAAATCTGTATTCAGTGTGAGAAATTATGAATTTTTTTTTCAAATTTAAGAAAATGGCTGAGTATAAAATATCAATCTTTCTTATCTCCTTCCATAATAATCCCTATAAGAAGTCTGTAGGGACAGATAAGGACTCAAATCTCAAATGTTTAAAAGATTTCCTCATGCTTTAGGAAACATAGAAGAGTTCATTAAACTTCATCAGTGGCTGCAGTATTCTGCCTATTCCTTCCCACCTTTACCTGAGTTCTAGAAGTTATATTATTTTCTGAAATATGATGAGGACTAAGGTCTCATTCTAATATTTATGTGACAGAACATAAATGTTAATATATTAATGTATGATGATTTACAGTATAATCTTCCTCCTCTTCCACCCAACAATGTGTTGCCAATCTAACCACCTCATACCTTCCTGAGTCTTTAAAGAGAGAAAGAGCAAAATACACATGATAGACCATCAGGCAAAATATGAGGAGCATGCTGATTGGAGGCTGTAGACTTGAGGTGTAATGGGGGCAAGGAGGGGTTATCAGGAGCCACCAGTACAAAGACAGGAAGGTGCAGCCATGAGAGTCCACAACTCTGAAACAGAGGAGAGATTCCTGAGAAATTCCAGGTGCTGGAGAAAGGGTTTTTATGATGGTGTGAACCCAGACCCTCTATGTGAGAGATGAACGCCCATCTGGGTCAGTATTCTTTAAGCACTGCACCATTAAAAGATGGGATCACACTGGTAAAAAAAAAAAAAAAAA
>NW_025999968.1:19472491-19478346 GCF_001458135.2 Marmota marmota marmota | reverse complement strand
AAAAAAAATATATATATATATATATATATATATATATATATAGGCTTTTTATCTATTCAAATTCTTCTTTACCCTTGACTGGACTTCAACTGGAAAAAGAGCCTCATTTGACCACATTTTAGACTTGACTCTGACCCAGATAATAACTATGGATGTCAAGATTTCAAAATATTCTCTGCTGAGATAACGACACAATTACACAATTACTGGTAACACACAATGTTCCTCCACTACAGAAAGTGATGAAGGTAGAAAAGAATATTCTTATATCATTTCTGGAAGCAATTTACCCTGAATGAGTAGACAGATGTTACCCCAGATGCTTCTTCACTTTACTCTAAAGCATGACTGACAATTGTTTGCATATCTTTGAAAGAGTAATTTGATTTTGAAATTGATTTATTATATATTAAAAGGTACATAATTTATCACTAAATTTAAGCGTTATTGTGAAAATGACCTCTTAAGTCTTTCTTGAGAGGGCTGCCTCTACTGAACTCTCCATTGACATGTTTACTTCACATGGATCTAGGCATTGGATCATTTGATGTGATGATACTAAAGCAATTAATCACTCCATGTGCTACTTTCCAACTAACTGAATAGGCCTGGGTGTGGGTGTCAGCTGTTGGCTTCCCCAGGCAATAGCATGTATCCAGCCTGTTGGGGAGCATCTCCAGTCCCTTCTGTTAACAAGGTAAAACTGTTATTTTTCTAGAAATTTGGCCTCTATATACTAAGGCAAGTAAAGCAGTTGAATATAGAACTTTCACTACCAGGCAGCAGAAGGGTTAAATCATAGCTGCCTTCAGCTTAGTAGGGTGACTTCAGATCTAAAAGGTGCCTGAAAGAATGTGGATGGAGAAACTGGGATGCATTTTGCCAGCAGCAATCATCCCATTTAATATATGCTCCCAACTGTCATGCCATGTACACGATAAAGCTAAGTCTAAACTTGACTCTTAAATCCAAAGTGATAACTGTGCATTATTATATTTATTGAAAAGTCTCTACTTAGTGATTGTCCAGTCTGAACCATGAGGAGTCATAACATTCATCAATGCAATCCGTCCAAATAGCGACCTCTTATTAAAGGCGGACATAAGATAAAGCCAAAAAGTACATGGAGGGAGACACTAGGTGGAGCTAAGAATTTGTGACTTAGGTAGCCAAGATTGTTGAGGTTGGAAGAATGAGGGAAGAAAAGGGATCTGCTGCAAAATATGCTATTGGATCCACAATTCCTAGTTTTAAAATGACACATCTAGTCTCCCTCCCAGTTTATTCCAATCTCCAGCTGCCCGCAAGAGTGGAAGGGAGGTTGCTCACCAGTAGAGGGAGCCAGGGGGCTGAGGGTTTCAGAATGGAACCTGTTGACAGCGGGGAACCTTCAGATTTGAATTTTTCTGATAAAAAGCAGAGTAAGGTGTCTATTACAACCGGTGGCTAGAGTGTTCCTAACATTGTTAGTTTTCATTTTCAAAAAATTCCTAATTTAAGCCTCTAAGAATAAATCACCCGCATTTCAGCAATGCCAGAAATGTCCGGGCTTGCAGAAGTTTATTTGAAAGAAAACCAAAGCAATCTTAGAAAATATTCTTTCCAAGGCTACCACCAGCCAAAACTGAATCTAAATGCTCATTTCAGTAATAAACAAACTCTGGCAGCTGGAGGTCAATGACAGACAAGCACAAAGAGGGCGAAAGATCTGCCATAACTAGACCCTCCCTTGTCAGCAGGATAAGGGGAAGGAGATAGGAGAGAGGAGAAGATAGAAATGGGCTAGACAAGCTTCTCCCACCAATATGGCCCAGAACCTGCTTCCCTGCATGTGGGTCTCCAGGGACCAGCCAGGGCCTTGCCTAGACTGAAGTGAATACCTTTCTGTTGAACATTTCCATTGCACAGCTGTGTGGGGATGACTTGTTAAGACTTGAGACACTTGCATAATTCAGTACCCTTTGGGGGATAGAGATCAATTAGAACCATAAAAATAAATCCTTGGCACACCAGAGAAGGGCTGCTTTCTTTGTTAAAAAAAAAAACTATGACATTTGCAGCAAAACAGAGTAATCCTCTCTCTACTTCTATTTCTGGTATCAATGGAGATGAAGCTATGGAGCTGGTATGCATGTGGCTCAGGAATCCTCCATTCCAGAAAAATCTTCAGTATTTTAATCTCAAAAACACCTAGACTCTCTCTGTCTCTCTGGAGCCTGGGGAAAGTCACTAATCACCTCTGTGCCTTTATATAATATAATATAATATTATATATATATATATATATAGAGAGAGAGAGAGAGAGAGAGAGAGAACAATTCTCAAATAACTACTCTCTTTATCACTTAGACACTTGTAGTGTCTTTCTTGCCAGGTGAATGAGGCCACTTCAGCATGGTTGTACAGTTATTTATTTAGTATAGGAAATGGATTATACTCATAACACCTGGGAATGGCATGTGGTATTTATACAGAGCCAGTCAAAATGAGATAAAGTTTCAAATAGGCACATAACCTTCCAAGATATAGCAAGAGTATTCTTGCTTCTTAGAATACAGAGGATAATCCCACATGTCTCAAAAAGCCAGAAAATATCAAGGGCAAGTGGAAAAGGGGAAAGAAACAAAAATTGTGTCTTAAAAAGCCTCAAAAGGCCTATGTTTACCAATCCATATTTTGACATCAAAGGGGAATTTCTCCCTCACACACATACACACACAAAGAATTTGTGATCTAAAATTCTACTTTAACTAGGGAAAGATGCTATTTTAAAAATAATTATTATGTTGCATAAAATCTCTTTATCCCCTCTTCAACATTTTCTAAAGTGTTTTTCAAAGCACTACTAACTGGGATACTAATTGGTATTTATATTAACATTTGATAGCAGATCTCCCCTACCCAAGAGCGTGTCTTGGGATTGGTATTTTATGGAACAGTTTGTGAACAGCTTAGAAATCGCTTCCTACTTCATTATTTCAAAATGTCCTGTGATATGGTATTTTCAGTGTTGTTATTTATTATGTACTACATACTGAACATCAATATAAGATATGTGCTTTGACAAGCCATAAAATGACAAACAATCCCAGTGTGATAAATTTCTAAACCTATGTGGAAAAAGAACAACAAGAGCAAATGGATATGCCTTGTTCTGTGGCTCAGTTCTTTATCATAGTAACGATAATAACAATGGCGGAAATGCTCTCCTCTTCAACCTCCATTTTTAAAAAAGAAAAAAAAAAAACTCTTCCTGGCAGTAGACAGATTAAAATTGTCTCTTTCTTCTCCCTTTGTTCTCATTCTCTGGATATTTTGTTATAGAGAAGTGGCCAACAATGAGCAATAAATTCAGTAAACAAGAAGCTTAGATAATTCTATGAACTGTCTCATCAATCTCTGAGCTGACAATTCTGTTTTGACTTTACCCATCATTAATTAACTGAGATCATTAGCCAAATATCTTCTTTGAACATTTGCCCTCTCACTATCATTAGGGAGCCTAATCTCAATAATAGGAAAACACTTACTAATAGTCTATTATAATTTACCCCACCTGGGATTATTTGATTTATCTATGACACTCAGGCCTTCCACCCCTTAAGATTCCCAATTTCTCTTAGGTCTTCCTTTGGGAATTCTCTTTCCCTTTCACAAAGTTAGTACCTAGAGGCCAGTATCTGAAAAGTGACAAGAGTCAAGTATCCTCTCCTTTACAAAAATAAGAGTCTCATAGTCATCCAAGAGAGAAAAATTCAAACTTGTCATTAATAGTTATAATAATAGAAAATATTCATTGTCTAACAAAACCAGACATCGTACTAGTCCCATTTTCTCTATTCCTTATATCAACCCAAAAACTTAACCATGAGGAAACTGAGCCTCTACTCTGTCAAGCAGCTTGTCCAGAGCCACACAACTAGGAAGCAATACAACCAGTATGTCCATCCAAGTCTGTCCAAAGCCCATCGTCTTCCTGCATCTCAGTGCTGCCTCTCATCATGTCTGGTCCTATTATAAAAGGAAGAAAAAACATTGACTCCCATGACAATGCCTCTGACTCATAAAGTGACAAAATTCCAGTGGCTCTGTTCCTAGACACTGCTGACTGGCTCTGTTTCTTGCTTAATACTGTTATTTTAATTTCTATTTCTTTTGCATATTTTTATTTTGAAAAGTACTTTGTCATTCTGGAGCCAAAAAAGTAAGAATTTTATAATTAAAAAAGAAAGAAAAAACTATTATTTATCCCTTGGGTAATTCTAAAGGGCTAAGTTTTCTCCATAAACTCCTCGAATGATTACAAGTTCCTTGGCGTCAATCTGGTAAGGAGAGTTACACTCTAGTATGTGGTTTTTAGTGAATTAGAAAGTCCCAGGATAATATGTGAAGCTGATTAGAAAAAGACACTTTGAAATATTAAAAAAACTTAAATCTAGCTCCCCAGATAATTTGCTTTGGTGTTATTTTTACTATAACCTGAAGTCTGATGATGAGAGTCAGGACAACTCTGTTGTCTACACTGGCTGCTTAGCCTGAAGTTAGTGTATATATGGAAAGGTATACCTCAAGCCCTCAGCTTTGTTATAAGCCAAAGACAAAAATGGAAACAAAGTCTACCTGTTTCTCTTTCAGTCACATTCTTCCATGCTTTCCTTTGCTTTTGCACTTGATCTTCTTCTCTAATGTAGCATTAACCCCAATTCATCTGTTGGAGTAATCTCTACTCTTGTCACAAGATTCAGGTCAACTATCTTCTCCTCTGTGGAGATATGGCTGCCCAAGCTGCCCTGTGCCCCTCCTTCATGCTCCTAGGATTCTGTGCACAGCCTTGTCATGATCATCTCTATCCTGTAATAGCATTGACCTGATTTATGTCTCTATTCCTATTTATATATCTAGCTTCTTGCATAAGAGTGCTGTTTTTCTCAGTACCCTCAATGCTTGGCACATGATGGAAGCTTAATACATGTAAAAAGGAGAGAAGGAAAAAAGCAGGATGGGAGTATCAAATAGATGGATGTGAATTAGAAGTCTCTAATATGCTTCTCAATCCTCATAAAGTGTTCTCTAAAAAGGCACAATTTAGTCTAAGTCCATTTGTGAAGCCTTGATATAATCAGTATTTCCAGACATAGTGAGTTGCTTCCCATTCTGTAAAATTCCTTAGCCAAACCTTAACCTTAACCAAAATGAACAGCCTAGAAAGAATGAAAGTACTGAATAAAATTTGTAACACTCCAATTCTCTGGGCCTTCATGAAATGACCATAGCTGCTCCACTGGCTTTCCTGTTGTTTTCTAAGAGGACCAAGAACTGAGCCTCCATATCTCCCCTTCTTGCCAGTCTGTAGCATGATCGTGCATTCTCCCTCTCTCTGTGTGTGTTTGCACATAATACAAAGATACACACACATACAGTATTACTAGGCTTTGATTCAATGTTGAAGCTAACCATAAAGCACAAGATGAACTCTTTATTGGCACAATAATATTAAATATTAGACCCCTATTTATCAAATTGTACAAAGGAAAATTATTCTCTGGGTGGTGCCATTGTTACAGGACAATCAGTATCCTGGTCAAAAATATTCATAGACAGCGAGGTATTGTGACACACACCTATAATCTCAGCTACTTAGGAGGCTGAGGCAGGAGGATCAAAAGTTTGAAGACAGCAACCTAAGGAAACCCTGTCTCAAAATAAAATGAAAAGGACTGGGGAGGTAGCTTAGTGTTAGAGCACTTACCTAACATGTACGAGGCTCTGGGTTTGATCCCCAGTACTACTACTGCTACAAAAAAAAAAAAGGAGATATATATATATATATATATATATATATATATATATATATA